>NC_086007.1:12029799-12356299 GCF_030014385.1 Trichomycterus rosablanca | reverse complement strand
AATAAAATACTTACATTGTCCAAACTGTTTTGTAATTTCAACCTGCAATATAAAACCTTCTGTCAGAACATGGAATTAAAAAGCTGAATATTTAAGTATGTAAAAAAGTTATTTTAAAAGTTCTATTTAAAATATGTAAAAGATTTCTCACCCCCGAGCGTCGAAAATTTCCCTCCATTTATCCAGTTCTTCTACCTGAGCAAGAATATCATCTAATTCTGTAAGTATTTCTACCTCATTCTTCTCATCGCTCTTCTCCATCTGCAGGTAACACATTGTACATGGATGTATTCAGCTTCATCTGCTGTACTGACAGAGACCTGCATGAACCTCCATGTTTCCTCCCTTCACCTCACTTCTCTGTCTACACCAGCACCGAACTGTGTTTCAGTGAGGACATGACAGGTGCATAACCGAGCTGTTCTTCATCCCAGACTCTCACAGGATAATCGATTCACCGAGTCACTGTGGAGCTACATGCTGTTTACAGCTGCAGTAAACAACACTACTTTCATGTGGAGACAAGATAAACTAAAATTGAGTGAATTAGAAATGTGAATTAGAACCTTCCTACTTAGGCTTGTTTTCGTTGAAAATTATTACATCTACTTAACGACGTTAATTGTTGCATTTAAAACGTGCACTTTTTCAAGAAATTGTCCAACAAACGTTCGACAAGTGAAGTAATAAAACGCACCTACTTCGCCATCTTGTGGTACTAGTGATGGGAGTCAATACCAATAAGAATCGATTCTCTGATTCCATAATTTGTGTATTTTGACTCGTTTGCTGTCTTACGGTTAAAATAATCGCTTGTGGAAAAATATATATCTATCCAAACTCTTTTTAGTACTGACAAATCAACTGGTAGTTAAATCAGAAATGAGAGTCGATACCAAAAAGAGTCTTTAATTCCATGCATTTGAAAACAAGAATCGACTCCATTTGAGTCGATTCCATATAGCAATTTGGTGTCGCCATCTGATCAATGGTGTCTCCTAAAATGGCCCAAAGTATGTGGACGCCAATTCTAATTATCAAGCTCAACAGGTATAACATGAAGTGTATACAATTTAAGAACGTTTTTAACACACATTACTGGAAGGGTTCAACAGAGCCAATTTCCAGGAAAGCTAATCTAGAAAAATTGTCAAATGCAACAACAGTAAGAATCTGGGAGTTGTTAATTCAAAATACAAATAAAATCTTTTACAGATGTTTCACAGACTAACTTATTTGTATTCCTTTTTTATTTGTAGTCCTTTTCAAAGCTAATTAGATAAATTGTTTATATGACGAAGACAGAAGCAAAGCACAGACATGGCAGACAGGGTTTCACAAAAAAACCCAGACATTTTTAATTCAACCTAATATCTAGTAGGAAAATATACAGCATGGTGATTAGTAAACTGGGAAATGAGAAGGCCAGGTTTGCATTTTAGATAGCAAGTTTCCTAATTCTGGGATCACTTGTCCTGGCTTTGTAGCTCTTCAGTATGATTTAATTTTCCCTTAGATTAAAAAAAACAATAAAGTTTTGTGAACTCACTGTGCCACCCAAGTATCTATACTGTGCTCAAATTATTTTGAGATTTACTGGAACAGCCAATTATGGTCAATAATACAAATATTTAATAAGTCTAGTAGGATATGAACCTCTTAAGGGTTTGAGAATCAAGGACCCAGTTTCTGTCGTGTTACATAATTACATTTGTATTTATGACATTTAGCAGATGCTTATTTTTTCATAAATTTTTTCAAATGTATATATTTGTGGAGGACAAGTGAAGCATGTGAAGTCTTATTCATACTGACATTTACACTGATATGGTCACCAACAAAATGCAATTACTTGTTACTGTTTTGAACAAAATTACTTTAGTGTTAAAAATCTCACTTCACGTCATTTTTAAGATTATTATTTGTGCATGAGTCATGTTTAAGTTCATTATAAATCAGCAGGTTAATGACTGAAGTACATTTCTGTCTCTCACACATTAAAAAAACAATCATTAAACTAAAACAATCAAACTAATATTTTTTTAAACCCAGTAAAAGATGTACATGCTTACCTTGTATTTTTTCCAGTATTTAAAATCAGTGCAGAAGGTGGCTTATTAAATTGATGTGACAAAATTACAAACTCAAACACAACACAAGCACAAACAAAATTCTTAGTTTTTGTACATGATAGTAATTTATGAGGCAAGTGGATGTGCACGTGTCCTCATTCAGGATCAGACTGACCCCTTTTACTGTAGAGGGTGGAGTATTTATACTAGTGTAAAATCCATAGAATGGTGTGTAATATTTTAGTGTGAAAATTTGCTTTCAGAAACCTTGGGATATTGTAACAAAAACAACTATTCGTATGAGTCTAAATAATATATTTACCTTTTAATAATTTTGACCATATTGGATGAAAAATATAGCCTTTTACCAGCTGACAGTATTTAAACCCATATTAGTTTATACTGATTGTAATACAGCATTATATCTATAAGTTGTTATTTTAGATTATACACATAGATTATTGGTGTTATTTGGACAGATAATAGTACAATTAAGTATATACTGTATATATATATATATATATATATATTTAGAAATAAATGTAAAAATAAATGTTATATACAGTGTATCACAAAAGTGAGTACACCCCTCACATTTCTGCAGATATTTAAGTATATCTTTTCATGGGACAACACTGACAAAATGACACTTTGACACAATGAAAAGTAGTCTGTGTGCAGCTTATATAACAGTGTAAATTTATTCTTCCCTCAAAATAACTCAATATACAGCCATTAATGTCTAAACCACAGGCAACAAAAGTGAGTACACCCTTAAGAGACTACACCCCTAAATGTCCAAATTGAGCACTGCTTGTCATTTTCCCTCCAAAATGTCATGTCACCCGTTAGTGTTACTAGGTCTCAGGTGTGCATAGGGAGCAGGTGTGTTCAATTTAGTAGTACAGCTCTCACACTCTCTCATACTGGTCACTGAAAGTTCCAACATGGCACCTCATGGCAAAGAACTCTCTGAGGATCTTAAAAGACGAATTGTTGCGCTACATGAAGATGGCCAAGGCTACAAGAAGATTGCCAACACCCTGAAACTGAGCTGCAGCACAGTGGCCAAGATCATCCAGCGTTTTAAAAGAGCAGGGTCCACTCAGAACAGACCTCGCGTTGGTCGTCCAAAGAAGCTGAGTGCACGTGCTCAGCGTCACATCCAACTGCTGTGTTTGAAAGATAGGCGCAGGAGTGCTGTCAGCATTGCTGCAGAGATTGAAAAGGTGGGGGGTCAGCCTGTCAGTGCTCAGACCATACGCCGCACACTACATCAAATTGGTCTGCATGGCTGTCACCCCAGAAGGAAGCCTCTTCTGAAGTCTCTACACAAGAAAGCCCGCAAACAGTTTGCTGAAGACATGTCAACAAAGGACATGGATTACTGGAACCATGTCCTATGGTCTGATGAGACCAAGATTAATTTGTTTGGTTCAGATGGTCTCAAGCATGTGTGGCGGCAATCAGGTGAGGAGTACAAAGATAAGTGTGTCATGCCTACAGTCAAGCATGGTGGTGGGAATGCCATGGTCTGGGGCTGCATGAGTGCAGCAGGTGTTGGGGAGTTACATTTCATTGAGGGACACATGAACTCCAATATGTACTGTGAAATACTGAAGCAGAGCATGATCCCCTCCCTCCGGAAACTGGGTCGCAGGGCAGTGTTCCAGCATGATAATGACCCCAAACACACCTCTAAGACAACCACTGCTTTATTGAAGAGGCTGAGGGTAAAGGTGATGGACTGGCCAAGCATGTCTCCAGACCTAAACCCAATAGAACATTTTTGGGGCATCCTCAAGCGGAAGGTGGAGGAGCGCAAAGTCTCGAATATCCGCCAGCTCCGTGATGTCGTCATGGAGGAGTGGAAAAGCATTCCAGTGGCAACCTGTGAAGCTCTGGTAAACTCCATGCCCAGGAGAGTTAAGGCAGTTATGGGAAATAATGGTGGCCACACAAAATATTGACACTTCAGGAACTTTCACTAAGGGGTGTACTCACTTTTGTTGCCGGTGGTTTAGACATTAATGGCTGTATATTGAGTTATTTTGAGGGAAGAATAAATTTACACTGTTATATAAGCTGCACACAGACTACTTTTCATTGTGTCAAAGTGTCATTTTGTCAGTGTTGTCCCATGAAAAGATATACTTAAATATCTGCAGAAATGTGAGGGGTGTACTCACTTTTGTGATACACTGTATATATACAGTGTATCACAAAAGTGAGTACACCCCTCACATTTCTGCAGATATTTCAGTATATCTTTTCATGGGACAACACTGACAAAATGACACTTTGACACAATGAAAAGTAGTCTGTGTGCAGCTTATATAACAGTGTAAATTTATTCTTCCCTCAAAATAACTCAATATACAGCCATTAATGTCTAAACCACCGGCAACAAAAGTGAGTACACCCCTTAGTGAAAGTTCCTGAAGTGTCAATATTTTGTGTGGCCACCATTATTTCCCAGAACTGCCTTAACTCTTCTGGGCATGGAGTTTACCCGAGCTTCACAGGTTGCCACTGGAATGCTTTTCCACTCCTCCATGACGACATCACGGAGCTGGCGGATATTCGAGACTTTGCGCTCCTCCACCTTCCGCTTGAGGATGCCCCAAAGATGTTCTATTGGGTTTAGGTCTGGAGACATGCTTGGCCAGTCCATCACCTTTACCCTCAGCCTCTTCAATAAAGCAGTGGTCGTCTTAGAGGTGTGTTTGGGGTCATTATCATGCTGGAACACTGCCCTGCGACCCAGTTTCTGGAGGAAGGGGATCATGCTCTGCTTCAGTATTTCACAGTACATATTGGAGTTCATGCGTCCCTCAATGAAATGTAACTCCCCAACACCTGCTGCACTCATGCAGCCCCAGACCATGGCATTCCCACCACCATGCTTGACTGTAGGCATGACACACTTATCTTTGTACTCCTCACCTGATTGCCGCCACACATGCTTGAGAACATCTGAACCAAACAAATTAATCTTGGTCTCATCAGACCATAGGACATGGTTCCAGTAATCCATGTCCTTTGTTGACATGTCTTCAGCAAACTGTTTGCGGGCTTTCTTGTGTAGAGACTTCAGAAGAGGCTTCCTTCTGGGGTGACAGCCATGCAGACCAATTTGATGTAGTGTGCGGCGTATGGTCTGAGCACTGACAGGCTGACCCCCCACCTTTTCAATCTCTGCAGCAATGCTGACAGCACTCCTGCGCCTATCTTTCAAAGACAGCAGTTGAATGTGACGCTGAGCACGTGCACTCAGCTTCTTTGGACGACCAACGCGAGGTCTGTTCTGAGTGGACCCTGCTCTTTTAAAACGCTGGATGATCTTGGCCACTGTGCTGCAGCTCAGTTTCAGGGTGTTGGCAATCTTCTTGTAGCCTTGGCCATCTTCATGTAGCGCAACAATTCGTCTTTTAAGATCCTCAGAGAGTTCTTTGCCATGAGGTGCCATGTGGGAACTTTCAGTGACCAGTATGAGAGAGTGTGAGAGCTGTACTACTAAATTGAACACACCTGCTCCCTATGCACACCTGAGACCTAGTAACACTAACAAATCACATAACATTTTGGAGGGAAAATGACAAGCAGTGCTCAGTTTGGACATTTAGGGGTGTAGTCTCTTAGTGGTGTACTGACTTTTGTTGCCGGTGGTTTAGACATTAATGGCTGTATATTGAGTTATTTTGAGGGAAGAATAAATTTACACTGTTATATAAGCTGCACACAGACTACTTTTCATTGTGTCAAAGTGTCATTTTGTCAGTGTTGTCCCATGAAAAGATATACTTAAATATCTGCAGAAATGTGAGGGGTGTACTCACTTTTGTGATACACTGTATATATGTATATATATATATATGTATATATATATACGTATATATATATATATATATATATATATATATAGATATATAGATAGATAGATATATAGATATAGATAGATAGATATATAGATATAGATAGATAGATATATAGATATATAGATAGATAGATATATAGATATAGATAGATAGATATATTGTCAGAACTCTGAAAAACAGTGTTTTAATGATCTCATTTATTATTTTTTAATCAGACACGAAAAGTAATGTCCTCAAGAGGATGCCAAAGTGCTATAAAATTATTTAAATACGTGTTTATTTCTTTTCTAAGTCCACAATAAATAGCAGACATTGCTGAAAATACAAAATCTTAATAATAATTGATTTAGACTAGACTAAGTCTAAAACTGGTGTTAACAGTTGGCAGCAAACATTGTGGGTTAAAATAGTCAATAGGCTTCCTCAAAAAATAAAAATCTATCCAGATGTGTAAGTGTAAGACCCATCAGGCCACATAACTTTTTTCTCTTGTGTTTTCATTTTTTTTTTTTTTTACTTAAATTATGTATATTTGCACGCTGACTTTTGATACAAACACATTCTTAAGCTGTGCAGTGACTTTTAGATTATAAAGCTAAAAACTGATTTTTTATTTCTATTTTATTTCTTTTTTATTTAGTCTGGTTTACAGAGGTGATTCTTCAGTTTTGTGACTTCACCATTTTGGAACTGTAATTGCAAATCTCTGTGTATTCTGGTCTATAAGCTTTGACGCTTTCCAGGGTTTCTATTTTTAATAAAATTAAAAACACAATAGACATAAAAAGAATTGAAATTTATATGTACCAATTTCTGAAATGTTTTTTTTTTTTTTACGTCACATAATGTTCTGACTACAGCTGTATAATTGAGTGTTTGAATAAAGTGTACAATGTGAGCATTCATATTGTACGGAGCCCCTGAGGTGACATGGTGATTTTTTTTTTTTTAAGTAAAAAAAAAACAATTAAGTAAAAAAAGTGGTGCGCACCAGATACTAAGTGGTGAGCACCAGATACTAAGTGGTGAGCACCAGATACTAAGTGGTGCGCACCAGATACTAAGTGGTGCGCACCAGATACTAAGTGGTGCGCACCAGATACTAAGTGGTGCGCACCAGATACTAAGTGGTGAGCACCAGATACTAAGTGGTGCGCACCAGATACTAAGTGGTGCGCACCAGATACTAAGTGGTGCGCACCAGATACTAAGTGGTGAGCACCAGATACTAAGTGGTGCGCACCAGATACTAAGTGGTGCGCACCAGATACTAAGTGGTGCGCACCAGATACTAAGTGGTGCGCACCAGATACTAAGTGGTGAGCACCAGATACTAAGTGGTGCGCACCAGATACTAAGTGGTGCGCACCAGATACTAAGTGGTGCGCACCAGATACTAAGTGGTGAGCACCAGATACTAAGTGGTGCGCACCAGATACTAAGTGGTGCGCACCAGATACTAAGTGGTGAGCACCAGATACTAAGTGGTGCGCACCAGATACTAAGTGGTGAGCACCAGATACTAAGTGGTGCGCACCAGATACTACGACATACTATCACCTGCGCATCTGATAGCATCAGGTGACACTGACCGCTATTTTGCTGTGCTCCTGGCTGTAATCGGTATCCTCAATTTTTCCCATAATGGAAGAAGATATTTATGACTTTTTAGAGTCGCGACAGGTGTCAAAGGAACAAATAAAGCGACTTAAAGATGACAAGGTAAGTTTGTCAGCTATACATACTTTAATAATTTACCAATTTGTTTCAGTCATATAAATGAAGGCTGCCTTTTCTTGATATCGTTAGCTAACTAAATTAGATGGCTTGCGTTGCTATGTTGCTCTGATAGCTAACATTAGTTATAAAACTCTACTGTAAACGGGAATGTAAGTAGCTACTCAGCGAGATAAGTTACAGTAAGTCGCTAAATTAAACCTTTGTTTACGTTACGGCGTATTTTACAGTTTAAGTTAAGGATATTTAGCTACCAGATCTGTCCCACAGTTTGTTAACAGTGGTATTTTTTTTCTAGTTTATTATCCAGCGAGCTAACTAGCCAAACAACTGTTGCTTATACTACATAGTTTCCTTGTATGGATTTGGTTTTTTGCATCAAAACTATACACAACCGCTGCAAAATTTCATTAACATATGATCAGACAGTCTCTTTATATATATATATATATATATATATATATATATTGATAATAATAATAATATCATTAAAGGTGAACCGTGCAACGTTATGTTATTCTGGAAGGTTGCATCAAACAAGTAGCCCTTTGTATTATTCAGTACCCTTAAAGTAGCTCTCGGTCTTGAAAAGGTTGGTGACCCCTGTTCTAGGATGTTATAGAGGTATTACTCAGCTATGAAGAAATATAAGAAATACATTGATTTGCTTAGCATTTACTTTTGCCACACTGATAATACAGTGCAGTATAGTACTTATTGTTCTTTTGGATTGCTGTTTAAAATAATATTTTTTGCATTCAAGAAAACGCATAGCAATATATCTAGTCATGGAAATTTAGCTTTTAGGTTTTGCCTTTTTTTCTTGTGTTATTTAAGTACTGTAATTTGTCTGTTGCACACATTCTGTTGAACATAAATTGTTTTTAAATGTCTCAATATTATTTACTGCAGATTGACATGAATGTGATTTCTGTCATGACGGATGAAGAGCTTGTAGAATACTTCCCTGGATATGGAGATCGTATTGCAGTGAAAGCTTTTTGTCGCCAAAAAATGGCTGCTTGCAGTTTCATGGGGGGAGAATCAAGTGCAAAGTCTTCAATTCTGCAAAAATTGAAAGCAAAGCTCATGAAAGGTGGAAAAGGGTATGACCAGTGTGTATCGGACAGATCATCTGCCCGTGGGAACAAATATGCATCTAAGGATAACAGGCGTTTGGAAATGGGGTGGCTGCATTTCCAGGATGAACAGTATCGGCAGGTGCGGACAAAAAACGGTGGAGGAACAAGACACCTAAGCTGTCAGAAAAACATTTCGGTTGAAGAATTACTTGGTGTTGGCAAAAACTTGTTTTTCCCCAAAGGTATCTCATCAAAAGGCCCTGCAGAAAAATTTGTTTTTGAAATGCGTGATTTCAGTCAAGGTATTATACCACCAGAAACCACATTGTGTCAGATATATGAAGATAGCAAACTACGAATGGTACGCCTATACCTTTGTTCAAAAGAAGTAGATGCAGAAGAGAGGTCATCCCTTGTCATTTCTTCAGATACAGATTCTGACTTTCAACCTGATGAATCTACAGAGAAGAAGAAAAGAAAGGTATGCAGGTGGCCCTTTTGGTACAATATCAGGGCAGAAATTATTTTAAAATCTTTTGTGGAAAATAATGAGAAATAATATAGTACACATTTTAAAAGACTGGGTTGAAACTGCTAAAGACTTAAAATTGATGTATTTTTTAAAAAGGCCTGTCCAATCAAAAGAAAATCAAAACCAGAGAGGGAGCCTTGTGTTCAAGAAAATGAAAAGCTTGATGGTCATGAAGGCTTATCTTCAGATCCTGAAGTAGATGAATCGCAACTTAAAGAACAGAATGAGGTAAGCACTGCATTGTTTAATTATATCTTAATGTTTACATAACTCTATTTTACCATGGATATAGAATAGTATATGTTTTATTATTTTACACTGTATGTTCAAAAGTTTTATTTACCAGCTTATCCAGTGTTTCTTCTTAATTCAAGGGTTATTCATTGAGAGTTTGTCCCCTATTTGCTGCAGTAACACCCTCTACTTTTCTGGGAAGGCTTTACGTTAGATGTTGGAACATTGCTATGAGGATTTGATTGAGCATTAGTGTGAGCATTAGTGGGTTTAGATACTGATGTTGGATGAGCAGTTATGGGTCACTCCAACTCAGTCACAGTATGAAAAAAAACGAAAAAAAAAACTGCAGTGTTTATTACATGTACTTTGAGTTTTATTTCATTGCAGACAGTATGAAATCAAGGTATTTCATGTTTTGTTTTTTCAACTGTATTTTATTTAATATACTATATATTTATATAAATATTAATATCCAGCATTTCAGACCTGCAACACATTCCAAAAATGTTGCCATCCCTTCTCACAACAGCATCAATGCTGCCAACACACAAAATTAAATGTAAATGTGTAAATTATCTTTGCCAGTTGCACTGACACGACCCCATACCATGATAGACTTGGACTTTTTGATGATAACAGTTTGAATGGTCTTTTTAACTTCGGTCTGAAGCTCACTACATTTTTAAAAAAATATCTGGAATACTGGTTTGTCTGACCACAATACATGTTTCCACTGTGTGATGGTCCATCCTAGATGCCTCAGAGCTCAGACAACTCATAGCCGCTTCTGGACATGGTTAACATACTTTTTTGCACAGTAAAGTTTTAAATATCATTTGTGCATGTAACTCTGTATTGTAGTGCTTGACAAAGGTTTGACAAAGTAATCCCTCACCCATGTGGTTATATCAGCTATTGTTGAGTGGCGATTCTTGATGCTTATGCTATGAAACTCCCCCAGATTCCTTGATGCATTTAATGATATGATGCACTGTAGAGGGAGAGATATGCAAATGCCTTCCAAGCTTTCTTTGAGGTTCATTGTTTTTAAACATTTCATTATTTTTTTCACACATTTGTTGACAAACTGAAGATCCTCTGTTCATATTTGCTCCTCAAGGACTCAGCTTTTTGTGGATAAATGAAAAGGTGACCAGACAAAACTTAAAATATACTGTCTGCAATCAAATAAAAGTAAGAGTAAATGTAAGAAACACTGCCCTTTGTGTGTGTGTGTGTAAACTATCCAAGCTGTGTGTATGTCAGCAATGTGTTCATCTTAAAGTAGTAGAATTCACTGACTATTCACTATTTTTGGACATAAGGTGTTTGGTGTTTAAGCATTTGCTTGGTTACTATAAGTTATGGAATACAATTTATTTAGAGGCTTAGTCATTTGCATTCTTAAATAGCTTTCTACAGCACAGCGAAAATCAAGAAGGAAAAAGAAGACAGATAAGACAACGCAAGAAAACCATGATGACAGCAATACTGGAAGTATGTCTTCAGATCTTGTGACTGGTGAATTTGCACCTGAAGAGATGAGTATGGTAAGATGTGAACTGAATGACCTTACTATCTGCTAATTAACTGTAGTAACTGCAGTACAATTTCTAGCAGGCAGAGTTGTGTAGTAGATAGCAAAACCTTTTTTTTTTTTTATTATTACCTATTATTACCTTTACTCAAGTTTGGATGTTATGGAGTTATTTTTTATTTTTTTACCTTTATTTAAGCTCTTTTTGTTTGTTTATTAGGATTTTAACATCATGTTCTACACCTTGCTCACATTCATGACAGGACATTTTCATTTTCAGCATTTAGCAGACGCTTTTATCCAAAGCGACTTACACAATGAGCAATTGAGGGTTAAGGGCCTTGCTCAGGGACCCAACAGTGGCAACTTGGTGGTGGCGGGGCTTGAACCGGCAACCTTCTGTTTACTAGTCCAGTACCTTAACCACTGAGCTATCACTGGCCCTCACTCAGGACAGGCAGTCACTCATTACACAAGGTTCATCAGTTCACGCAAGGTTTTATCGAACACAGTCACAGACAATTTAGTGTCTCCAATTTACCTCGGAGTAAACCCACGTGGACATGGGGAGAACATGCAAACTCCAAACAGAAAGGACCCGGACCGCCCCACCTGGGGATCAAACCCAGGACCTTGTTGCTGTGAGCTTCTTGCTACCCACTTAGCTGTTTTGTTTAGTGTTTACAGTAGCATGTGCAGTAGCAGCATTTGCTATGACTGCAGCCAGGGTCATTGCAGTATTATACTTTCTTTTACAGTTATTTTGTCCCTCAGTACTTTGCCTACTGAGGATAGTTTAATGTCATTTTAGACTTAAGATTTGCATAATCAAAGTTTTTTTTCCTTTCCTTTTTTCCCTATTTATCTGTGCAGTTTTTAACTAGCTCACCTGTTGGGAATACTGGCACAGTAACTCTGGATCTTCACACATCATTTGAAGACCCAGAGATCCAGTTTGGCAATGTATGTGAAGACAACAGAAGTGATGTATGTGAAGACAACAGAAGTGATCTTTCTACAATCTTATGGTATTCACAAAATGATGTATGTATCTTGTCATCTTGCATCTCAGACAAATTCTGTGAAGTGTTTTAATTTATAATGTTGGTATTAAAGCAGTCTGTGTTTGAATTTTGATTTATTTTCCTTAATGCCAGTTTATTAGGTACTTTATTAGGTACTAAAAATAAGCTTCCAAAGTATTTTAGTCATTTGTGAGTTATGCCATGGATTTACAATTGACAAACTGACACACCTGTTGTAATGCACACTTTGCACAGTGACACTGCCTATTCCAATACCAGTATTATCGTAACATGCACATGCTCAAAAAGAAGGTCCACCTTGATGTTTAGATCTTAAATTCAAAATCAACATTATACGGATGAACATATTATGACAATAGAAGATAATTTACTTACATCCTAAAAGATGTCTCTGTCTTTCACCATTGACATAGTGGTCTTTGCAAAATATTAAGAGTAAATAAGAATAACAAATGGTTGGAGAACAGTTTGCAAAATTTGCATGGGCAAACTGGTTTTGTTTTGCCACATACAGTACCAGTCAAAAGTTTGGACACACCTTCCCTTCAATGGTTTTTCTTGATTATTTTTATTTTCTACATTCTAGATTAATACTGAAGACGTCCAAACTATAAAGGAACACGTATGGAATTATGTAGTGAACAAAAAAAATGTTAAATAAACCAGAATATGTTTTATATTTTACCAACTCTACCTCTGCACAGCACAACTGATGTTCTCAAACACATTAAAAAAGCAATAAATTCCAGAAATTAGCTCTTGACAAGGCACACATGTTAATTGAAAACCATTCCAGGTAACTACCTCATGAAGCTGATTGAAAAAATGCCAAAGAGTGTGCAAAGCTGTCATCAGAGCAAAATATGGCTACTTTAAAGAATCTAAAATATAAAACATATTCTGGTTTGTTTAACACTTTTTTGTTTACTGCATAATTCCATATGTGTTTCTTTATAGTTTGGATGTCTTCAGTATTAATTTACAATGTAGAAAAAAAAAAAAAAAAAAATCAAGACAAACCACAAGAATGAGAAAGTGTGTCCAAACTTTTGACTGGTACTGTATATGCACTGACATTTTTTGTAATTTTACATTAAGTCTGATATACCATTTGTCTTGCAGGAGGCAGTCCAGAATCACCAACCTCTTGCTGTAGCATCGTCAGCACATCCAGTGGCAGCCACATACGAATATGCACATGTGAGAGAGGTCCAGAAAGTTAAGATAAGACGAGTAAATATAATTCAGGATATGTTAAATATTTTTAGTAATGCTAAGGTTTTAGATGTAACCCTACGATTTGAGTTTGTCTGTGAGAGGGCATTAGATGATGACGGTGTGTCAAGGGAGGCATACACAGCGTTTTGGGAGGAGTTTCTGGAACAGTGTGAAGGAGAGGAGGAACGAGTGCCCAGACTCCGACCAGACTATTCAGAGAAAGAATGGCAAGCTGTTGGTAGACTATGGGCTAAAGGTTATGTGGACCATGGCATTATTCCAGTCAGACTGTCACCAGTGTTTG
Organism: Trichomycterus rosablanca; assembly: GCF_030014385.1. NCBI lineage: Eukaryota > Metazoa > Chordata > Actinopteri > Siluriformes > Trichomycteridae > Trichomycterus > Trichomycterus rosablanca. Next base: position 12,342,656 of record NC_086007.1, on the reverse strand, counting down.
TCCTAGCATGTACTCAGGGAATTGACTCAGTGGATGAAGCCCTTTTGATGTCATCATTTGTGAAATACTTATCATTTGCAGAGCGAGCATGTGTTGAGAAGGCATTACAGGGCCAAATAGATGAAACTGAAAAAGAAGACTTACTAGACCTCTTCACAAGAATGGGATCTCATATCCTACCTCCAGAGGACAACTTGCAAATTGCCATTCTGACAATGGCACACAAAGTTTTATTACAAGAGCCCAAATTTGTAATTGATTGCTTCAGCAGTGTTATGAGAGCCATGCATTGTGATCTGACAAATAAAGAAAGCATACTGAAACTGTATGAGACAAAGCAGGCCACAAACAGGAAAGTAGCACAGATTCTAAAACCATCCAAAGAGTTTCTGAACCAGCATGAGCAATTGGTCCTAAATCACTTGCTGCGCTATGTGAGAAGTGTAGACCAGCGGAGACTTGAAACCTTTCTGCGATTTTGCACAGGCTCCAATGTAATGTGCAAAGACAAAATTGAAGTAACTTTCAACAATTTGTCAGGTCTTAGTCGCAGGCCTGTAGCACATACATGTGGTGCTGTTCTTGAGGTACCATGCACATATAATTCATATCCTGAATTCCGTGTGGAATTTGACAACATTCTCTCAGCTAATTGCTTTGCAATGGATATATTGTAGATATACACATGGCATACAATTCTTGCAGGTAATGACTGGAAGGGAGTTTGGTGGATTGAAGTGCTACAGGACACCTAGTAATATGGAAAATTACTTGGTAATTTTGGACCGGCTGTAGGCCTTGAATTGAAAAAGCATAGGTTTGTAAAATTTCTCACTAAAATTGCTAATTTGACCATTTGAAGTATTTTGTTGTTTATTTATATGATATTGTTTATACTGCAAATCAGTAGTTGAATTTTTTACATTATATCCTATAACTTAATCCACCCTCCCTATAAAGATGTGCAAGCAGTTGTTTTAATTGGTCATATTTTAAGCATATCTTAATGTTTTTGATACTCTCGTCCAAGTAAAGTTTAAAAATGTTCATACAAAATACTAAATGCTTCTTTCTGCTTGGTTATACACCAATCAGCAATAACATAAAAACCACCTTGTTTCTACATACATTGTCCATGTTATCAGCTCCACTTACCATATAGAAGCATTTTGTAGTTCTACATGTACTGACTGTAGTCCATCTGTTTCTCTGCATGCTTTGTTAGCCCCCTTTCACCCCGTTCTTCAATGCTCAGGACCCCCACAGGACCTCCACAGAGCAGGTATTATTTAGGTGGTGGTTCATTCTCAGCACTGCAGTGACACTGACATGGTGGTGGTGTGTTAGTGTGTGTTGTGCTGGTATGAGTGGATAAGACACAGCAGTGCTGCTGGAGTTTTTAAACACCTCACTGTCACTGCTGGACTGAGAATCATACACCAACCAAAAATATCCAGCCAACAGCGCCCCGTGGGCAGCGTCCTGTGCCCACTGATGAAGGTCTAGAAGATGACCGACTCAAACAGCAGCAATAGATGAGCGATCGTCTCTTACTTTACATCTACAAGGTGGACCAACTAGGTAGGAGTGTCTAATAGAGTGGACAGTGAGTGGACACGGTGTTTAAAAACTCCAGCAGCGCTGCTGTGTCTGATCCACTCAAACCAGCACAACACACACTAACACACCACCACCATGTCAGTGTCACTGCAGTGCTGAGAGTCATCCACCACCTAAATAATACCTGCTCTGTGGGGGTCCTGACCATTAAAGAACAGGGTGAAAGCAGGTTAAAAATGTAGAGAAACAGATGGACTACAGTCAGTAATTGTAGAACTACAAAGTGCTTCTATATGGTAAGTGGAGCTGATAAAATGAACAGTGAGTGTAGAAACAAGGAGGTGGTTTTAATGTTATGGCTGATCAGTGTTTATGCTTTGTATTCATAAGAAAAAAATTACTGTTTAGCACTTTCTTTTTGTTTACTTGGAAAAATAACCTCAACTGTATGTTGAGTATTGCTAAACGTAATGTTTTAGAGGCAATTCATATTCCTAAGCCTAAAGTTTAAGATAAAGTTAATTGTTCAATTGCAAGAACAACCCCAAATTACAAAAAGTTGGGCCTATATGGAAAATGCTGTGCTTTTCAGACAGTGTGAACCCAAGATATTTTTTTTTCTTTTGTCTGGTCAACTTAATTTTATTTGTTAATATACATCCATTTCTGAAATGGATTTGTGTTTTCCATACTGTCCCAACTTTTTGTAATGGGTTTGTATGCTTGCAATTTCTACACAAGGTTTTGAATGTATTTTATGTAGTGATGGATGTCAAGTCAAATGATTTTTGTTAGGCCAACTGCATTTTATTTAATTATATATTCAAGAATAAACACATACTGTTTTTAGTGTGACTTTAAGTTTTATGTTTTAAACATTTCATTTAATTCAAAAACAGATTCAGTTTATTCCTGGAAATATGTATGACTATGTAATGTTTTCATGTCAGTTTTATATACATGATATTAAAAAGTTTTGTTTTGCAGTCACTGTCCATGTGTCAATGTTAAAACCAAACTCACAGGGAGGCTTTTATTTCGTTCCTCAAGTGTATGTATAAATCCAGTGCTTGAATGGAATCATTTGGGAAAGCCATCTGAGATTCTGCCATAGTAATATTGCAGAGCTCGTAAACATCAGGGTCACACGGTACTGTTGATCGAAATGTACATGCACTTTTGCAAAGCTGAAGGTCAGCTTCATCTGCTGGAGACAGACAGTTTTCAGTGCTGTACAGCTCTGGCATCAAGTACATGATATTTGGGCGCCCACTTGGAACGTTGTCGTTTTTGGATGGTCTGATAACATGTGAATTCCATACTTTCATTGTCTCATCGAGTTCATCCTGCAATAGATATAAATAGATAGATATAAAAGCAAAATAACAAAAAGATACTATTCAAAAAGCTCTTGGACACTGAGAGATTGATCATATTTTTATTAAAAAGATGCTAAAAGAAGAGAAGAGACCAATACGTGTATTGGCTAAACCTTAGCTTAAAGGTTTGTGTACTAAAATGTACTAAAACAATGACCTGGGATAACTTTTTTTCTTTCACATTACCCATACCCATACCAACATAATTAATTCAGACAAAAAGTAATATTTGAAAGGTTGAGCATTTTTTCTCACCATTAAAGGCCATTATAACAAAAAGTGTACATGGCTTCATGTAATAAAACAACAATAAAATATATCTATAATGTTTATAACTCAAACTTTATAACTGGTGTTACTAATGGGGGGAAATGGGAAACTAAATGCTAATTATAATATGAAATCATTTTGGTAGCAGACAGTGCTTTACCAACAAGGTTGGTAAGATTTGATCATAGATCATGGTTAAATTACAATGTTTATCATAAATCTGTACTTGTTTATGACCAGTAGGATAGGAGCAATTCATTTTACTAGGTCATTATTTTATCTCGTTAACAATGAGCTTTTTACATTGAACAAATAAATATCTAAATTGTAATTATTACCTGGATAATTCCCATGAAACAAAACTGAAGAACACTTTTATCCAGAAAACATCCATCAAACATGCCATTGTCCTTAAGATCGGTGAACAAAGAGATAAAGAATTCCATTGACTCTCTTCTTAGGATTCCCCACCAACTTTCTATTCGTTGATTAGCCGTGCTTGCCCCATTCAAGTAGCTGTCTATGGTGTTTCCATCATCTCTGTTGCGGCGGAGAAACCTTTGAAAATCCCTGATGTGTACATTTTCTGTACCACAATCTCCTCTAGCTATTCTCGGGCAACCTCTGAGTTTCTCCACAGCTTCTATGTAGTAGCCTCCTACAATTTCTGGATTGCTGTTTGTAGTGAATGCATTCAACCAAATTATATTTCTAGAAAATCCATCAATGCACCCATTGATACAAATACCAAAAGGCTTTAGTTTATCATAAGAATCAAAATGCCAAATGTAGTTTGGTCCTCTTGCAAAGTAGTTACGGCGATGGAGTCTCCGTGCTTTCCTGAGCTGAACTCCTCTTGGATCCAGGGCCTTTAGAATTAACCGAACGTCTTCCTTCTTCACATGCAAACCATTTTCTTGACATTTGGTTTGCATCCACCTGTAACCATGGAGCTGACCTGAACTTTGCAATTGTTGTTGAATAAACATGATAATGTCATCTATGTTGCTGTAGTTCTTTCGACGAAATAAACCCTTTGTTTTTAAAATGCGTTTTAAATGTCTCTCAGTGATAATATATCTATGACGACTGGCAAGAATAAATGTTATGTCTTTATATGTGAGACCTAGCCAAAAATACAGCTCAATAAACTTGTCAATATCCATAGAGTATAACTGCAAGATGGTGCTCGCTGCAAGACAGTATCTCTTGCTCACCACTTAGTATCTGGTGCGCACCACTTAGTATCTGGTGCGCACCACTTAGTATCTGGTGCTCACCACTTAGTATCTGGTGCTCACCACTTAGTATCTGGTGCGCACCACTTAGTATCTGGTGCTCACCACATAGTATCTGGTGCGCACCACTTAGTACCTGGTGCGCACCACTTAGTACCTGGTGCTCACCACTTAGTATCTGGTGCTCACCACTTAGTATCTGGTGCTCACCACTTAGTATCTGGTGCGCACCACTTAGTATCTGGTGCTCACCACTTAGTATCTGGTGCTCACCACTTAGTATCTGGTGCTCACCACTTAGTATCTGGTGCGCACCACTTAGTATCTGGTGCGCACCACTTAGTATCTGGTGCGCACCACTTAGTATCTGGTGCTCACCACTTAGTATCTGGTGCGCACCACTTAGTATCTGGTGCGCACCACTTAGGATCTGGTGCGCACCACTTAGTATCTGGTGCTCACCACTTAGTATCTGGTGCGCACCACTTAGTATCTGGTGCGCACCACTTAGTATCTGGTGCGCACCACTTAGGATCTGGTGCGCACCACTTAGGATCTGGTGCGCACCACTTAGTATCTGGTGCTCACCACTTTTTTTACTTAAATTATTTTTTTTTACTTAAAAAAAAAAAATCACCATGTCACCTCAGGGGCTCCGTAATATTGGAAGCACATTTTGTTCTTTTCATTTTACTTTTATAACTGTTGGACATACAAACTTTTTTCACAGGTGCTTATCATTGGAAATATGAAAGCTATTTATAATTAATAAATATTGGCACATTTAATATGGTGTATACACATATAAATTAAAATAATAATAATAATAATAATAATAATAATAATAGTATTGGATGCTTTAACCTAATCCAAGAAATGCATGCACTGAAGAAAAATTAAATATCTTCTAAACAAAGAAACCACTTAAACTGTTCTTGCATTTTCTCTGGTATTTAAAATACTTGGCCTTTGTGTAATCAGGAGTCTAAAAGACTGGGCCCTTTTACAAAATCTTTCAACACCTGTACCTCTGCTAAAAATTAAAATGTGCAGCCAAAGAGGCTTAGATGTGCCATGTATGTTCAACCATAAACCAGAACAAAAGTTGGTGCAAAATGCAAGACTCTTATTAAAGACTGCCAATAGTATTGCTGGGTCTCATCCAGAGGCTTAGATACTGAACAATAAGACTGATCAGTACATGAGATCTGCTGCACTGGTGTTGACTTCCAACTCTTTAGCCTGCTGGAAGGGAAACTGGATGCCTGCCAGGCGGATCAGTAAGATGTTAAGGCCGTGCACGAGGAAGACTAGGAATATGAGCCAGAAGGAGCGGTCAAACACCTCAGTGTGCATCTTATAGACGAAGGATCCCTCTTTGTAGTTAGCAATGCTTTCAGACAGGTGATGCAGCTTAACCTCAGATGCAAAGAGGATCAAGATGATACAGCCGCACAGACCTGAAAACAAGAAAATAAACCTTGTGTTTACTTAGCAAATCAAACTGGGTGTGTACAGTGATCAGTCTTTAGAGGTGTTTAGAGACTTGTTAAACAGTTGTTTAATTTTTTTGTAAAAGCTTATTCTGATTATATACATACATAGTTGAGTCACATTATTATGACCATCAGCTAATATCCCGAGTAACCGCCGTGTGCAGCACGGACAGCAGCTAGATGGTCTGGATGTGACTCAATGACTCAAGGTCCTGGTAGGTTGTCACAGGTATCTGGAGCCATACTGACTGCAGTGCATCCCACAGCTCCTGGAGGGTGCCCGGGGGAGGATCCATAGAGCGATCACAGCGATCGAGGTGATCCCACAGATGCTCAATTGAGTTCAAGTCTGGGGAATTAGGAGGCCAGGGTAGTACTTGGTCTTGGTCATGCTCCAACCAATATCGGGCATTTCTAGCCGTGTGACATGTTGCATTGTCTTGCTGGAAAATTCCATGGGATCCCAGGGAAGACAATTTTACCCATGGTACTTTTACCCATGAATGCAACAAAGGATATGTGCAGACAACCTATCACACACCTTATATACCCACCGAGCCAGCTCACGATACATGACTTCCTTCATGAGCTACGCGCTGCCATGGTCATAATAATGTGACTCTACTGTGTATATACATATTAACTGTACATTTTACCATTTAAAGCAAATATCTAAAACCAGGGAGTGTAATCCTTAAGCTTACAAGCACCACAACTTTAAGCCAATCACATTTAATACTTGTGCAGCACATTACACATTTAACATGGGTGATGCATTGCACCAGGGTTTTTGTGACTTGGGTTTAAACCGCCCTGTCACTGACTGTAAAAAGCTTGGTATGTTTTTTCTGTGCTCTTGTGGGTTTCCATCCTCCTCTACTGTAAGTGTGTGCTACCCTGTGATAAACTGGCACCCCGGATGTTTTTTAAATATGAGTTAAATATGTTCTATGATTCTGATACAAAAAATATTACAGATTGACAGTCTTTAGATATGCTATCAGCTAGTCCATTAGCTTGTAATAGCTTGTGCTAATGTTACCTATATTAAATCCTAGTTATTATTATATTACTATACAATTTCTGACTGCAGTCACATTACAGTCTCTTGCTTTGTGCACTTTGTCAACCCCCTGTACCCCATTTATTTATAAAAATGATCACATGAGACTGTAATGCTGTCGGCTTTATATTTTTGGTTGGAGCTTTATTATTCTCCCAGCATTAACATTGGGGTGGCAATACGGATAAAGGTAATATTCAATTCTATTTATTTCAGTTCAGTTTTATTCACCACATAGCAAAAAGTATATGGGCACAATGTTGCTTACAGGTGAAATGTATATATTTATATAATTATTAGTATTTAAAATGCTAACAACACTGCTGCAGCTGATACACTTATATCAGTACTAGGGATGTAATGATACACTCTACCCACAATGCGATGCGATTCACGATACTGGGTTTACAATACGATTTTTTCCCAATTTTTAAAACAAAATGAAATTAAAGACAAATTATTGCTTATATTTTATTTATCTAAATAATGACTGTCCTTTTATTTCTGAGATAGGTACAAACTATGCAAAAACAATGCTGCACATTTCCGTTTTTGTGTAAAAAAAATTAAATTAAATAATAAAAAAAAATCCCACATTAAATAAATAAATGAATAATACAAATAAAGAAAGTATCCTCACATAAATTAATTTGGCCGGAAAATTCCGAACCTGGCAACCCTGTAGTGACGTCAACCAGGCGAGGTAAATAGCACCAGTGCCCTCTGCTGTTTAAAGTGAATATTGATTCATTATACATGTAAACCTATTTGAATCGTTATACATCTAAATCAATTTTTAACTGTCTTATGGTGCATCATTACATCCCTAAACACACTAGAATGACATTAACCTGATAGTCTTACTGCGGTGCTGAGAAAGTTTTAATAGCCCAATACAAACACCATTTTCCTGAAAAGCTAAGACATTTTGTAAAAAGCAACAAAAATAAGAATAAGTGATTCATTGTTTAGCTTGAAACAAGGTTAGGAATGTAAAACAGTATTTGTAACCGTTTCTTACAGGTAAAGATACATTTTGAAATAACTGCTGTGTTTTATTTGCATTGTACCTAGCCGGGGGCACAAGTCATAAAAATTTCCCTATATATTACAGTAATACAATGTGATAGTTGCATTATTTTGCACAGATTTTGCACTGCAGACTGTTGTAAATAATACTGGTAAATAATGGTTCTTGTTTCTTAAAGGGACAGAAAACAGTGACCGGTCAAACAAGGCCACTGAAATTGTTCTGTCCATCAGCATATCAACACCACAGACATCTGACACTATAGATGCACTGGCCAGTTTAACAGAGTGCATAGTTCCATGGTTTTATTTATTTATTATGCAAACCAGTTCAAAGCCTGCCTAACAGCTACACAAAAAATGTTCTGGGGATGGAAAAGTAAATGAAAGAGGCTTATATTCATGACGCTTCTATAAAGCCTCTCTGGACTGTTAGGTTTCAACAATGAGATTTAAAAAGTACAGAGGGACATGCCAGACCCCCTGCATGTCTTCTTCAGACAATAGAAATCACTGTTTCAGGTGCATAGAAGTGACTCCTAATCTGGCTTTCACCAGTAGACACCAGTCCTGGAGCAGAGAGGGTTAAGGGCCTTGCTCAAGGGCCCAACAGTGGCTGCATGGCAGAGCTGGGATTCAAACATCTAACCTTTCAGTTGATAGCGCAAAGCTCTACCCACTAGGCTACCACTGTTCCTTTTTACTGACTGATTTTTATTCTTTAATTCTTTACCTGTTCAATTCTTAATTTACTATAAAATTAAATCATACATTTTTGCACCATAAATAACCTATAATAACACTTTTTTACTCATGGATTTAGGATTTTTAAGAGGGTCAGTAGGTGGAACTCAAAATAATGACCCCTTAATTCACATTACATGGGTGTTTATACATTTCTTATATACACAAATTATGAGAAATATATATTAAGATTGTAAAGAATATACACCTCCTTGTTTCTACACTCACTGTCCATTTTATCAGCTCCACTTACCATATAGAATCACTTTGACGTTCTACAATTACTGACTGTAGTCCATCTATTTTTTTACATACCTTTTTAATCTGCTTCCACCCTGTTCTTCAATGGTCAGAACCCCCACAGGACCACCACAGAGCAGGTATTATTTGGCTGGTGGATCATTCTTAGCACTGCAGTGACACTGACATGGTGGTGGTGTGTTAGTGTGTGTTGTGCAGGTATGAGTGGATCAGACACAGCAGTGCTGCTGGATTTTTTAAATACAGTGTCCACTCACTGTTCACTCTATTAGACACTCCTACCTAGTTGGTCCACATTGTGGATGTAAAGTCAGAGACGATCGCTCATCTATTGCTGCTGTTTGAGTTGGTCATCTTCTACACCATCAGTGGTCACAGGACGCTACCCACGGGCACTGTTGGCTGGATATTTTTGGTTGGTGGACTTTTCTCAGTCCAGCAGTGACAGTGAGATGTTTAAAAACTCCATCAGCATTGCTGTGTGTTATCCTCTCATACCAGCACAACACACACTAACACACCACCACCATGTCAGTGTCACTGCAGTGCTGAGAATGACCCACAACCTAAATAATACCTGCTCTGTAGTGGTCCTGTGGGGGTTCTGACCATTGAAAAACAGCATGAAAGCAGGCTAACAAAGCATGCAGAGAAACAGATGGACTACAGTCAGTAATTGTAGAACTACAAAGTGCTTCTATATGGTAAGTGGAGCTGATAAAGTGGACAGTGAGTGTAGAAACAAGGAGGTTTTTTTTATAGTGACTCTTGTGGTTGAGTATCAGGCATCACAAAACTGATACTATAATTAGAGCTGTTTGTCAGGCTTCTACATCAGCTTATACAATAAATATGTGGACATCTGGCCATTAGGATGTATGACATTCCATTCCGAAACCATCAGCATTAATGAGGAGTTTTTCCCTTTCTTGCAGCTATAACAGGCTTTTCATGAGTTTCTGGAGTGTGTTTGTGAGAATTAAAAATAGTATCTGTGAGGTCAGACACTAAAATGGTATGACAGGTTTTTTTTCCCAAAAATGAAGGGCAGAATTTATAACTGTGTGCTAATAAACTACATAATAAACCCTATTATTTTATTATTGTTATTATTATTACTATTATTATTATTATAATTTGTCCATCTAATCTGGTCAGGTGGTGGTCCTGTGGTAATTTCTTCCCATTAATGAATCATGTGTGTGTGTGTGTGTGTGTGTGTGTGTGTGTGTGTGTGTGTGTGTTTGTGTGCTTACAGCTGATCACATTCCACAGGTAGAGGCCAAGAGGTCCATGTAGAGTCTGATATGGATTTCCAAAAGCATTGTATGTGAAGAAGGCTGAACATACAGAAGAGAGCACGATGAGCACTGCACAGAAGAAGATAACGCTAACATGTAAACTTGCTGGGATCACATCCACCAGATCTGGGAAAACTAGAGAGAAAGATGGAGGATAAAGGTAATATTCAATTTAATTTGTTACATTTATTTAGTTTAATATACACACTATGGTTGTAGCCTAACGGTTAAGGTAATGGACTAGTAAGCAGAAGGTTTCTGGTTCAAATCCCACCACTGCCAGGTTGCCACTGTTCGGCCCTTGAGCATGGCCCTTAACCCTCAATTGCTTAGACTGTATAATGTAAGTTGCTTTTAATAAAAGCGTCTGCTAAATGCTGAAAATGTAAACAGGTGTAAAATATTATACATTATACAGTATAATGAATTATATATTTTTAATTTAGTTGCAGCACTTAGGGAAGGCCCTTACCTGTTCCAGCCAGACTGTGCTCAAAGCAAGTTCCCTAAATACATCATTTAAAACTCCAGTGATCTGCACAAATCCCTGACCTGAACCCCAATAAACACAATGTTGATTGTCTGGCTTTTTATCCACAATTAGTACATAACCTTGGAAATGTAGTTGCTCAGGTGGCGCAGCGGTAAAACACACGCTGTTCACCAAAGCTGAGATCTCAAATACATCGTATCGAATCTCGGCTCTGCCTTGCCAGCTTGGGCTGAGCGGCTACATGAACAATGATTGGCCTGTTGTTCAGATGGGTGGGACTAAAGCCAGATATGGGTCTCTCTCTGTCTGAATGGTGTGGTTACGACCTCTGCTGGCTGATTAGAGGCGCCTGCACAGAGATGAGGAAAGAGTGATCTTAGGGTGTGTCCCTCCATACACAACGCTAGGTGGCGCAACACTCGTCAATGTGTGGGTGATGAGATGCATGCGGCTTGCTGCTCACGTCACGGAGGGAGCGTGGGTTAGCTTCGATCTCCTCGGTCAGAGCAGAGATCAGCATAGACAGAGAGGAAGCATGATGCAATTGAGCAATTGGACATGCTAAAAGAGGGAGAAAAAGGGGGAGAAAATGCATTAAAAAAAAAAAAGGAAATGTGCTTTTAATTAAATGGGCACAAAATTCCATAGTCACTATTCACCTATAGTCACAGTGAAGGCCTCTATAGCAAGGAAAATGGGGGTAGGCTCCATATTTATGCCCATGATTTTGAAACAGGATGCACAACAAGCTTATGATCAGATTTCCATATAGTTAACCATATAGTGTATATTGCTTCAATAATTAAAAATAGTTGCAGAGTAATGTAATGACTGTAAACCTTTAATGCTATTGAGTAAAATGCCTCTCCTTATAATCCTAAATCCTAAATGTGGGGGCCAGTGGTCCACCTTCCCTTAAGGTTGTAGTGCCTCTTACTTTGATGAGTGGGCGGCACGGTGGCTAAGTGGGTAGCACAGCAAGAAGGTCCTGGTTTTGATCCCCAGGTGGGGCGGTCCGGGACCTTTCTGTGTGGAGTTTGCATGTTCTCTCTGTGTCCGTGTGGGTTTCCTCCAGGTGCTCCGGTTTCCTCCCACAGTCCAAAGACATGCAAGTGAAGTGCATTGAACATACTAAATTGTCCATGACTGTGTTCAATATAACCTCATGAACTGATTAACCTTGTGTAATGAGTAACTACCGCTCCTGTCATGAATGTAACCAAAGTGTAAAACATGACGTTAAAATCCTAATAAACAATCAAACAAACTTTGATGAGTTTTTGGTCTATTTAGAAGGTAGGAAAGATATTTACTAGATAGTGGTTTCATACTTTTCTTTCTGTTTTTATAAATAACATCTAATGTAATCATAAAAAAATCGTAAATCCACACGTTTCAAAAATCAAACATATTGCTTTTATAATTGCAGGAAGGGTAAGCAGCATTATTATGTTGGAAAGTCACTCATTTGGGCTAAACAGGATAAAGAAAGTAAACTTGATTGTGAGTAATTTTGAGTAAATCCAAGTAATATTGGGGTAGCCTACAGTTTTTAAAACCCCAGTTTTAAAATCTTTTTTTCCCCATTAAGCTAATATACATGCATGTCATGCAGGTCGAGTTTCTAGCATGTTCCAAAGCTCATTACTGAAGAATTTCTGTAATGAAATTTTCCATTATATAACAACCACATCGGTAGTATTTAGTGATCACCACACACACACACACACACACACACACACACACACACACACACACACACAAACACACAAACACACACACACACACACACACACACACACACACTTACCATGCCAATTCACCTTTGTAACAAAATTACATTCTGCTCATAATTAGTCAGCATGTTCTGGTTTTGTGTATGTGGTTGCATAAACCAAAAACAAGGTCTCACTATAAGAAAGGAAATGTTATGCTATACCATTTTAGGACACAAAAGGATGCACTGAGCGTATTGGGTATTATAAGCCTTATATCAATTAATGTAAGCTAAAAATTTATTGCACAGCCGTGTACAAGCATCAGACCATGCTGTATATTTGCTGTATATCTTGAAAAGCGCTATATAAATAAAATGTATTATTATTATTATTATTATTATTATTTGCTGGTGCCTTTTTAGACAAATGACTTAGCTGTTGTTACAATTTGGCTTTAAACTCCTGAGCTGAGTTCAGAATAAATCAAATGTTGTAAAACATTTGCGAGGAAGATTGGTCAGCATCCAATCTGTAACTTGGTGGATTAATTTTGTTACACTTCATAAATTCTGATTAAAGGCTTGTGGGTTCATATTCCTGTGGGACCCATACTTTACTTCTGCTTGATGAATATTGAACTCTGACCCTCGGCACGAAGAGAGAGTAGAAAATTGGCAGTGATGTGTTTTGTGCTTTTTGACCATAAACAATTTCCACTTAATTTTAGGCAAGTGATGACTACACACAGCTGTGGCAGCAACACAGTTGTATGGTTGTAAATATCATCGTCCCTGAAGCTTAAACAATTATATTGTCCCCTTTTAACAAGGCTAAACCAGAACAACATACATTTCTGTACATCAAAACATGCCATTTCTTTTAATTCTAAATGCCTGTATATACTTTATTTATACCTGTTTACATTTATATTCATATTAGTGATATGTTTTTATAAAATGGTTTTTAAACTGCAGTCCTTGGTCCACGTGAGGCCTTCAAAACTTGGTGCCGTGCACACATCTGTACAATATACTTTATTCTTATATATTAATGCATGTGTGTAGCCCACTAGACTGTTGTCCTAGCTGATAAAAAAAAGGTTAAATCACTATTTTTGGTGCACAGTGACCAAAGAATTGTTATTGCAGAGCACACTTGCAGAGCATAAATGTTAAGTAATTATAAGCTTTTAGCATAAAACACTGAGCTGTGCCATTATATATAAAGATATGTGATTTGTGATTTGTTCTATAGCATGGCAAGATGCTAGTTTTTGGTGAAATCCAGACAATGGTGCAAGGTGGGTTAGAGTTTTATTATCTTCTCTTCAGAAGTTTAACATAATTTCTTATTTCATTTACAGAGCTCTGCAAACACACCTATATTTATTAAAAAATAACACAAAATAAATGCAGTCCTATAATCTGATGTTGCTTAGTTAATTGTAGACAACCTGTACTGACCTACTGTGACTCAGACTGGGATGAAGCTTATTCTTTAAATAAATAAATTAACTTGGCAAAAGAAAGCTATTCTGTGTCATTTTTCATTGGTGCCAAACTAGCCCTGTTTGGTGATGCACAGAGAAGTCACCACCTACCATCAGTAAGAAGGAATTGAAAGACCATGCCACAAAAAGTAAATGCCATTGTGGTATTTCTACAAAATCCCACAAAATCCCAGGACTAACATATATGTGCCTTACATTTGTATGTAAATATTTGGCTTTAAATAAATAACCTTGTAATTTTTTAAAATGTAATTACATGTTATTTATGTAAAGATACCTATGTCTTTAGACTGAGACCAAAAGTGTCAGTTATGCCACTGACAATATCCAATAACGTTTACCCTTATAGTTTAGTAGTCATAAACAAGAAGAATGTATGATATTTTCCATCAACATTTGCATTATAGTATTGTAAGTATTGTAAATATTTAAGTGCTGGCAATCTGCCATACTCACATGAGAACGACAAAGGTCTTCCACCCAGTCCACATTGTTTGAGCCTCTGTCCATGAAAGAGACCGTAGCTGACACTGCTGATGAATTTCTCCAATTCTGATCCAGTAGCATTGACCAACTGAGCACCGGTTTTGCACAGAACAGTAGCTTTCACCCAGTTGGTGCTACCCATAGCTGCTGCTACGATCAACACACACGAGAAACTAAGCAGAGCAGCCAGAGAGAACAGCACTTTCTTCTGCATGCTGACCATCATGTAACTGAAGAGAAGCAGAACGTTAAACATGCGCCATTGTCCTAATAAACTGCCCTGTTATTCACCATAGTCCACACTACCAACACTTTTTAATTAGTAAATAAAAAACAAACATTTGACTAGATAAAATGTGTGGATAAATATTCAGGAATGATGAGAGGTGTGGAAATGTCCTCTGGGTATAACGTTACAGTGCTGGGTTTCACTGTGTCTCCAGGATACAAGCAGCTTAAGTTTCTGTGTACGCTCATCAGGACTGCTGACCTTAAGCTTGATTGGTTATCAAATGAAAGCAACGTAGCTCTATACTACAGTTATAAATGTCAACTCAGTGGTTCTACAGGACAAATTATAGCTAATTTATGGAGAAGACAGATGCAATCAATTACAGAGAGGTGAGAGGTAAAAACTGGCTATTTCAAACAGGCGTAGTAGGACATAAAATAAATGTGAACATGAGTTATGTCTTTGCTGCTCACAAGCTTAGACATCTCATTCCAAAACCAATAATATGGGGTTGCCCCCCTGCCATGGGTAGCTGAAGGGTACATATTCAGTCCAGACTTGTCTCCCAATCCAAACATGAAGGACATAATAAAGCACAATAAACAACAACAAAGACCCTGGACCATTAAGCAGCTAAACTGTTATACAAAGTAAATAAATCTCACATCACCAATTCATGCAAATGTACAAAATGGGGAACAGAAAATTCTTATTAAAGTAACCTCCCTGAATTTTGCTGAGCATGTCTAGACACAGAGTAATAGAGAAATAACCAGTGGGTGTTAACACTAACCATCCAGCCTGAGAATCAAGAAGAATGACTCATAGACAATCTCTGAATCGATCACGGTTTGTTTATCGGGTTGCCCACATAGCACTTTCCAGATACTTTTACTGGAAATTATTAAAACATGGAAAAAACCTTTGAAAAGCAAGTAATAACAACATCAGCGTAAACATGTATAGACTTTGTTTGGAAATTTTTTATTGAATCATTTTGGATTTGCAGTTTAATCTTAAATATGGAAGTGAAAACCTATAACTGTAAATGAAACCTACTGCAGAACTCTTTAAATGTTTTAGATCAGAGTTTTTCTCTGTCTTCTCTTCAGTTCCTCTATTTGCTACAGTAACAGGTTTTGGTCGATTGTACTAAACTGTACCATACCATACAAACCCCATTCTGAACCTTACTATATTTTATAAGTCTTTATCTTACAATTAGTACTCTAAAATGACCATTTGTCCACTGCTTTCACAGGTTGCTGCAACTCGATGTTTTCTTTCCAATCTAAGAAAAATGTGTTTTTCATTTTTATTTTAGTACCTAGTATTTTATGACAAGCAAAACAATAAAATATTAGGTACTAAAAAGATATGTTGCTTTCTGACTCTCAGACACTCAAAAAACTATTACTATACACTGATTAGGCATAACATTATGACCACCTTTCTGACTGGTCTATGGTTATGCAGCCCCATACGCAACAAACTGTGATGCACTGTGTATTCTCACACCTTTCTATCAGAACCAGCATTAACTTCTTCACCAATTTGAGCTACAGTAGCTCATATGTTGGATCAGACCACACGGGCCAGCCTTCGCTCTCCATGTGCATCAATGAGCCTCGGCCGCCCATGACCCTGCCACTGGTTTACCACTGTTCGTTCCTTGGACTTTTGATAGATACCCCATAAGAGCTGCAGTTTTGGTCATCTAGCCATCACAATTTGGCCCTTGTCAAACTCACTCAAATCCTTACGCTTGCGTATTTTTCCTGCTTTGAGGATAAAATGTTTACTTGTTGCCTAATATACTCCCCCCCCCCCCACTAACAGGTGCCGTGATGAAGAGATAATCAGTGTTATTCACTTAACCTGTCAGTGGTCATAATGTTATGCCTCGTCGGTGTATATTATACATCAATGTGAAGACATTTTTGCCCACTATTCTTTGCAGAATGGTCTTTAATTTGGCTAAGTTGATTTACCCAGGATTTTCTGATAGAGAGCAGGCCCTGTCCATCACACTACCACCACCACGTTTGACTGTTAGTTTGATGTTTTTATGGTGGAATGCACTGTTAGCATTACGACAGATATAACAGTACCAACTACTGGTAGAATTACATTGATTTGTTTCATCCATAATAAAAAACATTTTAAGTCAAAAGAACTTTAGTTTTAACTTAACTGCAAATAAGAAAGTTGTGTAAAGTATGTAAAGTAAATTACTAATATTTCAAATATAATTTAAATTCAGCTGTACCTGTATCAATGGGTTAATTGAAATTCTTACGTTGACTCACCCCTCACTTACAATGCCTTACCCCTTTAGGTTTTGAAACCTTCTTAAATAAAGCCAAACAAAGCAAAAATTAATCAATAAGGCTAACTTTATTTTGTACATTCTACTCAAACAATAAAAATGTGCCCTAAATAGCGAATGTGGATTCAGTAACGTAACTATTATAGAAGGCATTCTCATTCTCAGTTTAAATCAGTGTGAGACAACTTAAACAAGAATAAAAACATGAGAACATAGACATTACCAGAACATTCTTTGATATTTACTGAACAATCATAAAAAGCGTCCACTCACACCCACAAACTGAAAAAAAAATTTTTGTAGATTTTGAGTGTCAGTATTAAGTAGTAATAAGTAAACACATTATCCATGTCGTGCACACTGTACCTCATGTGTAGGCAATGCATGTTTCTCAAGTGGTCAAATGAATGTATTACTGCAATTTGTTCTATCAATTATTTAGGATATAATATTAAAACTGTAACCTAACATACATTATGCACAGAGTAGTATAATGTCAGATTGTAAACATAAAAGCCTACTATAAATATAGTAAATGATTGTTATTCAATTTCAAAATAGATCAATGTGTTTAATACAGTATTTTGCCACCTATGCAAATATTACCTACACTAAGTAACCTATCGTAAGCATAGTGCAACTAAGCATTTATTAAATATGACAGTTTGTGATTCATTACAAAAAGTCTTGTCAGCAATTTTGCTTTACACACATACATACATACATACATACATACATACATACACTCACTCACTCACTCACTGTCTTAACCGCTTATCCAATTAGGGTCACGGGTGAAGGGGAGTGCTGGAGCCTATCCCAGCTTTTCAATGGACGCAAGGCACACCCACACATACACACACTCATTCACTCAAGGGCAATTCAGTGTCTCCAATTAACTTGACTGCATGTTTTTGGACCGTGGGAGGAAACCGGAGCTCCCGGAGGAAACCCACGCAGACACGGGGAGAACATGCAAACTACACACAGAAAGGACCCGGGCCGCCCCGCTTGGGGATCAAACCCAGGACCTTCTTGCTGTGAGGCAACAGTGCTACCCACTGAGCCACCGTGTCACCCCTGCAAACATACAGACAGACACTATATGAAGTCTTGGGGCATACCTTCTTATTATTTATATGATGTATTTCAGCCATAACAATTGCTAACAGGTGTAATACATTTATTACATAAGGAAAATAATGTGCTTCCAACTTTTCTTGTGTCTCTGTGCAAAAAGCAAGGTCAATAAAAACATAAAGAACAGTTTCGTTTAAAGATACTCCAGTGGCCTAAACAGAGCTTGGACCTCAGTCCCACTGAACAGCTCTGGAATGAACTGGATTTTTTACAGTTGAGGCTTTCTTGAACAGCATTGATTGAATTGGCACAAATTCTCACAGACTTGTAAAGTCTTGGTGAGAAGCCTTCTCAGGAGAGTGGAAAAGATGACATAGACATTGCTTTTAAAACTGGATGTGCAACAAGCTCACAGTCAGGTGTCCAAATACTTTTGGTGACGGTGTACATACATACTTATTGTAGTTTTATACTTTATTTAATTAGGCAAATTGATCTACAAATTCAATAATTTGGTGGGCATTTGTGGAGGAAATAAACAAGTGGTTTTTGTGGCTTACATACAGAAGTGCACAGATGTGAGCTTTGTAATTTGTCAAATATTACATCCTTACCTAAAAAAGGTACAAACACAGAAACACTAAAGCCCCTGTTGAGAGGGGGCTAAAATACTTCAAATACTGTTAATAAATCCTGTACGTCATCTCAACCAGCACCTTTTTAATGGTTGCTATTGTTACATATCAACCATTTAAACACTGTTACACTTATATATTAAAAAATATTAATATTAAGTCATAATTAAAAATAATAATTAAATAAACTGGACAGACAAAGTGAAAATGGTTGAAAAACAATTAGCTTGCTTTGTGTATTGCATTCTCTGAGAAACTATATTGCCGAAAGTATGTGAAGACCCCCATACTGTTAAAAGATAATTAGGTATCCATTCCAACATGAATTATATTAAATATACTTTCAGTTTTGTGACATTGGCATTTTCTCCCCTTTTTCTCCCGAATTTAGCATCTCCAATTACCCAATTGCATTATGCTTTCTCTCTACTGATGTTAATCCCCGCCCTGATTGAGGAGAGCTGGGACTGACACACACACCCTCCGACACGTGTGCAGTAGCCGACTGTATCTTTTCACTTGCATAAGGTGAGTTCATATGCGGATCAGCTTTGTGTACGGAGAGTCACATCCTGATCAACGCATTATCCCTCATCACTGTGCAGACACCATCAATCAGCCAGCAGAGGTCATAATTGCATCAGTTATGATGAATCCCTGTTCGGCTCCCACACTGTATGAACGACAGCCCATCGTTTCGAACCGCCGAGTTTGAAATGTCAGCTCTGGTGTCAGCGTGTTGTACCGCTGCGTCACCTGGGCGCCCAATATGTTTAGTTTGATGGAACCCCGTTGACCTGCACATAGCCATGAGCTCGCATTAAATACTTTATGGTTAAATAGGAATGTCTGCTGTGTGCCAGAACTTTTGTCTGACATGAGTCCCTAACTGACCTTACAATGGTCTTTAAACTAAATAAGCCAAATCGCCGTAGACACATTCCAAAAGAAAGGCAACGGCTGCGTCCAAAATCGCATACTTAAACAGTACGTACTAAATTTGAGGCGGTGCACGTGCATTGTGTACAGTATGCACGCAACCTCAGACGTACTGCGTCCACCAGCTTACCAACATCACATGATGCATGACATCACATTGCCACAGTTATAACAATTTTAAAATGACACAAAATGAATTCTGTTATTCTCCACAAAACTACCCATAACATTATTCAGGATTGTACTTAATCAAAATATTTTTAATGTTTGTCTAGCTCCGCTTTCCGCCACCTTTCTTCTATGCTAGGAACATCTTGCAGCTCCAGTTGAATTTTGGGATAGATTAGCGGAACGCAAGTGTGCATTTTTTGCATACTCAAAAATAACTGACCATGCAGTAGGTCATTCAGGTACTTCTCACATACTGTTTAATGAATACAACGTATTTGGACACACTACTCGCTATCGCATACTGCTTTCGCGTACTGTTCACTATGAAAATATGCAATTTCAGACGCAGCCAACGTCTATGGTTTTGGAATGATGTAAGGTTTCCACATACTTTCAGCCAAATAGTTTATATGCAGTTATGTTTTTAACACCTTGACATGGTGCACGACATGATGCACGTTTTCCTTCCTACTGCAATGCAAGTATGTGGTTTCCTGTCTCACACAATGTTATTTTGTCTGCAGGCTTATGAAACTGGCTGCAGTTGTAGTTCTTGATCTGGGTCAGATATGGGATTTTGATTTTGATCGGATGAACGTCTTTTACTAAAAACCTGGATGATCTGATGTCTGAATGACGGGCTGAAGAAAAAGTACAGCACTGGGTCAAAGCACAGGTTCAGAACGGCCAGACACAGTGTGGACTCTTTGGCCAGGAATAGATGCTTCTTCATTACGCAATCAGTGATCACTTCATTCTGGGTAAATGTGTACGGCATCCGCACGGCGTGATAAGGCACAAAACAAACCATGTAAGCCGCCGTCACCATCGCGATGTTAACAGTGGCGTGATGAGCAATAGCCTGCTCCTTGGGGTCTCCTCTACGTTTGCCCCAAAACTGCTTCAGAACCAAGCCGTTGGACAGAAGTACAGTCACAGATGCATTCATAAAGATGGCCATGCCTAGAAAGACAGACAAAATGTGCCAGTTCTTGCCAATATCCTGCTTTATGCCTGCACAGGTTATAGTGCTGTTAGGTTTTACGTCTAGGATTGGAATGGCCATGTTGGGGACGTTAATGAAAAGCACCAGAAGCCAGACCACAGCCGACATCAGTATAGCAAATCCCACCTCCTGCAGACGGAAAAGCTTGGAACTGTGGGTGATCTGGAGGTAACGCTGCACACTGACAAAGGCAAGAAAGATGATGGAGGCATACATGTTGATGTACAGAAGTGGTGAACTGACTTGACAATGAAAGATTGTCAGTTGTTGAGATTTTAGACCCAAATCTTTGGCGATTTTAACAGGCAGTACTAATGTCATCAAGAAGTCAGCGGTGAGAAGGTTGATCAGATAGACGTTCATGCACTTCTTGGTGTTTTTACTATATATGAATGCCCAGAGGGCCACCAGACTGCCAGTCATGCCTATCAGGAAGATGATGATGTAGATGGTCGCAAATGGCATCATATTGTCATCCACCTTACAAATGTTCTTGGCTATTATAAGGTCTGATGTGGACTGGTTATTTGCCATCTTTTGAAAAAGTTGAGTT
The DNA here is from genome assembly GCF_030014385.1 of Trichomycterus rosablanca. Taxonomy (NCBI): domain Eukaryota; kingdom Metazoa; phylum Chordata; class Actinopteri; order Siluriformes; family Trichomycteridae; genus Trichomycterus; species Trichomycterus rosablanca. The sequence continues at coordinate 12,321,163 of NC_086007.1, read as the reverse complement.
TATTCTGATGATGTTTGATACAGTTTATGCAGTGAGACTTCCAGATGTTGGTTGTAGTATTTGATCACTAGGTTTTACAACACCAAGACTGCATGACCCACCAGTCTAGTAATTAATCCATGTCACCATTTCCCTGATGTTTGGAATTTTGAGAATGGAATCCTGCAAAGACAAAAATATCAAACATTTAATGAGTTTTACTCAGAATTAATGTACAGCTTTACAGTTGAAGTCAATTTTTTGTAGTATTTAATCACTAGGTCTTACAGCACCAAGACTGAATGGCCCACCAGTCTAGAGAATTGAATTTTAAGAATAAAAAAAAGTCTTTTTACAGCTTTTTAAAGTCTTACTTTACAGCTATACAGTTGAAGTCAATATTTTTATTTTTCATACACTGTAAATAACATGTGATGGCAGTCTTGGGACCATTACTGAAACTGTTTTTACTGTATTTTTCTATGATTGAATGACTGGAACACACTTTTTGGGTTCTTTTAAAAGTTTGTTTTGGGTTTTCTCTCTGGCAAAACCAACTTTTGCTGTATACACTATTAAGTCAAGAGTATTTGGGCTCTTGAGCATGTCAATCATCACATTCTAATTTATTAACAGCCCCCTCTCTTCATGAGTTTATTCTGGTTATGTTTGATACAGTTTAATACAGTTTTAATACAGTTAGGTGCTGGTTCTAGTATTTAATCACTAGGTCTTACAGCACCAAGACTGAATGGCCCACCAGTCTAGCAATTAATCCATGTCACCATTTGCTTGATTTTTGGAATTTTGAGAATGCAAAGACAAAAATATCAAACATTTAATGAGTTTTACTCAGTTTTACTCAGAATTAATGTACAACTGTACAGTTGAAGTCAAATTTTTCCATACGTTTGTAAATAACAAGTCACAACAGTCTTGGGGTTTTAGCAATTACTGAAACTGTTTTTACTATATTTTTTTCTATGATTGAAAGACTGTAACAGGTGCTGGTTCTAGTATTTAATCACTAGGTTTTACAACACCAAGACTGAATGACCCACCAGTCTAGAGAATGGAATTTTAAGAATAAAAATAAAAAAGTCGTTTTACAGCTTTACAGCTTTTTAAAGTCTTACTTTACAGCTATACAGTTGAAGTCAATATTTTTCATACACTTGTAAGTAACATGTGATGGCAGTCTTGGGACCATTACTGAAACTGTTTTTACTGTATTTTTTCCTCTATGATTGAAAGACTGGAACACGCTTTTTGGGTTCTTTTAAAAGTTTGTTTTGGATTTTCTCTCTGGCAAAACCCAATTTTGCTGTATACACCATTAGGTCAAAAGTATTTGGGCTCTTGAGCTTGTCGGTCATCACATTCTAATACAATAACAGCCTCCTCTCTTTTTGAGTTTATTCTGGTAACGTTTGATACAGTCTATGCAGTGAGACTTCCAGGTGTTAGCTGTAGTATTTGATTACTAGGTTTTACAACACCAAGACCGAATGGCCCACCAGTCTAGCAACTAATCCATGTCACCATTTCCTTGATTTTTGGAATTTAGAAAAGGGAAATGTTTTACTGTAGGTTTTTCTAATGATTGGAACACAATTTTGACTTTTTACACTAAACACATTTGTTTTGGGTTTTCTCTCTGGCAAAACCACATTTTGCCGTATACACCATTAGGTTAAAAGTATTTGGGCTCTTGAGCATGTCGATCACATTCTAACAGTCTTCTGTCTACTTTTCATGAGGCTTTGATTTTATGCTTATATAAAAAAATAAATAATAATAAAAAAAAGGATTTGTGAGTTCAGGCACTGATTCTGGACAAGAAGACCTAGCTAAACAACTGACATTCCAGGTTCGTTTTCAATTCCCTCACACCAATTGAGTCAAAAATATGACATCATGTACCTCACTTTGTACAATACTATTCTTTGAAAGAATATTGATTTAACTTGCTCATCATCTGTTTAACAGGGTACGGCTAAAACATTCTACTTATACTTACTTACTAAAATATTTGTACATTTGTACACTATGGTGTACGAAGAGCGACTCATTATCTAGTGTTAGAAAGTTCTATAAAGCTATTTGCCAGAGGTCAGATATAATCCAAGCACCACGAAAAGTGTCAGACTTTTCAGACCAAGTTATTATTTCATTTCCAATTAATTTTTCAAATCCCTTATGTAAACAATTTGACTGCAGGTTGTGAATTTAGTTTTTATTTGTTCTTTGTCTGTTTCACCACCACCAGGATAGTGGTGGCTCTAATTCATTGGGCAAAAGATAAGAAACACCCTTAACAGGTCGCCAGGCCAACACACACACTCTGAGCAATTTTAGTAACTTCAATTAACCTGACTGCATGTCTATGGACTTGCGTGAGGAAGCCGCAGCACCTGGAGGAAACCCACACTGACACTGTGAGGACCCTGGTTGCCCAGCCGAGGAATCAAATCTAATCTAATCAAATCTAGACCTTGCTGCGAGGTGACAGCACTACCCGCAGCGCCACTATGCTGCCGTTTTGTTTTAGACAAGATTGAAGCACCAAAATGGAGAAAAATCATATTTACTAGTAACTGAACCTGAGGCAACCTGAAGCAACCTGAACACACTATTACAAGTGATCTGTAAACTGTCTAATGTCACGTGTCTATTGGATGGGCGGCACGGTGGCTAAGTGGGTAGCATGGTCACCTCACAGCAAGAAGGACTTGGGTTCGATCCCCAGGTGGGGCAGTCCGGTTCCTTTCTGTGTGGAGTTGGCATGTTCTCCCCGTGTCTGCTTGGGTTTCCTCCAGGGGCTCCGGTTTCCTCCCACAGTCCAAAGACATGCAAGTGAGGTGAACTGGAGACCCTAAATTGTCCATAACTGTGTTTGATATAACCTTGTGAACTGATGAATCTTGTGTAATGAGTAACTACCGTTCCTGTCATGAATGTAAACAAAGTGTAAAACATGATGTTAAAATCCTAATAAACAAACATGTGTCTATTGGATTATTTTATCGTAAAAATAGGCCTCCTAAAACCATGGTATGGACCCCCAAGCATCCCCATAACCTACTTTAAAAGCCGCTTCTCTAAGGAACCAAACCCGCTTTACCTGTGGCATTGTTTTCAAACAAGATATTCAAAACTATATAAAAATACTGTATAATGCCTATGTACAAACCTGTTCTGTTGAAATATCTACACTTCCTGTTAAACACAGATTTTATTACCACCTAGATATTGTTATACATAAAAAAAAAAAAGATTTATGTATTTTACAATGAAATAACATCTTGCCGTTCAGATCACATTTAAATCTAGCAATGCTAAAACAGGAAAGAACATTCACGTGTCTGTGTAGCCAGTGGTTATTTAAACTTATGACTTACCTCATGTTCAGCTGTTAGATCTCAGTTTTAGGTTCATTCTCTTCTATTTCTGTAGAAAGTTACTGAAAGGTTATATATATACCAAAGACATCATCATAACACATTACAAGCTTTAAACTCTTCTAACTGTAATCAACAAATGAGCTCATTTCTGTGAACTAACTGACATTCGTCAAAGCACAGAAAGGCGTCAATCATGCCAATGTGGTGCAGTGACGTCGCGGAAGTCTAAACTTTCCAGCTCAATAGGAAAACCACAGGCTAGGCTACCTGTTACATTTGAGCAGGCTAAGACAGAACATAAGACAAAAGATTATTGCTTGTAGTAGCTTCTGGAAAAAGCAGATTAATATGCCACTACATTATTTATGTACTGTACGTGCTAATACAGTCTGATCTGTTTTTCTTAGCAGGAAATTTAAAAAAAAATTGAGGAAGTTGTATCGATGACGCGTGGGGACAGCACCTCAGTTACTGGTTTGTTTCCTTTTAGCATAAGTACAGTCACTATAAGAAAAATGTTAACAGTAATCAGTCATAACATTAAAACCACCTCCTTGTTTCTACACACACTGTCCATTATATCAGCTCCACTTACCATATAGAAGCACTTTGTAGTTCTACAATTACTGACTGTAGTCCGTCTGTTTCACTGCATGATTTGTTAGTCCCCTTTCATGCTGTTCTTCAATGGTCAGGAGTCAGGACCCCCACAGGACCACTACAGAGTAGGTATAATTGGGTGATGGGTCATTCTCAGCACTGCAGTGACACTGACATGGTGGTGGTGTGTTAGTGTGTGTTATGCTGGTATGAGTGGATCAGACACAGCAGCGCTGATGGAGTTTTTAAACATCTCACTTTCACTGCTGGACTGAGAATAGTCCACCAACCAGAAATAACCAGCCAACAGCGCCCTGTGGGTGGCGTCCTGTGACCACTGATGAAGGTCTAGAAGATGACCAACTCAAACAGCAGCAATAGATGAGCGATCGTCTCTGACTTCACATCTACAGGGTGGACCAACTAGCTAGGAGTGTCTAATAGAGTGGACAGTGAGTGGACACGGTATTTAAAAAATCCAGCAGCGCTGCTGTGTCTGATCCACTCATACCAGCACAACACACACTAACACACCACCACCATGTTATTGTCACTGCAGTGCTGAGAATGATCCACATTCAAATTTACATTCAGTTTTACTGTTCATCTCAACCAGACCAATTTTGTTAATACTGATGTAGTAAAGGCATCGACCTGAAATGTATTAAAGATTTTTTTTTTTTTTTTTTTTATGTATACTGCCTTAGTTTTTAACATATATAAGTTGAATTCTTCGTTTCCAAAACCAGATCAGCAACATTAACAACACTTCTGTTATAGTAATTACAATTAGGGCTGGAATAAATGGCCAGGCAGAGGATCAATGTTTTTGCTGCCCTCTAACATTCAGCGTGTAAAAAAATAGTTTCAGCTAACAACCGTTTTGACACCCGTTATGTACAGGGGTTGGACAAAATAACTGAAACACCTGTCATTTTAGTGTGGGAGGTTTCATGGCTAAATTGGACCAGTCTGGTGGCCAATCTTCATTAATTGCACATTGCACCAGTAAGAGCAGAGTGTGAAGGTTCAATTAGCAGGGTAAGAGCACAGTTTTGCTCAAAATATTGCAATGCACACAACATTATGGGTGACATACCAGAGTTCAAAAGAGGACAAATTGTTGGTGCACGTCTTGCTGGCGCATCTGTGACCAAGACAGCAAGTCTTTGTGATGTATCAAGAGCCACGGTATCCAGGGTAATGTCAGCATACCACCAAGAAGGACAAACCACATCCAACAGGATTAACTGTGGACGCAAGAGGAAGCTGTCTGAAAGGGATGTTCGGGTGCTAACCTGGATTGTATCCAAAAAAACATAAAACCACGGCTGCCCAAATCACGGCAGAATTAAATGTGCACCTCAACTCTCCTGTTTCCACCAGAACTGTCCGTCAGGAGCTCCACAGGGTCAATATACACGGCCAGGCTGCTATAGCCAAACCTTTGGTCACTCGTGCCAATGCCAAACGTCGGTTTCAATGGTGCAAGGAGCGCAAATCTTGGGCTGTGGACAATGTGAAACATGTATTGTTCTCTGATGAGTCCACCTTTACTGTTTTCCCCACATCCGGGAGAGTTACGGTGTGGAGAAGCCCCAAAGAAGCGTACCACCCAGACTGTTGCATGCCCAGAGTGAAGCATGGGGGTGGATCAGTGATGGTTTGGGCTGCCATATCATGGCATTCCCTTGGCCCAATACTTGTGCTAGATGGGCGCGTCACTGCCAAGGACTACCGAACCATTCTGGAGGACCATGTGCATCCAATGGCGGTGCCGTGTATCAGGATGACAATGCACCAATACACACAGCAAGACTGGTGAAAGATTGGTTTGATGAACATGAAAGTGAAGTTGAACATCTCCCATGGCCTGCACAGTCACCAGATCTAAATATTATTGAGCCACTTTGGGGTGTTTTGGAGAAGCGAGTCAGGAAACGTTTTCCTCCACCAGCATCACGTAGTGACCTGGCCACTATCCTGCAAGAAGAATGGCTTAAAATCCCTCTGACCACTGTGCAGGACTTGTACATGTCATTTCCAAGACGAATTGACGCTGTATTGGCCGCAAAAGGAGGCCCTACACCATACTAATAAATTATTGTGGTCTAAAACCAGGTGTTTCAGTTATTTTGTCCAACCCCTGTACTTACTTATTGTGAAATCTACTCACAAATTCAACAATTTAACACATAACTACAGAAAGTGGAGAAAATAACATTATATTGAATGTGATTTTTAAGTTTAAAAGTCGCTACATGGTAATATTTTCCATTTTTAAGCTGATATTTGATATTAGCTGTAAATTTATACAGTGGTACCTTGTAACTCAAAATCTTTGAAACTCAACGCCCTTCGTCCAGGAATTTGTACCCTTAAACTCAACGTTTCCCTTAAACTCGACGTGTGTGCGACTGCTGCTTTGTTTAGCGCTCGGCTTAAGCGGTGCGGTAAAACGCCATTTGAACATGAGACGAATCTGCATTTGTGTGGACTAACCATCAAATTTACTTTGAAAGCTTCACATGTATCTGTGTTTAGCTGTGTTTCTACTGTTTCACTTTTAAACTTGAGTTACAGTTGGGGTTCTGAGAAATTGTAAAAATAAGCTTTTTCAACAGAGTCTAAAACGCTTATCATTAAAAATTTATTAATGTATTAAGTTACTTAATTATTACTGCTTATTTGTACTCTCCACTAATTAAGAAGCATAAGAAAACAATAAAAAAGTAAAGGTAAAGTGCAGGTTTTATTGTACTTTTGATAAATTTTAACTGTTTTTTAAATGTTTTTTAGTGTTTCTATATTATACTTGTGCTATTTTCAGTCTATAAGTGTCAAAAACAACCCCATTATTTTACATTGGCCAAAAATAAATATGCAGTTTCACGGGACCATGGAACGCATTAACAGGTTTCCCGTACATCCTTATGGGAAAAAATACCTTAAAACTCTTCGCCTTTTTTAACTCAACGCCAGTCCCAGAACCAATTGACATTGAGTTTTAAGGTACCACTGTATTTCAGCTCTGAGGATTAGCAGATTTACAAGCATGTTGAGGCAACAAATAGAGTTACAAAGAGGCCAAATAGCAAACTGCAAAACATGAGTCACAAATATGATGAATTATTTAATGCTTTAAAGTCATTGTATCAAAATTATTAACAGCATTTTCTTATATTTTTAAATCATGGGTTACTGTTACCCCTCACCCTACCATGCGGTGGAGCTGTTGTGCCATGGGAAAGGGGTGGTTGGGGGTTAAGAGTATGTTGGAGACACAATGTGAGAATGAAACTGTCAATTATTCAACATTTTATTATGACAATCACAATTAAAATAGCAATTTAAGCCTTACATATATTTGAAAGTCCAAGGCTGTGCAGTACACAGACCCCAAAGTAACGGTGGGGTGGTGGAAGGGTTAGTGGTGGATTCACCAATGGAAGGCCCACAATTTTTACCAGAATTGTACAATTATCTTAGTCTAAAAACGGTTTGAGATGAAATAAGCAGACATATGGGTGGCCAAACAGTACCAGGAACCTAAGTTTGAGTCTGTTTATTGTTTACATATTTGTTCCATGTCTGTCCAGGTTTCCTTCAAGTTCTCCAGTCTCATTTTACCTCCCAAAACGTCACTACATGGACCAGCGGTTCTCTTAACATTCCAAGAGATAAAAGTAAATACATTTCCAGCATGAAATACCAAAGTATTTGTGGTTGTCCCAGGCTCTGCAAACAAGACAGAAAAAAGAAGTGGCAGGCAAAATTGAGCTACTTAGCGCAACTGATTGTACTTGATCGCCTGTCATTTTTAAACGCTTGTGTATTTGGAGGTTTGGTTAATTTATTGGGATTTTAACGTCATGTTTCACACACTTTTCTTACATTTATGACAGAAACAGTTACTCGATACACAAGATTAATCAGTTTACAAATGTAATGTCATGGACAATTTTGTATCTCCAATTCACCTCACTTGCATGTCTTTACACAGACACGGGGAGAACATGCAAACTCCACACAAAAAGGACTTGGACCGCCCCACCAGGGGACCGAATCCAGGACCTTCTTGCTGTGAGGTGACAGTGCTACCCACTGAGCCACCGTGCCGCCCTGTTTGGAGGTTGACTTTAGAGAGAACACTGAAAGGAGAGGCTAAATTATAATATTTTGTTATAAATTTTTCTAAATGTTATCTTTAGATAAATACAGTGCACCTCTTTATAAATCTTTATTTATGGGGATGGGGATTTGAGTCTGCGACTTCAGACTCGACTCGGACTCGTTTCAAATGACTCGGACTCGACTCGTGACTCGCATAAAATGACTTGTGGACAACAAAAGTCAGCAACATTTGTTACGTGTGACAATTCTATATTTATATATGATCCAACATCATTCTGATCGTGTCATTTTCTGCTCTGTAATAACGCTCCGGCCGTCTTAACACGCAACACACGCAATGGGTAAATGTTCCAGCCAGCTTCCGGCGTAGTGATGAAGCGTCGCTTCCTACTTAAAATGGTGGAATTTCACAGTAACAGATAATGTGAATGGAACGCTCCTGCAGAATTGGCACAGATGATTGTAAGAACCGCTTTCTGAACCAATCAGACCTTCTGATTGTAATTTTTAGTAAGAAATGCTGTTATTTGCATGTATTTAGTTTGCAGCGTCACACAGATGATTGTCAATGAAACGCTTGATTGGCTTTCTAACGAGTTAGTGTTTTATTTCACAACCAGGAAAAGTTTGGAGGTTTTTAATAATAAGCACACACTTACAAAATAACGAATTATATTCCTAATGGGACACACGGTTATAAATTTAATAGTATCTGGAACAACATAAGCTAAGGTAAGCAGTATTATGGATTTTTTTTTGCTGTGTTTGGGATTTTGGCCGCTGTGACGTGATTTGCAATGAAAACAAAAGTCAGTTTAAGCTTTTAACTGGTACCTAGGAAAGTAAAGGCACTAAGTAAAACAGCAAAATACAGTCGCTAATCTGTTGTTGTTTATTATCTGTTGTTTATTTCTATGCTATATTTCCAATATATGTTTTGTGTATATTATATTGACTCGTGACTTGACTCGGACTTTAGCCTAAGGACTTGTGACTTGACTTGGACTCGTATTTTGAATTTATTTATTTATGCATTTTCTCTCCCCAGTTTAGCATAGCCTATTTGTCTTCTGCTGGTGGAGACCCCGATCGCATCCGAGTTGGGTATATTTGCCTGAAACACGCTACCTCTGACATGTGCACAGTCCACCAACCCCTTCTTATTCTCCCATACATAGGTCAGTTTGGCGCACGGAGAGTCACTCCCTGATCTCCATGTTCCTTCACTTCTGTACAGGCACCTCGGGCTGCTAAGCAGGGTCCTCCACAGTGTCGAAGACACCACCCCATTTTTAGTCCATTATTTTCCCACCCAGCAGACTTAACTGGTCAATTTTGTCTGCTGCAGGCACTTCCAATTGTGCCTGCTAGGGGCGCTCGGCCGACCAGTAGTAGTTGTATTAGGTTTTTGACCATGGTCATTAAGGAACAGACTGAATGCATGACTGTGTGGTCAACTATCCAGCATGTATTCCCGCTTTGCACCCAGCATTTCCAGGATCAATGTGGACCAATCATGACCTCACCAGGATGAATTAGCTCATAAAAAAGTACATGAATGAATGATTTGTCGCTGACCGCTGTGAGATTTGGTCGTTCAGGCTTCTCCTTTTTTAAAAGCCAGTTTTGCAAACTGGGACTGAAACTAGCAAACACAGCACAGCACGTGTGCGTTTTCCTTCTTTTATTTTCACCTCTTCTTGTTTTTGTTCGAACCCAGTGCCCAGCTAATTTCCTTTATGTGTACTGTATTTCCATCTCGCCTACAGGTTACTGACGCTTAACCGGTTGGTTACGGAGGGCCTCCTGTTCTCAGCCTCCACCGTAGACAGCTTGTGCAGCAGAGACTCTCGGAACGTCCGGCACATGAGGAAGTACACGACCGGATCCAGACAGACGTTTAACGATGCAAACAACAGCGTAGCTTCCTTGGCTTGAAAGAGGTGGTATTGGTCTTGAGAGCTAAACCTGATGGCAGAACTCTGGCTCAGCGTGTAGGGCACACGGCACACATGGTATGGCACGAAGCACAAGAAAAACACGACCAGCAAGCTGAAAATACTGCGATTAGACCTGCGTCCTGCTTCGCTGCCATCCCGTTGGACCCTTCGGTAGGATCGGTACACACGCCAGGCTATGGAAGAGTAGCAGAAAGCCAAGAACACAAGTGTCACCCAAAATATGGCCACGACGAGGTGGACAGAGACCTTATGCCAGCGCTTTCCAAGCTCGCTTTTTAGCTGCATGCAGGAGCATCCATCAGCTCCAGGCTGGTTGGTCAGCAGTGTGTTTGGCAGCATACAGATCAGTAGCAGTGACCAGGACAGAAATGCCAGACCTCTGGCTACGGTGACCCGTTGCAAGAAAGTGGAGACGCGCAGGGAGCAGGGCCGAGGCAAGAACGAGGACGTGTGCACGATCTTGATGTAGCGCTCCAGACTGATGAGGCTTACGAACACAATGCTTGTATACATGCCCAGATAAAACAGCACAGCCGTGTAGCGGCACACAAATAGCCTCAGGAACCAGCCGCCGACCCCTAGGTCCATGGCCACACGCGGAGGGAAGGAGAGCAGCATGAGGAAGTCGGCTACCACCATGTTCTTGAGGTACACCACCAGGCCTGAGTTGTCGGGCATTTGGAAGAAAATCCATGCCGCCAAGCCATTCAGGATCATCCCGCCTGCGAAGATCAGAGAGTAAAGCACGGGCAGCGCCTGCCGCGTGAACGCGCTGCTGAAGTCTGTGCTCGGGCCAGGACTTTGGCTTCCACAGACAAGGCTGGTGTTGCTGTGGTTCATACCTGAAAAACAACATGACCTGAGTTACATACAGATACATTCTGCATAATAATACACAAACAGGACTGATTATTCTGCAAAGATCACACCAAGAGCACAATGTAATTATTCATTCATTTATTTATTGCCTATTTACCATTACTTAATTCTATTCAGGGTCAAGGTGGATACAATTTACTGGGCAAAAGGTAGGAAACACCGCGGACAGGTCGCCACTCCATCACAGGGCACACACACACACACACACACACACATATACTTGTGCACACACACACACACACACCTAGAGCAAATTTGGTTGCTCCAATTAACATGACTGCATGTCTTTGGACTGTGGGAGGAAACCAAAGCACCCAGAGGAAACATGCAAACTCCACACAGAAAGGACCCAGACCCTTCCACCTTTATAGAATATACAATACAGTGCTTATAGGAAGATACAATATAACTGCCCATTTAACTGCCCACAATACAAATAACCATTGTACAAGTCTGATGAGGAAATGCAGGAATGTTACTTCTCATAAACAAGAAACTACCAGTAAATACAAGGATCTATACACTGTTTTCTTCTTGTAAAAATGATTAATTTACGTTGAATGTATTGGTTTAAAAAAGGAAGACAGACAGACAGAGACAAAAGATAAAAAGAAAGAAAGAAAGAAAGAAGAATAAAGAAAGTAAAAAGAAATTCTGCATTATAATGACTCATTTGACCCAGAATAAACCCACACAGACAGAGAGAGAGCATGCAAACTCAACACAGAAAGGACCCAAACCCTTCCATCTAGGAATCTAACCCAGAACCCTCTTGCTGTGAGGTGACAGTGCTTAATAGAAGATACAATACAAATGGCTACCACACAAATAAATACAGTTAGCTTAGGTTTAAAAATGTCTTTTTATCTAGCAAAATTAGAATCTAAACCAGTGAAATTCATTCTCATCATTGTACAAGTCTGATGAGGAACTGCAGGAATGTTACTTCTCATAAACAAGAAACTACCAGTAAATCCAAGGATCTATACACTGTTTTCTTCTTGTAAAGTAATTGATTTATGTAGAATGTATTACTTTAAAGTAGGGATGTCCCGATCCGATCTCAAAGATTGGTATCGGGGCTGATCAAGGCATTTTTTAACTGATCGGTATCGGCTTTACTAAGGCCGATCCTAATCCCGATTCTTTGTTTTACGTCAGTCAGCATGTCCGCTGTGTGGAAATACTTTAAATTGGAAAGTGAAACAAGTCCAACAGTGTTCTAGTTTTACTACTACAATGCTGCACAAGTTTGTTTACTTTTATTTTGTAAAAATAAAAGAACATTAAGCAATAGCTTGGATGCCTGCAATTTTTTTCCTACAGCACTGCAGAGCTATTCAGTTGTTAAACATATACATTGGATTAATTTGAATAACTGTAATGTACTTGAAGTGTGCACTGTGTGAACAGTATTATCTAGTTCTTATCTAGACAATATCTAGAAAATACAAGTATCGGTTTGAGACTCGGTATCGGATCGGGATCAAAATTAATGATCGGGATCAAGAACAAAAAAACGTGATCGGGACATCCCTACTTTAAAGAAAGAAAGACAGACAGAAATAAATAAATAAAAATCATTTCTGCATTATAATGACTCATTTGACCCAGAATAAGCCGACACAAACACAGAGAGAACATGCAAACTTCACACAGAAAGTACTCAGACCTTTCCAGCTGGGAATCGAACCCAGGACCTTCTTGCTATGAGGTGACAGTGCTAATAAAATACACAGTATATTGCATAATAGAAGATACAATATAAATAGCTACCATACATATAGCTCAGGTTTAAAATTTTTATAGTCTTTTTGATATAGTAAATACAATTTTATTTTTGGTTGGAAACAGTGAGGGTGGGAGGAGTAGTAATCGATCGTGTCTGAAAGACTGAGAGAAAGCTTATAGTTAAAATTTAGCTCCATCTGATTTCCACCTTTTTGGACGCTCAAAGAAGCTTTAAGGGGAAGAAGATTTTCATGTGATGATGATGTGAAAGCAGCGCTGCATCAGCTTCAGATTTTCTTAAAGACTTAAAATATTTCTTTAGAGTGTGGCACAGAAAACTCCCACTCCCACTACTCCACTCCCTTTTAAGGCAGTATATAGGATTGTAGCCCTTAAACTGAGGTCACTGAACAAAAAAAGGTAAAGAACCCCTGATTGCTTTGGTCAACAATGGTCAATGCCAACATGTGACAAGCAAGTGCCCTGCATTAACCTTATCTGACAAGTTTCATTTCCTCCTTCACATTTCTAAAGCATAGGTCAACTCTCAAAATAACAAGTGTCTGAAAGTAAACGGGTACACATTCCTGTTTAACATCTTTTTATTCAGTTTACTGGCACTGAAAGCTTCACTTTCGTGCCATATTTGGCTACTTTTGAGACATTTCAGATGCCCTTGTCAACTTCATTTGCAGCATCTGGAGAAACAGTCTCCAATATTCTGGCATGGCTGAAAGAAAGACAGATACAGAAAGAAAGACAGAGAGAAAGACAGAAAAGAAAGCAAGGCAGACAGACAGACAGACAGACAGACAGAAAAACAGACAAACTGAGACAGAGAGACAGAAGGAAAGAAATGAAGAAAGAGACAGAAAGAAAGAGAGAGAGAGAAAGAAAGACAAAGAGAGACAGACAGACAAAAAGAAAGAGTCAAAGACAGAGACAGAATAGAGACAGAAAGAAAGACAGACAGAAAGACAGACAGAAAAAAGTAAGACAAAGACAGAGACAGAGATGAAAAGAAAGACAGAAAAAAAGACAAACAGAAAGACAGAAGGAAAGAAATAAAGAGAGACAGAAATAAAGAAAGACAGACAGACAGAAAGAAGGAAAGACAGACAGACAGACAGAAACAGGCAGACAGACAGATAGTAAAAACAACAGAGAGAAAGAAAGCAAGACGGTCAAAGACAGAGAGACAGAGACAGAAAGAAAGAAAAACAGACACAGAAAGACAGAGAGACAGAAAGAAAGAAATAAAGAAAGACAGACAGACAGAGAGACAGAAAGGAATAAAGAAAGAAAGACACAGACAGAAAGAAAGACTGTTTGTTTATTATTGTTTATTAGGATTTTAATGTCATGTTTTACACTTTGTTTACATTCATGACAGGAACGGTCGTTCATCAGTTCACAAGTTTAATGTCAAACACAGTCACGGACAATTTAGTATCTCCAATTCACCTCACTTGCACGTCTTTGGACTGTGGGAGGAAACCGGAGCTTCCGGAGGAAACCCACACAGACACGGGGAAATGCAGAAAGAAAGAGCATTATAATGAATCATTTGACACAGAATATACTGTAGATTTAGAATAAGTATCTGATGTTTACAATATACAATATACATAAGAATATATTTAAGTTCACAGCTTTACTGAAACTACAATAAAGGATTAAATCGTTCTTCTCAGAACAGTTTTAGCAGGAGTGTGTTCAGATGTATTTATTCATCACTCATCATCAGTATAATGTGGGACTTTAACACAGTAAAGAAAGTGATACGTGAGGATACACAAACACATTCCGAATCGTTTCACAGTTTTTATTTGAGATTTATACTGTCACACAAAAATTTGCTCAGAGAAACACCGGGGTGAACGTTCTATTATCTCGCACATTTATCAGAGCTGTCAGGCTTTTTGCACAGCTTCCAGCTAAAAGTAGTATAAATAGTACAGCCTCAAAGTATAAACTTTTTAGTGGAGCTGAAAGTGTGATTTACAACAGATTTGGAAAAACATTCCATCAGCCAAGACACAGATTTAGGTTTTTTTTTTTTTTTTTGTTATTTTCAAATACACTGCTCAAAAAAATAGGGGAGCACATAATCATCACAGTACAACACAAAGTCAGTTTAACTTCAGGGGTATCAATATGCCCAGTTAAGAAGCATAAGTGTTCAACTGCTTTGGTGCAAATTAAAGTGACAACAGGTGAACCAGAAAGGCAACAGCAAGACAACCGCCAAAAAGGGAATGGTTTTGCAGGTGCTGGCCACAGACAAACATTGTCTCATTATCCTTCCTGACTGATTCTTCTCTAGTTTTGAGTTTTGCTAGTGTCCTTGTCATTACTGGTAGCATGAGGCAGTACCCGCAGTCCTTTCAGGTTGCACAGGTAGTCCGGCTCCTCCAGGATGGCACATCCATACGTGCTGTCGCAAGCAGGTTTGTTGTGTCTCCCATTGTCTCAAGTGCATGGAGGAGATACCAGGACACAGACCGTTACACAAGGAGAACAGGACAGGGCCGTAGAAGGGCATCAACCCAGCAGCAGGACCGGTATCTGCTCGTTTGTGCAAGGAGGAACAGGAGGAGCACTGGCAGAACCCTACAAAGTGACCAACGGACCACAACCCATCTTTGTTTGCTAAGACTAAGCATTCGGTGAATCATATTTGCATTTGGTAATAAATATTATACATTCATTATCCATAAAAACAATATTAAAAATATAAAATATTAAAAATGTAATGTTTTACGTATATGCAAGTATTCTGGTTAGAAATAACTGCTTAAAACAGTTTTTAAACTCCTTACTTTTTAAATGTGATATATTAAAAATACATTTTTAATAATGTATACTAAGTAAACAGTGCACATCCTCATTATATAACAAAGCAACACAAATGCTTTATATTTAGAGTAAAACAATGTTATTTTTTATATTAGAAAAAGTGCCATCTCATTATTTCCTGAAAGTATTTACATAACTGTAAATGTAAAAGCAATCACTTTCAATTTTTTTAATAATAAAAACAAAAAACATAGATTAATAGTTGTCACTTACCTTACAAGAAAACCAAACCAGTGATCAGTGATCTGAAGCAGAAATGAGTCAGTAAGACGGTGGTGAAGTGATTCTGGTGCTTTCTTCTCTGACAGCAGGATGTATGAAGTACAAGATGAGAGATTTCTGGTAGAGATGCTCGCTCTTCTTTGTGGGTGGATTACTGGTTGATAACAGAGCTAACAAACTTGATAAAGCATGCATATGTACAAAAACAAAAACATCTCCTCTGAACTAACATACTTCTGGTTCTTCTTCTAAAACCTCTGTTGTTTGGTTTAAAGTCTAACAGAGTAACAAACACTTCCAGTCTCTTGCTGGTTCTCTGTCTTGCCAGATATGTGTCCTGTCTTCACTCAGTTTTAATGGGTTTTTTTTCCTCACAAATGTTCCATTTCGGTCCCTCTCTATGAGAGTGGTTCCCTGCTGAGCCCTGCTGGAGTTTGTGGGGAAAGATCACTAGAGGCAGAATTAGAATGGGAAGTCGTGTCAGGCACATGTTTGTTTTCTGACTCAACACACCATCTAAGGGCAGACAAACATATTCAGCAGATTAAATTTGTTTGTATTGGTTACATTTCACAACCTGAGAAGATGAAGGTTTATGAATAGTTAAAAGATATGAGGTTTAATATTACATTGGGCTAAAATCTTAGTTAACAGTGCGTCCAAAACCTTAGTACATGTGGAAAGTAAATATTTGGACAGTGTAAAAACACAGCTAAAGTCTTAAATTCAAGGGCAGACAAACATATTAAGCAGATTAAATTTGTTCATATTGGTTAAGTTTCAGGACCTGAGAATATGAAGGTGTATGAATAGTTAAAAGATATGAGGTTTAATATTACTGTACATTGGGCTAAAAGCTTAGTTAACAGTGCGTCCAAAACCTTAGTACATGTGGAAAGTAAATATCTGGACAGTGTAAAAACTAAAGTGCTAAAGTCTTAAAATGTATAAAGCACAAGTACTGTTACCATACTGTACTAAATAGTAGGTCTAAGTAGTGCACTGTAAATAAGTTAAATGTACACAAGATAGTACACAAAAAGTGTCAGTGTGGCTACACTTCGTTCATTTAGGGAAATGGTCAGCAACCATCTTACTCAGAATTGAGTTAAAGGGCATTATGGGTGATCAGGCAACTTAACCAATGACCATCATTTTAATGAGATGCTTACTAGAAAATACATGTTGGACATTATATTATATTAATGACATTTTCTAACTATTAACTTAATTAATTAAAAAAAGCAAACCAGCCTTTGTATTATCAACATGTTAAAACTGCATAGTTATAACAACTGGACTGATAAAAGGTGTAGTGTAGGTCAGGTTAGCACTTTTACATTTACATATTTGGTATTTAGCAGACACTCTTATCCAGAACGACTTACAGAAACGCTTCCACAGTGAACATTACCTTACTCTAGCTTGGCAGACAACAGTCCAAGGATACAAATCTGCTAAAAACCCTGTTAGAACAAAGGTTTTTTTTTTTTAAATAAGATGCTGTAGAAGGTTAGTAAGTCTATGTTATTGCTTAGCCTAAGTGCTTAGTAAAGAGGTGGGTCTTTAATCGTCTTTTGAGGACAGTGAGAGACTCAGATGTACAAACAGACAGAGGAAGTTTGTTCCACCACTGGGGTTCTGATGCTGGAGAATGGAGGTGGAGAATCAAGATGAGCGAGACTAGTGGCTCGGAGGTTGCGTGGTACAGAGCAGGGTTTTATGAGTTTTCTAATGTAGCTTGGGGCTGGTCCATTTTTGGCTTTGTAGGCAAGCATCATTGTTGATGGGGTGATGTGGCAGTGTTTAGGTTGGTTGAAAACCAGACGGGCAGCTGCATTTTGAATTAGTCACAGAGGTCCCACCTGCCAGGAGGGAGTTGCAGTAATACAGCTGTGAGATTACGAATGACTGGACAAGAATCTGAGTGGCCGAATCTTTTTGATGTTTTTTGGCTTTATGTATGCAGTATACAATCCAGAACCAAACCTCAGTCTATCAAATTCTGATGAAATGCAAACAACAAGTCTTTAAGTGCCTGTTTGGCAGTCGCTCTGTAGGAAGTTACTGATTACTGATTAAATCTATGATGTCAATTCTTCCTCTCAGCTGGTAAATGCTGAATCAGTACTTTTTCTGCAGTGTAGCCAGAAAAAAACATTCTGGAAAGTTTGTTTGCCATGCAGAAAATTGTACTACCTTTATATCTATACCTCTTTTTATATCTGCCTACAGAATAGCTATATAGTTTGGGAATGCATAATTGTAATAATAATAATAATAATATTATAATAATTATTATAATAATTAGAGTTGTCACAATACATGGCCTTACGCACAATTATTTATTTATGAATAATACAATTATATTAGAAACCCTAACATCTATGACCAGTGAAATATTTTAGACTGCACTAAGCTTGTGGTTTGGCAGCTGAAACTGCTGACTTCCCCAGTTCTGCAGGTTAGTCACAAGCTTCTAAAGCTTCGAAGCAAATATAATTGTAAATCTATATTAAAACTTCTAGAAGACAAATTTCTTTCCAATAGCATCAAAAAAATTTACAATAACTTAGCTTGTTGTTCAGAGTTTGTGTTTCTAACCATTTATATATGATGTTTTTTGTTCGGTCCCTAGTTATGACATTTGCGGAATGGTTTGAGGAACACAACAACGAGTTTGAGGTGTTGACTTGGCCTCCAAATTCCCCAGATCGAGCATCTGTGAGATGTGCTGGACAAACAAGTCCGATCCATGGAGGCCCCACCTCACAACTTACAGGAGTTTAAGGATCTGCTGCCAACATCTTGGTGCCAGATACCACAGCACACCTTCAGCTGTCTAGTGGAGTTCATGCCTCGATGGGTCAGGGCTGTTTTGGCAGCAAAAGGGGGACCAAGTGTTGGGTTTTACTGTCCTCAATTTCCAAAATAGTTGACCGACATAGAAAATGGAAAAAAAAAAAAAGTCTAAGCAACGGTTTGTACATCCCCTATAACTACTCGTAACTCATGTTGAAAAAATCTTGACATGTGGCTTTCATTTCATTTCTGTTTACTGTACCACACCTGACCACAGATCAAGCAAAGCTTGCCCTGACAGTTCTCAGAAGCAGAAACATCTGTATCAACATTTTCAACCACATACTCAAAATAGTGTGTAGGTATGGAAATTGCTGAGCTGAAGACCTGATTGAAAAAATGACAGTGGGAAATTAAATAGAGAAGACATGTCACATATAATCTTATTATAACAGCATAATGCTTGTTGTGTGAATGTAGAGAAGATACCATACTATATACCGTGCTAAATTATAGTGTGACCAATGGCGAGACAATTGTGTGCACACTGAGACACAACCCTCCACACAGTGGTGTATAGTAACGAAGTAATAATACTTCGTTACAGTACTTAAGTAGTTTTTTGGAGTATCTGTACTTTACTGGGGTATAAAAATTTTCGGCAACTTTTCCTCTCACTCCACTACATTTCTTAAAGAAATTGTGTACTTTTACTCCGATACATTTCACGTATGTAAATTCGTTACTCGTTACTTCAAAATAAAACGACAAGAATTGTTTTTAGCTAAATGATGTGAGATGTGTGACAGACTGCACGCAGGTTTGGCGAATCTGCGCTTTAAGTTAGATCGGCGGTTATAAACACATTATTGCGCATGTGCAAACAAACATTCGCGTTCTGAGTGAAGCGCTTCGCTCTGTTCACCCAAAGACACGGAAATACCGGCATATCAGAAGCTCCCCGTTCAACCTCACCAAACACACTGATGTCAGTTAAGAATGATTAATAAAGTAAAACCGCAGCATGTCATAATATTTCTTATTATTAGCATTGAGATTGTTCAGATATCGAGCTACCATTTTCGATTACATTAGAACCACAAATAAAACGTTTCACTACATTTGTTTGTAATTAATTCAGTGCAGACATGAAGACGTGTCCATCATTTTTAAAAACTCACCTGCCGACAAATATTTCCTCAGATAACTTCTGTATTACACCGACAGAGAAAAGATTCATGGTGCTGAGGAAAACGTCTTTAACCCTTTAATGGTCTCAACAATAAAATAAGGTTTAAAAGATTATTGTTTTGCTTTTACTAGTTTTTAACATTTCAACTTTTCATGGATGATTTTTTAGCTGCTGCTTCAAGCTGACATAAGTTAGAAATGGTGTTTTTTTTTTATATGAATACCAATATTTTTTTTTGTTTAACACATGCCAATCAGGGAGTAGATCTGGCCCAAACAAGATTATTTAAATACAATTAATTAATTAATTACGATTAATTAATTCTGCCAAAATTCAGTGGTTATAGGTTGTTGAGATATATCTATGACTTGAATGTACAACCCAAATCAAAAAATGGGATCGTGTTGAGATCAGTTTTTCTTACATTTACATTGACATCTTATATGAACCCAGAATATTTCATGTTTTGTCTGGTCAACTTCATTACAATTCTTAACATACACATACGTGCATTTTAAGTCTACAACACATTCTAAAAAAGTTGGAACAGGGCAATTTAGAGCTAATAATAAGGCTTAAAAAAAAACAACTAAATAATGACGTGATTTTAAACAGGTGATGTCAACAGCTGATTATAATCATGAATTGGCACAGATCATGTTCAGATGGAAGAAAGAAAAAAGGTTGTTAAGGTGGTTTACAGGCTTAAAAGAACAATCTTCATATTTTTCAAAATGACCGCTTCAGTTTATACTAACAGCATTTACTTTTACTTCTACTTTTAATACTTAAGTACATTCAATATCAAATTACTTTTGATACTTAAGTACATTAAACATCAAATACTTTTAGACTTTTACTCAAGTAATATTCTAAAAAGTGACTTTTACTTCTATATAAGTAAATTTCTGGTAAGATACTTGTACTTTTACTCAAGTACGGCCTTCAGGTACTTTATACACCACTGCCTCCACCTCCTTTCTCCATTTCCTCCCTTAAATGTAGAAACTGGGATATAAATTGTTAAGATATAAATATAAGTTGCCATGGTGATGGTGGACGCTGGCGCATTTGGCTGCCGCTACCGTTACCGTATTTTACCGTATTTTATTGTATTTTTATCGTTTTTCGTTTTCATCTTTTTACACACCTTGTGGATCTATTTCTTTTATGTTACTTTTGATACTTTTATTTGTGCTTTTGATACTTTTTGTTCTTTCTACTGTACATCGCGTCTGCGGCCGGTGGTGAACGGTGGATGAGTTTTCCTGGGATCGGCACGATGTTGAACTATTCCGTTGACCAGCTGAGGAAGTTCAACAACTGCACTACTCCATCGTGTATTTCAGTCATCAAACAGCTTGGACTCCTTCGCCGGCCTCGTTATATTCACAGGGGCTCCCGGAGAAAGCTTGTTTATCTTCGAAACGGTAACGCTATTCCATCCTTCTGGTCAGCCGTGCGCACTGTCGCTCCGCAAACACGTCATCAGAGCGCTGCTGCCTTGCACACCAGTAGCGGTGTAGTCTCCATGACAACGCTGTCCACGGAGTGGGATGGGAAACGCGGAGTGGACTTAGCAAATCTCCGTTCTCTTCCTCGTTCCTCACAGCCAACTACACAACAATACCACTTGAAAATGGCATTGCTTAATGTTCGTTCACTCAACACAAAAAGTACTGTACTTAGTGAATTTATATCTGACAGTGAACTAGACTTTTTCTGTCTCACTGAAACTTGGCATAAACCCTTGGATTATTTTACGTTAAATCAGACCACGCCAATGGGATACTCGTATATTGATGAACCTCGTATGGAAGGGCGAGGTGGTGGTGTTGCTGCAGTCTATAGGGATGATATTAAAATAACCACTTTGTCTTTTCCTGCTGCTCTTTCTTTTGAACACCTGGCTTTCAAGTTGTCAGGGCCTACTCCTCTGGTCACTGCTGTGGTTTATCGTCCGCCAAAGCCAAACGCTTCCTTTCTCTCTGATTTTTCAGATTTTTTAACCCAGCTTAGTGCCCTTTCATCCTCTGTACTGCTTATGGGTGATTTTAACATCCATATTGATGACAACAACTGTAAATTTGCCAGGGAATTTTTGGAATTGTTACAGTGTTTTAATTTCACACAACATATACATTTTCCAACTCATAAAAAAGGTCATACTCTTGACCTTGTCTGCTCTACTGGTGTCCTAGTTCATCAGCCGTCCAGCCATGACCTTACTGTCTCTGATCATTTGACAATCATCATGGACATTGAGGTCACTAGGCCCATCACTAGAGCTAAACGTAAAATATCCTTCAGGAATCTTCAATATATCTCTCCCTCTGCTTTCTCAGATTCTCTTGTTAAAAAGATGTCTGTCTGTCCTGTACTGTCTAGTAATTCATCTGACCTTGTCGATTACTATAATGACATACTCGCCTCATGTCTTGATGAGCTGGCTCCTTTGAGAACCAAATTTGTTTCATTTAGTCATTCCGCACCATGGTACACAATTGAGCTTCACCAAATGAAATCCCGTAAACGCCAGCTTGAAAGACTTTATAAGAAAACCGGTCTAACAGTACATTATCAGATTTATTCTGATTATCTTCAACATTACAAAGACGCTCTTACGGCAGCCCGATCCACTTACTATTCCGAACTCATACATGCTGGATCAACAAATCCTAAGACTCTCTTTTCCACAATAAATAAACTTCTCAAACCAGTTGACAATACTACCAATTCCTTTACAGTTGACAAGTGTAACTCTTACCTCTCATTTTTTCAAACAAAAGTTGAGAATATCCACAATTTTCTGACAGTTTCCCCTGTCATCTCTGTTTCTCCGCCTATCTCATCTCAATTTATTACCCAGCCTCTGTCTCAGTTCTCACCTGTGTCTCATTTGGACCTATCTGAGATCTTAACAGGGATGCGAAGCTCCACTTGTGTTTTGGATCCTGCTCCATCAAAACTTGTTAAGGGTTGTTTTCCAGTTATCTCATCACTTATCACAGAGATAATCAATTCCTCTCTTAGTTCTGGCTCAGTCCCTCAATCACTCAAATTGGCTGCTGTTACTCCCATACTTAAAAAACCTGGACTTGACTCTAACATTATGAGTAACTTTCGGCCCATTTCCAATCTTCCATTTCTGTCGAAAATACTGGAACGTGTTGTTGCCTCACAGCTCAAAGATCACCTAAATTCCAATAATCTATTTGAATCATTTCAGTCTGGTTTCCGCCCCCAGCACAGCACTGAGTCAGCCCTCCTCAGAGTCACAAATGACCTTCTTCTTTCCTCAGACTCTGGACAAATTAATATTCTCGTCCTCCTTGATCTTACTGCAGCTTTTGACACCATTAATCACTCCATTCTTCTGTCCCGCCTTGAATCCTCTGTCAACATCACTGGTACTGCCCTTTTGTGGTTAAGGTCATATCTCGTAAACAGACAACAGTTTGTTAATATCAACAATTGTAGTTCTGCCATTGCTCCACTGTCCCAAGGCGTTCCCCAAGGCTCAGTGTTAGGTCCCCTTTTGTTTATTCTTTATATGCTCCCCCTTGGTGACATCATACGTCGGCATGGTTTACATTTCCACTGCTATGCTGATGATATTCAGCTTTACATCTCCTCCAAATCCATTAATACTGAACTTCACTCCACTCTGACAAATTGCATCACTGAAATGAAATTGTGGATGAAAGCTAATTTCCTCAAATTAAACTGTGAAAAATCAGATATGATCATCGTAGGTCCTACAACCCTGGCAAAAACCACAAAAAATTTTCAAATTACCATTGATAATGACACTTTGTCTCCGTCTTCTAACATCCGAAATCTTGGTGTAATTTTTGATAGCAACCTCTCTTTTGACCGCCATGTAAATCACATCACCAAAACTGCTTTCTTTCATCTAAAAAACATAGCACGTCTACGTCCATCACTCTCCTTTTCTGCCGCCGAAACCTTGATTCATGCTTTTATTACATCCAGAATTGATTATTGCAATAGCATCCTTTATGGTACATCTAACAAAATCCTAAAAAAACTTCAGTATATCCAGAATTCAGCTGCTCGCCTCCTTACTCATACTCGCTCCCGTGATCATATTACACCTGTTCTACAAAAACTTCATTGGCTTCCCGTTGCTCAACGCATTCAATTCAAAATTCTTCTATTCACTCACAAAGCTCTCCATTATCAGGCCCCATCCTACCTCACCGACCTGCTCCATCAGCACATTCCCTCCCGTAGCCTTCGCTCTTCTGAGGCTAACCTACTGTCCATACCCTCTAGGACCAAGCACCGGACCTGGGGTGACAGGGCCTTTTCCATAGCTGCTCCATCTTTATGGAATGCTCTCCCCAAACACCTACGAGATTGTCCTGACCTGTCCAAATTCAAGTCACTTCTCAAAACTCATCTATTCAATATGGCATTTAACTTGTAACAACACGAAATAAATGCTTTTATTTTTGCTATTCTTTTTAATAGTTTTTATACTTAGATCACGACAGAAATGTGAAGTCCTAGATCCTAAAACTTGTAAAGTTTTCAGTTTCCTGATTGCATGTGAATCTGTCCTGTTTCTGTCTAATTTTAAGAAATTGTTCTATATTTGTTGTTCTCTCTCATAATTTAGCTAATTTTTAATGAACTGTCTTATGCTGCTCTCTTTGTTTTTATCTTAATTATTCTTGATGTTGATGTACTATTTTGATTTTGTACTATGATTTGTATGGTGTATGTACGTATTTGTTTTGATTATTTGTCTTATGTAAAGCGTCTTTGAGTATCTTGAAAAGCGCTATATAAATAAAATGTATTATTATTATTATTATTATAAATGCTCATAGTTTGGGAAAGAAATAACCTACAAACTCATGATAAAGTGTCCACAAACTTTTGTTCATTTAGTGGTATTTTGTTTTACCTTATTGGTAGAACTATTTATTTATTTTTGTTTATTAGGATTTTAACATCATGTTTTACACTTTGGTTACATTCATGACAGAAATGGTAGTTACTCATTACACAAGATTCATCTGTTCAAGTCTTTTTAATGTCAAACACAGTCATGGACAATTTTGTATCTCCAATTCATCTCATTTGCATGTCTTTGGACGCCACACAGAAAGGACCCGGGTCGCCCCACCTGGGGATCAAACCCAGGACCTTCTCGCTGTGAGGTGACAGTGCTACCCACTGAGCCACCATGCCGCCTCTTTTGGTAGAAAATGTTACAGAATTGCACATTGCCTTCTGACTGGGCTGGGAAGCCACATGAACAACGATTGGTTGTTCAGGGATGGGAAAGCCAGACCAGGGTTCCTCATAACTGGTGCAATTACGACCTCTGCTGGCTGATTGATGGCACCTGGGCAGAGTTGGGGAATAATGTTGATCAGGGTGTGGCTCGCCGTGCACAAAGCTGATCCGCATATGAACTCGCCTTGTGCAGGTGAAAAGAGGCAGTCGGTACTGCGGACGTGGGTCAGTTGCGAAGCTCCTCAGTCAGCAGTGGGGGGTTGTATCGGTAGAGGTGAAGCGTAACGTAAATTGGGGGGGAAATTGGAGAAAAAAAAGGAGAGGAAAAGAAGAATTACATTTTCAATGTCTTAGAATGTAACTCTGAACTAATTTCAAATTTGATTGGTAAGTCATTTTAGCTAAAGATTTAAAATCATCGCAAGGACACAATGTGGAAGTAAAGGCGTTAGGCCAAGGGAGGCATGAGAAAAAAAACCATCGGATCTGTCCTATTCCACTCTCACTCACTCACTGTAGGCTATCTGCTGCATGAATGGCAGCTTTAATTACAGCTTTTACTCTTTTCTTACAATTTCACAGTTCTGCTAACATTCCAGCTCATGTGAGCAGCTGTCCGTTTTCCCACGACTGTGATGACCCACTCTTCCTGTTACTGCATCCACTACTATGTTTAGCAAAATGAGACATGCATAAGAGTGATCACACATGCACGTTACATTTAGCACTTACACAGAAGTTCATTGATGCAATCAAAAGGGTTTCATCAGCGGTTTAAATTCCTTGTTTTAAACCTCCTTGTTTCTACACTCACTGTCCATTTTATCAGCTCCACTTACCATATAGAAGCACTTTGTAGTTCTACAATTACTGACTGTAGTCCATCTGTTTCTCTGCATGCTTTGTTAGCCCCCTTTCATGCTGTTTCAATGGTCAGAACCCCCACAGGACCACCACATAGGGTAAAAGCAGGCTAAAAAAGTATGTAGAGAAACAGATGGACTACAGTCAGTAGTTGTAGAACTATAAAGTGCTTCTATAGGGTAAGTGGAGCTGATAAAATAGACAGTGAGTGTAAAAACAAGGAGGTGGTCATAATGCTATGCCTCATCGGTGTATATTTACTGAATTATCATCTGAAATTACCAATCTGTACATCTGCTATGTCAGTTCATATATTTAGCTCTAATTTTTACATGCAATTTAATACTACTTGACACTAAGGGAAGTTTGGTGAAACAAAGAGAGACACTGGATTTGACACGTTTGCAAACTTTTACTTAAAGTAGAGGACAGTCAGGAAAGAAGAACTATACAAATATGTCCTTAGGGGAAAACAAGAGAAAAAGAACTGAAGGAAGTGAGGAAGACACATCAAATAGACTAAATTTATGAACTGAACCCTAACAATAGAGTCCTGAGGGATTCGTCTTGTTAAAACACTGGCCTTCTAAAAGAAATCTAGTGTCAACAATGGAGTGTTTGTTTAATCTAGCTTTGTCTATATTTAAACATAGACAGTGTAGCTTTTAAACAGACAAATAGCACCAGACACTTACCAGAATCAATACCTGATAAAACATCCAACTTATTTCAATTGGGGTTAAGTCTATTACACCAAAGGCCAATTTAGAGTATTATATACACTGATCAGCCGTAACATTAACACCACCTCCTTGTTTCTACACTCACTGTCCATTTTATCAGCTCCACTTACCATATAGGAGCACTTTGTAGTTCTACAATTACTGACTGTAGTCCATCTGTTTCTCTGCATGCTTTGTTAGCCCCCTTTCATGCTGTTCTTCAATGGTCAGGACTCTCCCAGGACCACCACAAAGCAGGTATTATCTGGGTGATGGATCATTCTCAGCACTGCAGTGACAATGACATGGTGGTGGTGTGTTAGTGTGTGTTGTGCTGGTATGAGTGGATAAGACACAGCAGCACCGCTGGAGTTTTTAAACACCTCACTGTCACTGCTAGACCGAGATTAGTCCACCACCCAAAAATATCCAGCCAACAGTGCCATGTGGGTAGCGTCCTGTGACCACTGATGAAGGTCTAGAAGATGACCAACTCAAACAGCAGCAATAGATGAGCGATCATCTCTGACTTTACATCTACAAGGTGGACCAACTAGGTAGGATTGTCTAATACAGTGGACAGCGAGTGGACACGATATTTAAATCTTCAGCAGCACTGCTGTGTCTGATCCACTCATACCAGCACAACACAAACTAACACACCACCACCATGTCAGTGTCACTGCAGTGCTGAGAACGATCCACCACACTCAAAAAATATAATTGCAAAACAATGCTTTAGTAGATTTTCTTTTTAGCGTGTTCAATTGCCTGACTGCGTCATGCTGGCTCTCCACCAATGCTGATTCCCGCTCTGATTAAGCAGAACGAAGCCAACCCACGCCCCTCCGACACATGGGCAGCAGTCGTATGCATTTTGTCACCCACACTTTGACGAGTGCAATGCAGAACAGCACTGTGTACGGAGAGACACACCCTGAGAGCACCCATCTCTGTGCAGGCACCATCGATCAGCCAGCAGAGGTCGTAATTGCATTAGATATGAGAGTGTCCCTATCCGGCTTAATATCCCACCCCTATCTTAACTCATTGTTCATGTGGGCAGCAGCCCTTGCTCCCGTGCGCAGCCCTTAGCGGAACCCTTTTTCACCCATGCATTCTGCACCTGTTTGAAGACCCCACCCACATAGTTCGGTCATCTCACCCTAGCAGAGACGTGTCTGCTGCAGGCACTGCCAATTATGCCCGATGACCAGGGCTGGTGTGCTAGCGGAATATCCCACTGTTCCACCTGGGAGCTTTCTGGAGGTCTTGAGTTCTTCAGACAGGTTTTAGTCTTTTTTTCTATCTTTGAGAACTTTGAAGATTTTAGATTTTAGAAGGCAGTCAAGAGGTTGAAACCTTTGAATTGTATTTGTTTATTCCTCATCAACTTGCAGCCTAATGTTGGCCATATAGAGTAAGTCATCTAAGTTTTGTTTAGGATTTCAGTTTTTATTTTTAAACTAAGTGAACACTGCATTTCTATGCACACTTTAGAAAATATGGACAAAAATGTTTAAAAATGTAAGGTTTTTTTATTTATTTATATACAAAACAGTACACAGTACAGTTCAAGTAACTAGTTATAAATAATAAATAGATTACATTTACATAACTACATCATTATTTTGTTGACGCTGTCACAAAGTATTTAAATTAGTATTGCATTAGCTTAATATACAGTAGTCTGTCACACAATCATAAATACAGTTATTACATTATTATTAATAAATAGATCTTGTTGTTCTGATGACTGTAAACTGGTGACCTCTAGAGTATTGTATTAGAACATCATTAATATTTCAGAGCATTTTTTCTCATTAAAATAAAAAATATGCCTAACCTAGATTAAGTGTTAGACTTCTACAAACCATATTCTTAAATGGCCGGCAATAGTAAATCAATATAACAATGGTATGGTAATGTTTTGGTGAAAATAAACCCTTCATTATGCCATTTAAAAGAAAGTAGTAAAATACACTGGGATTTTCTACCCCTAAAATACACTTGAGAAGGACCTTAACCTCCCTGAGCAACATACACTAAAAGTACCTGTATGTCAGTACAGTTGCACAGAAGGACGCACTAAATAGTACCTTGTGTTTCCATTGTTATGTAACAAACTTTGAAACCCAGGCAAAATGACTGACTTGAATCTGAAGGCAGTTTCTCTCTGCAAAGTGCTTCATGTAGTAACTGCAGCATCATGACTGTATAGTGATTCTCACAAAAGCAAATGAAGCCTGATTTGTTTAAGCATGGCCAACCTAGAAAAAGGAAACATTTTTTTCCATTAATTACATTTTATTGCCATATCATTCCCAACAACAAACTTCCCCTATTGTTATGTTGGCAAATTCTGTCATCGTCATGGCAGCTTTTGTAATATGTGATATCATGAAAACTTAAAATGTGTAGTATCATGTAAGCTTTTTAAATATATAATGTTAAGGCAACTTTTATAATGTGCAATGTTATGCAATGTAATGTAGCAGCAGCTTCTATTATGTGTAATATTATGGCAGCTATTATAATATGGAACATAGTGGCAGCTTTTATAAAATGTAATATAGCAGCAACTTTTATAATGTATAATGTTATGGCAGTTATTATAATGTGTAATGTTAGGGCAGCTTTTATAATATGTAATGTTAAGGCAACTTTTATGATATATAATTTTATGGCAGCTATTATACTATGTAATGTTATGGCAGCTTTTATGATGTATAAATGTATGGCAGCTATTATACTATGTAATGTTATGGCAGCTTTTATCATATATTCAATACTGGCAGCTTTTATAACGTGTAATGTTAGGGCAGCTTTTATCATATATTCAATACTGGCAGCTTTTATAACGTGTAATGTTAGGGCAGCTTTTATAATATGTAATGTTATGGCAGTTTTTATAGTGTGTAATGTTATGGCAGTTTTTATAATGTGTAATGTTATAGCAGTTATTATAATGTGTAATGTTAGGGCAGCTTTAATAATATGTAATATAGTGGCAGCTTTTATAATATGTACAATACTGGCAGCTTTTATAATGTGTGATGTTATGGCAGCTATTATAATATGTAATGTTATGGCAGCTATTATACTATGTAATGTAATGGCAGCTATTATAACATGCAAGGTTATGGCAGCTATTATACTATGTGATGTTATGGCAGCTATTACAATATGTAATGTATTGGCAGCTATTATAATATGTATTGTCATGACAGCTATTATAACATGTAATGTTAAGGCAAATTTATGATATATAATTTTATGGCAGCTATTATACTATGTAATGTTATGGCCGCTTTTATGATGTATAAATTTATGGCAGCTATTATACTATGTAATGTTATGGCAGTTTATATTATGTGTAATTTTATGGCAGCTATAATACTATGTATTGTTATGGCAGTTTAGATTATGTGAAATTTTATGGCAGCTATTATACTATGTATTGTTATGGCAGTTATTATATGTAATGTTATGGCTGTTTTTATAATGTGTAATGTTATGGCAGTTATTATATGTAATGTTATAGCAGCTTTTATAATGTGTAATGTCATGGCAGCTATTATAATATGTAATGTTATGGCAGCTATTACAATATGTAATGTATTGGCAGCTATTATAATATGTAATGTCATGGCAGCTATTATAACATGCAACTTTTATGATGTGTAATTGTGTGGCAGCTGTTATACTATGTAATGTTATGGCAGCTTTTATGATGTGTAATTTTATGGCAGCTGTTATACTTTGTAATTTTATGGCAGCTTTTATGATGTGTAATGCTCTGATGTTACAATGTGTAATGTTAAAGCAACTTAAAGTAACGTGTAAACGTGTAAAATGTAAATAATGATCAGGCCTAACTAAGAGGAACTATCACCCTTACCTTGTTCTTACAAAGTCTAGGTCCGACAATCACACCACGTATGGAATTTAGGATCTGCACAGCACTGAAGATAGCCTGAAGTCCACTGGTAGCCATGATGGTAGAGAAGAGAACAATGTTCCACACCACAACACCAACAGGTTCTTCACAGGCAGATGCCCACCTCTCAGGTTCATAGAGATAACTTTTTGCTCTAAAATCAAGTCACACAAACATTCATGATTCATGATTTTAAGCACTTACATAACTCACATCAACTATTAGCTCACAACCACTACAACACACACACACACACACACACGTTATGAACACAGCTCATATACGCGTCACACTAATGCCTGGTAATGGTGCTTGTCATGACACAAAGGGGAAGTTTGGTGCACTACCACTGGGAGCTTTTACCTCCTCTGTAGCACTTCCAACTTTTTTTTTTAGATATACACCAATCAGGCATAATATTATGACCACCTTTAAAATAGTGTTGGACCCCCTTTTGCAGCCCGATATGCAACAAACTGTAATGCACTGTGTAACACCTTTCTATCAGAACCAGCATTAACTTCTTCAGAAATTTAAGCTACAGTAGCTCGTCTGTTGGATCGGACCACACTGGCCAGCCTTCGCTCCCCACGTGCATCAATGAGCCTTGACCGCCCATGACCCTGACGCCAGTTTACCACTGTTCCTTGCTTGGACCACTTTTGATTGATAATTGGGAACACACCACAAGAGCTGCAGTTTTGGAGATGCTCTGACCCAGTCGTCTAGCCATCACAATTTGGCCCTTGTCAAACTCGCTCAAATCCTCATGCTGACCCATTTTTCCTGCTTCTAACACATCAACTTCAAGAATAAAATGTTCACTTGCTGCCTAATATATCCCACCTACTAACAGGTGCCGTGATGAAGAGATAATCAGTGTTATTCACTTCACCTGATAGTGGTCATGCAGTGTTATGCCTGGTCAGTGTATATCCTAGGATATTCTATATATAATATTTTATGCTGTTACTTACTCTAGATTAACACGTTTCAGGGGCCGCTCCCATTTCATCCCTTCAGTTCCATTATGAAGACAAAACGGCCCTCCTGTCAATCCCTTTGAATTAAACAAGAAGCTGAAGACAGCCGCAACCACAGCCACACTCGAGTAGATTATCCGACACAGCATCTGTGAAACCAAACTAAGGTCAGAAATGACAGTGTGATATCCTGTCCACTGTCCAATGTAGCGGTCATATGATATTTGTTATGTCATATGACGATTATTTCATTCAACTATTGCATGTTGTACATAATTACAGCAACATTGCAAGCAACAATGCATTTTGATGCAAAATCTGTGATTTATTAATTCTCTTGAATTTTCATTTAACTAAAAAAGTAGAAAGAAGGTGGAAAGAATGATTGTTGTTGTTTTGGCTGACCAACTTTATTCTATTTTATAATTTTTAAATTTGATTCTTGCACACAAATAGAATGTTGATAGAAGATTCAAGTTAGACAATTTTGAAACATTCCAAAATAAGCCGGTGAATCACGAGGTGAAGGTATCATGACTGGGTATAAAAGGCTTAGTCTGTGCAAGCAAAGATGGGTTGTGGCTCAGCGTTTTGTGAGAATTGTCAATCAGTTTCAAAAATGTAGGTCTTTACCATCTACAGTGTATAATATTGTAAAAAGGTTCAGGGAATCTGGAGAAGTCTCTGTAGGGCAAGGCTAGAAACCACTGTTGAATGTATGGGACCTGAGCAGACTGGGTCTTCAGACAGCACTGCATGAGAAAGAGTCATGTGACCCAGTAGTACTTTGGAAAACCATTGTCACAATTAGCATGAAAATGCCATCGAGTTCTCTGGGCAGAGCCATAACACAGTGAGAAAATCTACTGTGGTCAGATAAGTTCATATTTCAGCTTGTTTTGGGGAAAAATAGTCATCCCCCCAGACATAGCCAATCATGCCTGTGTAGATGCACTGCCAGCCGATAGCACAGCTGAGATACAAACCCGGATGGCATAACAGATAGACCTATTTTTGGAAATAGGGTTTATAAACAGACTAAGCGAATTAAATCTCATGTTGACCTTAGGTGATGCCATGTGAGTCCTATTGTGTTGTTTTGTTGCTGGCCACTTGTCTGTATATGTTAGATGTAAGAAACCTGGGTACCTAGATGTTTAACTAATCTCAAAGGAGGTACATGGGTCATCAATAAAAATTACTCCCACTGAACTTACATCAGCTCTGAATTGACAGCATCCTTTTTTGGTACTGTTTGATACAAAGCCACGGGCAGCCACAATCACCTGATAAAACACAGACACACAGTTTGGTTTCAGAGGTGACCAGCAGAGTTTCCACATGATAAATATGTCACGCATAAGCAAAGCAGCATACAGATGACTGTCCAGTCATCATGTGATACGATAAAAATTAGAACAGCTAAATACTTATGCAGTAAGATCCTTATTTGGTGAATGCTCTGTGGGCAGAGGTAGATCAGAGTTTAAGGTTGTGGACTTGGAGTTTAAGGTTGTGTAAAAATAGCTTGCCAGTTCAAGCCCTCATCACCGCCTTAACCCTCAGTTATTTAAGCTGTGTTGGGTCACAATTTTAAGTCACTTTGGATAATAGCTTCTGCTTAATGCTGTAAACATGAGTAGTTATTTTATCAAGAAAAGACTAAATTAGCAGTACCATGAAAGCATTATTTTTCAGTCCTATTTATACAGTACACACAAACAATTGCAGAAAAAAATATATATTTTTAGTTTCCACCTTAATTACCATTATGCCCAGACTTTTACCACATTTACTTTATTTTTTACTTTATATTTTTTATCTTTAATTAACACAGTAAATATCATTTACATTCCAGGCTGGAAAAAAAAAACCAAGTAAGCTCTTGTTCTCACTGTTTACACCTCTTAACAACAATCACTTTCATATCCTATGGATCAGTGGTACTCACTCTCATCTAAAAACAGCCACTGCTCTATACAAACTACACAAGCTACACATGATGCTTACTCAGCTGGTCTTGGTCTTCATCTTACTGATTAGTGGAAGAAGGTAAAGCTCATAGATAGTTGGTATAAAATCTGCAGCCACAGTGGCTATTGGTGGATAAATCACTGTTTTACATCAACTTTCCTTTTATCAACCAGTTTATTTAATTTTAAATTGTATTTATTTTTTGTCATTTATTTATTACACAAGTCCTCATCTGCCTTTATTGTGGCATTTTGTGGTTCAAATGCAAAACATTTCTAATGATTTAAGTCTTCTTTAAACTTTTTCCTACACAAACTTATAGCAAACTGTACACTGATCTCGTTTGCTTTAAAAAAAAAAACATGTATTAAAGCACTTATTCCAAAATCTTTTAAGCAATTTATCTCATGCTTTCGACACATATGTGGACTATTGGTCCATCTGTGCTGTTGATGAACAAATTCTGACAAAACAAAATAAAGTACAAGTGAAGTTATACAACCAATGTGCAGCACTTACTACAAATCCAGAAGCCCATATACCCGTGCACCACAAGGCCTCTGGGGTGATATGACCTTCCGTCAGGTATTTATGTTGAAACCCAGGAAAAAGCAGCAGCAGATTGGCCAGCGTGCTCACTACTGCTAGAAGAATCATGGCAATACCCAGGCATTTTGAACAGGAGGGGGAACACATCTTTGTGTAGCAAGTGCAGCAAACCTGGACAGACACAACAATACACAAATGACCTGGATATTAAATCATTTAACTTATATCTATCAAATGTATCAGATCTTAATTATTAACAGCTATTTATATTTCATGAGTGCCCCTTCTAATTATTTACTTCAGATGTGTCAGCCACACTTGCATTGCTATAAAAGGTGTATAAAATCAATTATATGAAGAAATTATGAGCTACCAAACCATATGTTCCAACATAGCTGTGCCTCTGTGCAAAAAGCAAGATACATAAATACATGGTTTAATGCGTTGGTGTGGACAAACTCTAGTGGCCTGCACAGAGCCCTGACCTAATCTCGACTGACCACCTTTAGGATGATTTGATTCATCAGTTGCAAGTAAGGTCAATTCGTCCAGCGTCAGTATCTGTACCCACAAATGCCCCCTTCCCCCCTACCCCCCACAAATGACAGACAAATTTAACCCAACCTGTACTCTTCCCTAATCAAATTCTTGATCAGCCTAAGGGATTCCACTGAGATCTTATAATCTCGCTTTAAATGATCTATTTATTAATTTATTAGGATTTTAACGTCATGTTTTACTCACTTTGGTTACATTCATGACAGGACAGGTAGTTACACAAGATTCATCAGTTCAAGTCTTTAATGTCAAACACAAGTCGCAATTCACCTCACTTGCATGTGTTTGGACTGTGGGAGGAAGGACACCTATGCAGATCCACACCCACACCTTCACCTGGGAATTGAACCCAGGACCTTCTTGTTTTGAGGAGATATCCATGTGTTATCCACTGAGCCGCCCTATATGCCTAAAATAATCCCCTTTCCCAAGTTCTGTTTTAATGTCATTGCACCAAAAATGCTCCTTTATTAGGACAGCCAGCAGGTAATGTACAGGTTAAATTGTCTTTCCCAACTTACCACATAACATGGACTTGTTTAAATTGTTTATTTCGTATTTTAGTTTCAAACAGTCCAAAACTTTTACAAACATGCCTGAAATTTTTGTGTTTAAATCTGAGTCCTAATCCCTGAAACTAATCTCTGGTCCAAGACTATTACATCATCATTAAAACAGACTGTAATAATAAACAATGCTGTGTCCTTACCTGTGCAGGAGAAGGAGTGGAGTTTGTCTGAAGCTGAAGACCAAGTGCAGTATTTATTTGGAACCATGTGAGGTGCAACAATCATCCTAAGCACCTCATAAGGCATTAACCACAAGGAGTTCCAATGACATACAGCCAATGTTTTCCTTCCTCTTTCTGTCTGACACACACATCTCTGAAAAAAACATTCTGTTCATTATTACGGAGCATTTATTTGTTTTCCTTCAGCTTTCAATCAGGACTGGGAATGATCCAGAGTCCATCCTGGGAACACTGGGAAAATGGTGGGATTACACTCCGGACATGAGGCCAGTCACTCATTCATTTACACCTGGGACAAATTAAAGAAGCTAATCCAACTACAGTGTGCTCTCACTAGTAAGGAGCGTTAAAACTGAGCCAAATCAAATACGTGGACCAGAATGATCCTCTAAGCAACCCCTAAATTGCCAATGAAAACAATTAAAAAAGAAAGCAGTGATCTTACATCATACATGTAATATTCATTGCAAATACTGTATAGCACTTAGCAAGTCAGTTATGAAATACAGCTGTGAGTAAGAGCACCACAATACAAACTTCAGATACTATAAGGTTTACACAATTGTACTGGAAACGCCAACTCATGAAATTTCAGACACTCAGAATTGGCTAACATAACCCTCAACAAGTATTATATGCACCATTATGAAACATGTAAAGAAAACCATGTCATGTGAAACATATTAGGCAATTTCCTAGGACGCAAGACTATTGCATTTTTTAAAGTTTTAACATCGATGGTAAAATTCCAAAATTCCAGGTTTGGTAAATGATCTGAGGTTAAAAATGAAGTTAAAATCCAACACAGGGCACACATCTAAACATGGCATTTTCTGCAACTATTGTTCCCATGATCACAGGGTCTCAATTTTAAAATTAAAGAAGCTTGGCTAAACTTTACACCAGGGGTCCTCAAACTTTTTAACTTAAGGGCCGAATTACTGTTCTTGTGTTTCGGGGGGCCGGACCGCAGATGAAACAGTAAACACCCCCCCAAAAAAGCTATTTACTATGTATACTGGATGTATTTTCTGCTGTGTATAACTGTAGTATAATTTTACTTCATAATGATAATGCAGACATTTTATTTATTTTAATCATTTCCATTATCCCAACTCATACAGTGTTTCCCCAAAAATCAGTGTGAACTGTGAGTCTGCTTTTGCCTGACGAGACAGTCAGCATCAGGTTCCATATTTGTTACTGCCAGTCATAATACGTAATAAGTGTTGATGAGTGAGTCTGAATCTGGTTGGAGATTTAAGGTGTTTAAACTTCGATGAAGTCTGCTCACAGGTACAGTGGTACCTCGGTATACGTCCTTAATCCATTCCAGATCCTTGGATTCATACCAAACAAATTCTTCCCATTAGAAATAAAGGGAAAATGATTAATTCGTTCCCATGAAAAAACAAATCCTATTGTTATTGACATATTATACGTTGATGGGGTTGTATAAAATAATTCATAAAACGGATAGTTCCGGTCCTAAAATGTGATTGGCTGAGCCTCACATCATTCCATATTAATACGCCACTGAAAAGAACAAGTACAAACTTGGTTAAACACTATTTGAAGTCATGTACTATACATAAAAATGTCCAGATTAATATAAACAGTAATCCTAATCATTAAGCGGGTGTTTCGTACAAGAAATCGTGTCACAGTTTGCGAATGTTATGTTCGCTCTCATGTTGCCTAGCAACACGGCACACCGTTAACGGGACCATAGTACCTGTAGTACAGTACCTGAACAGAGAGTTATAGCACGTTCTAGCTATAAAATTATAGAGCGGGTTGTTAACTGAATGGTAGCAACTGGCGTAATGACGCTCGTGGCTTTGTCTCGTGAGAGGTAAACAAGAGTAGCGCGCGGTGTCGTGACTCATTTTGACCCGTACAAGTTCTAGCACGCGAGTCGTATTCCAAACAAAGGTCGTATACCAAGCAACATTCCTCGCGTCCAAACAGGACAATAATTCCTGAATCTGCCTGTAGTTAAGAGCATTAGTTTTAATAAAATTAACACAGGACACAACGATTTTCATAATGCAATTCCATTTAACTGCTGTGCAACACAGTGCAGTGGCTGCGGTCAGTCATCTCTCTATTGATACGCACAATCACTCCTCTCGCAGAACCCACCATGCTTGGAGCGCCACCCGTTGGATCGCTGCCGTATAATCTACAGAGACTCCAGGTGGCCAATTTTTGTTTCCTAAAGATGAACAGGGGCCAGACAACATGTATTGCTGCTGTGGTTAAAGGGGCCGGTCAAATGAAAGCATCGGCCCGTATACGGCCCGCGGGCCGTAGTTTGATGACCCCTGCTTTACACCTTCTACCTACCAGGTCATCTGGTAAAAATGGTCAAGCAGGTAGGACCCTAAGAACCTTTTAGACCTTTTAGAACAACCATTCCTGCAGCATTCCACAGACAGGGTTTTTCCAAAAGAGTGGCAAGAAAGATGCTACTGTTGAGTAACAAGCATATGACAGCCTGGTAACCTGGCATGTCATGAGGAAAAAACAACAACACCGTATGTGGTGAAAAACAGACAGCATATCACCTGGCTCATTCAATCCTTCTGGTAAACCAGGCTGGTGGCAGCATCATGCTAAGGAGATGATATGGAAAAACTGGGAGAGTGGTAAAAATTAAGGGGTAGATTAATGCAGCCAAATACAGGGACATGGCTAAGAAAACCTCCTTCAAAGCTTGTCAAACCCAGACTATATTTATTTATTTATTATGATTTTAACATGATTTCAAGATTCATCAGTTCAAGTCTTTAATGTCAAACACAATCACAATTTGGTATCTCCAATTCACCTCCCTTGCAGGTCTTTGGACTCTTAAAGTCACACAGACATGAGAAGAACATGCAAACTCCACACAGAAAGGACCCAGACCACTCCACCTGGGAATCAAACCCAGGATCTTCTTGCTGTGAGGCGACAGTGCTACCCACCAAACCACCCTCAAACCAAGACTAGAGCAACAGTTTAAATTTGGATCTCCGATTCACCTGGTCTTTGGACTGTGGGGGGAAAGCAGAGCTCCAGGGGGGAACCCACACAGACATGAGAAGAACATGCAAACTCCACACAAAAAGGACCCAGACTCCACCTGGGAATCAAACC
The DNA here is from genome assembly GCF_030014385.1 of Trichomycterus rosablanca. Lineage (NCBI taxonomy): Eukaryota > Metazoa > Chordata > Actinopteri > Siluriformes > Trichomycteridae > Trichomycterus > Trichomycterus rosablanca. The sequence continues at coordinate 12,282,644 of NC_086007.1, read as the reverse complement.
CAGGATCTTCTTGCTGTAAGGTGATGGTGCTACCCACCGAGCCACCCTCAAACCGATACTAGAGCAACAGTTCAAATTTGGATCTCCAATTCACCTCCCTTGCAGGTCTTTGGACTCTTGGAGGAAACCAGAGCTCCCGGAGGGAACCCACACAGACATGGGAAGAACATGGTGATGGTGCTACCCACCGAGCCACCCTCAAACCGATACTAGGGCAACAGTTCAAATTTGAACAAGACAATGACCCAAATCATACAACCAAAACAACCCTGAATAGGCTTCCATAGGTCTCGGTAGGTCTTTAAATGCTTTTTAGTAGTGCAGTCAAGGCCCAGACTTAAACCCCATCATACATCTGTGGAGAGACCCAAAGATGGCAGTTTATAGATGGTCTGCATCAAATTAGACTGAACTTAAAAGGATCTGCCATTAAAAATAAAACAAACTGACCAAATATAAGTGTGAAAAGCTTGTAGAGACATATTCAAAAAGATTTGCAGCTGCAATTGATGTCACAGCTTATACAAACCATTAAATAAAGAGACTCAATAGTTTTGTAGCAATTTGGGAAATTTAGTTAAAAAACGCATTCGAGTGTTTACAAAGTCAAGGGATCTTTCTCAATCCACTCGATGTAAGAGTGCAGACAACAGGAGCCATGCATTTCATCCAAGTGGTGGTGATGTATTTTATATTTATATTTAAATGCTAATATACAACCCCAAATCAGAAAAGATGGGACAGTATGGAAAGTGCAAATAAAATAAAAATGCAGTGTTTCTTACATTTACTTTGACTTTTATTCGATTGCAGACAGGATGAATCTGAGATATTTCATGTTTTATCTGCTCAACTTCATTTCATTTTTTAATAAACCTCCATTCCTGCATTTCAGGCCTGCAACACATTCTAAAAAAAAGTTGGGACGGGGCAATTTAGGGCTAGTAATAAGGTGAAAAAACTAAATAATTATGTGATTTCAAACAGGTGATGTTAACAGGTGATCATGGTTTGGTACAAAAGCAGCATCCAGGAGAGGTTGAGTCTTAGATGAGCAAAGATGGTCAGAGGATCATTACAAAGGCATGGCTGCAGAAGAAGAGGGTACGGGTACTGGACTGGCCTGCCTGCGGTCCTGACCTGTCCCCAATAGAGAATTTTGAAATGAAAAATGTGACAACGACGACCCCGTATTGTTGCACATTTTAAGACGTGTTTGCAGGAAGAATGAGACAAAATAAAAACTAAAACACTAAATCACTTGGTATCCTCGGTGCCAAAACGTCTTTTAAGTGTGGTGAAAAAGAATGGCAACATTACAAAGTGGTAAATGCTTTACCGTCCCAGCTTTATTTGGAATGTGTTGCAGGCCTGAAATGCAGGTATGGATGTTTATTAAAAAATGAAATGAAGTCGAGCAGATAAAACATGAAATATCTCAGGTTCATCCTGTCTGCAATCAAATACAAGTCAAAGCAAATGTAAGAAACTCTGTGTCTGATTTGGGGTTGTACTACTATCATCTAAAGCAAGATCACAAGCACTGAGCTTAATTTTTAACTAGTATAAAATGCAGTGTGGCCAATTGCAAAGTGCTTCAGTAATCGTAGATTGCTAATGTTCAGCTTGTGGGAGATATGACGGTGTCTGTGCCCACAGATCACAACCTCGAGTTCTTGCAACCATAACCATGAGGCATAAAGCATTGTAATGTGGCCAGTTTGTTTGGTGTGTGTGTGCGTGAGCACGACTCAGCAGCATGTGTTTGTGAGTCAGTCGCTATTAGTGTCGCAAGTAAGCCAAGTGTTGTCATATTTGGGATATTTAAATAGCAATAGGGGATATTTATTTGACACAGGTCATATACCAAACATAGCAAAAACTAATCGGGTTTGTGATGGTTCAGTACATGTTAAAAATAGACTTCTCTGAAATAATTAAAGCATATCCTCTATAGCGAGTGGACATTATTAGGTTGTCGGCAACATTAATTTCCCAGAATTACATTCCAAATTAGGAACACTGTCTAAACTGTCTAATAGTAATCACTGGATTAACCATAACATTAAAACCACCTCCTTGTTTCTACACTCACTGTCCATTTTATCAGCTCCACTTACCATATAGGTGTAGTTCTACAATTACTGACTGTAGTCCATCTGTTTCTCTGCATGCTTTGTTAGCCCCCTTTTACGCTGTTCTTCAATGGTCAGGACTCTCCCAGGACCACTACAGAGCAGGTATTATTTAGGTGGTGGGTCATTCTCAGCACTGCAGGGACACTGACATGGTGGTGGTGTGTTAGTGTGTGTTGTGCTGGTATGAGTGGATAAGACACAGCAGCGCTGCTGGAGTTTTTAAACACCTCACTGTCACTGCTGGACTGAGAAGAGTCCACAACCAAAAAAACATCCAGCCAACAGCGCCCTGTGACCACTGATGAAAGTCTAGAAGATGACCAACTCTTTACATCTACAAGGTGGACCAACTAGGTAGGAGTGTCTAATAGAGTGGACAGTGAGTGGACACGGTAATTAAAAAAACTCCAGCAGCACTGCTGTGTCTGATCCACTCATACCAGCACAACACAACACATACTAACACCCAACCGGCAGGCAGAGCTGAGATTCGACACGATGTATTCGAGATCCCAGCTCCGGTTCCAGTGTGTGTTTTTACAGGCCAATTGTTGTTCATGTGGCTGCTCAGCCCAGCCAGCAGGCAGAGCTGAGCTATGATACGATGTATATGAGATCCCAGCTCCGGTTCCACTGTGTTTTTACCGCTACGCCACTTTTTAAAGAGACCATTCAAATATATTAAGGTACACTTATTAATGCTGGACATAAAAACATTATTGAAGCACCTTGTTTTATTAGAAGTGATGTTGGACAAGTAGGAGCAGCAATCATGGTGAAGCAGCTTCCTACAGTTCAGGGAAAAATAAACAGCAGCTAAACATAAAGGCTCTAAAGCTATAGCAAACCACATACATTTCTGTCAGCATAATTAATTTAAAAATTCCATAAAAGCTGAGTTCATAGAATCGTAAGTGATATGTGAACAAATGCGTCAGACTGATGATACATAGGTTAAGAAAGATAACTTCTCGATATATGAAAAGAACAAGATTATCAGACTGTATTGTTTATCTTTAACCTTAGAAAGGAAGTTAGCTGGTACGGATTGGTCAAAATGAAACCGTAAAACTGCAGAAGTCACTATGCATTACCGGTCAAAAAGATGTTTGCCAACAAGGTTACCCATCTGTGGTGTCTTAATACTTTGACCCCACTGTTTTTTTTAATGCATTTTTTACCCATTTTTGTCTTCCGCTGCTGAGGGATACCCACTTGCATCCAAAGAGAGCACGTCGCTGTACACGCCTCTTCTCGCCCATGAATTCTGCACAGACGTCACTTCTGCCAATTAGGGTCCTTACACAGCGTATGAAGATCCCACCCACACATAGTCCGGCCCTTACCCTGCAGATACGGTGGCCAGTTAGTATTTGCTGCAGGCATTGCCAATTATGCCCACCTGATGGCGCCCAGACGACCGGTGGCAACGTCGAATTTCGAAACGAGGAGTTCAGAATCTCTGCGCTGGTGTGCTAGCAGAATATCCTGGTGCGTCACCTGGGCGCCGTGAACTTTGTTTTTTTTATTAATGTGTATAAGTTATTATTTTTTAATCATTACACACTAAAAAGTTGACCATGTACCTCTACATACCAAATAAATATATAAACTGAAAGTATCCCCTCTGTGTACACCATAAATTGACTGCATAGCATTTAATGGCTACCTATTGATGAGGTGTTATAGTAATCCAATAGACTTTAGATTTAAAACCTTTTAGATCATGTAAATCAGATTTTCCATTTTCATTGTTTTAATTTTTTTTAATTAATAACCTTCCCCCCCCCCCAATATAAGGGTAGCTTAAAGAATACAAACATGCAGAAAAATTACCTTTTTGCAACAATTACCTAAATTATATCTCTTATAAACAAATCTGAACATATGCAAAAGTAGGAGAGATGAAGAATGAATGCTAACTACTAAAGTTTAATCTGAGAGTTTAACAGTATGTGGGATGTTTTAAGAGTTCAGCTACCCAGGTTTGGAAACATTTCAATAAGGGTGGTCTGCTTAGTGCCCTTCTGCTGTGAGAAGGCTGAGAAAGGGGACACCTGAGTAGAAACAGGGCTTTTTTTGGGAGTTTTCCCTTCAGGTTTCCCACTAGCAACTGCACGTCCCTCCGCTTTTCCCATGAAGGACTGTGCTGCTGGAATTCCAGCTTTACACTTTTTGTCTTCGTCACTTGAGCTCGTACTGCTGGTGGATGAGGGGCTTGTTTTCTGCCTTAGTAAATACCCATCAACCGAGCCTTTCCTGCGGTTCACAGCGTTCTCGCGGTCCAGCTCTCTTTGAAGCCGCTGTGCCATCCTCCTGTCCTCCTCCTCCTGCAGCAAGCGGCTCCTCTCAGCCTCCTCTCGCAGAGCGTGCACCTGCAGGAGATCCTCGTGTAGAGGCGACGACGGTAAGGAAAAACAGGGCCTCTTATAGAGGTCAGATTCTTCTATTTGCTCATTATCTACAGTCTTTCTTTTAAAGGAAACAGATGTGTGAGCAGCATTAGAAAGCTGTTTTGTAGCGTCTGGCTCAAAGACTGAAATAGAGTTCTCACTGTACTCCTGTAAAGGTATTTCGAGACTGGAAAGGCCATTAGAGCTGGGAGAAAATGTGGCTGAGGCGTTCAAAATGTTTTCCTGTAAAAGAATAGGCTGATGAACAAGATTTCTCACAGTATGTTTCTAAGTACAGAACAATTAGCAATATATTTTTCCAAGTCTTTAAGTTACAAAGTTGTGTTGTGGTAGCATCGCTACTTTTAAATAACCCAGACAGCATGTAGATAAAACTATAAAAGCCACAAGTCTCGTTAAATAACTTATCATCATAGAGCTTTGGTTGGAAGAGCACTTATCTTGGTGCTATAGAAGTCTATAAAGATAATGCCTAACTTGTACTAATTGTTGATGTCTAGGGATGTCCCGATCCGATCTCAAAGATCGGAATCGGGCCCGATCAAGGCATTTTTTAACTGATCGGTATCGGCTTTACTAAGCCCGATCCTTCGTTTTACGTCAGCGGTCAAGCAGGTGTCGTAAACGGAGAGTCCAACAGCGAAGTGTAATGTCTGCAATGCGAGCGTTTCACGAGGCGGTAGGAGCAGAGCTGCGTTCATTGCTGTAGAATTTTACTATTTATATGGTGTGCGAGTCAAGGATCACACTGGTTTACAAAACAATAACTTTTAATCCGAGTATGAAAACAGCTTTACCATGTTACAAGACTGAACGACATCTCAGTATCAAGCACTCTGACTGGCTTAGTTACAACACGCCTACAAGTACGGTGGCTCATAAACAAACCAGATATCATTTAACCAAACGATCTACCAATTTGATACGGCACCTAAAAAATAAACACTCAGTCGAATACAGCGAGTTTATTATTATATGATGAGAAGAGGAACCGGCTGTCCGCTAACACAGCAGAGATGCTGATTTTCCTCAAAAAGAACCTTCACTTCATTTTGAGTGTTCTAGTTTTACTACTACAATGCTGCACTAAGTTTGTTTACTTTTATTTTGTAGTAGCAGTAGCTTGGATGCAGGCAATTTTTTTCCTACAGCACTGCAGAGCTATTCAGTTGTTAAACATATACATTGGATTAATTTGAATAACTGTAATGTACTTGAAGTGTGCACTGTGTGAACAGTATTATCTAGTTCCTATCTAGACAATATCTAGAAAATACAAGTATCGGTTTGAGACTCGGTATCGGATCGGGATTAAAATTAATGATCAGGAACAAAAAAACGTGATCGGGACATCCCTATTGATGTCATTACCAGACATAATAAATGTTAAGCTGATGTAGTTTATTGTAGTACATGTCCTGAAAGCAGCAGATATTAACATCATAAAGACCTATGCAACTTTAATAAGAGCCAAATTGTTATAGCCAGACTAATAGGTTAAAAGACCTTCAAAACAGCAAGGGGTGCTAACAGGCAGCCATGGTGAGTACTCGTAAACAGTGGCCTAAGGAAGGACATTCTACAAACACCCAACAAGTTGTCGGCCCACTAAGACCCACTGACTTCTAAAAGCATGGAGGCTATGGCTGGTATGGCCCAACAGAAGGGACCTATTTTCTGGTGGCAAAAATCTCATGTTGCTGTTTCTCATTAATTTATTAGCTGATTTATTAATTGACTATTAATTTGCTAGGGAACATTTTACTTTGTAGTATAGACGCTGCATCAATAATAAATCCCTTGTATTGTTAAATTACTGTTGCTTTGTCACTTTGTCACTATTAGTAAGTTTACAAATTTAAAGTTAGGGTGTACCTTATTGTCCAAGAGACTGGAGGATGGTTTATTTTCTATGTGAGGCTGTGCATGAGGCAGCTGGCACAGGTACCTAAAGCATTAGAGGAAAATAGATAACAAAACATTATTAGTGGAAGATCATTATGGAATAATATGCAAATAAGTGCAAATATAACATGCAGAAAACTAAGAACTACTCACTTTTCAATGTGTCCAACACATGGTTTCTTTTTCTTGGCAGGGGTGGCATCGATCACTTTAACATTTCTCTGAGATTCTGAAACAGGACTTGAGTTCTGCACAACCAAAAGAATTTAACAACAACAACAAAATCACTGACAAGGGCTCTGTATGTATAGGTTATTTTGTATAAGCTGAAGCCATCACTGCTCTTTTACATGCTGTTATACAGTATACATCAATACTTTTTCTAAAAAAAACAAAACATTTAGCAGTGTAATAAACGTTTTATTATTTTATTTGCCTTATAAATGTGCATTCTAGATTTTATAGCAGGTCTAATTACTGGTCACTGAACAGTGAAAATGAATTCCTTAATTGTAAATAGTGCATCTGTCTTTAAGCTGCTGCTCAGGTGGTACAGCAGTCTATTATGCTGAGGATAAAATATAAAAAAAAACTCACTTATTAATAGATAATTAAGCTGTTGGATAGTGGGTCTAAATCAAAAGAGGGGCAAATTAAGAGAAATGTATTTAGATTTTGTAGAATCTATGTACTAATTAGATTAAAAGTTTAAAGTTTTTAACTTCAAAGACATCTAAAAGTCTATTGTAAATCTTTTCCATATGTTCTTACAGCTGTCCCATTTACTGATGCCCTCTTTATAATACATTAATACTTCAGAGATGGTAGCTTAACTGCAAATGTTCAAATCACTATAGCCACCTCCACTGCCTGTTCAAGGTCAACTTTACTAACTCCATATGAATGAACGATTCCTTTCAGATGCTCCCACTAGGGGTCGCCACAGCCAACTGAATTGTTAATCATTTAACAAAAAAAAACTTGTGTTGTCATTTTGGCTTGTATAAGATTAAATGAAGGTTTAAAGAAACGGCAATTATCTCCATTCATAATCAAATTCACACAAAATGTGCCAAAAGTTAAAGGGTTCGAATACATTATGATTTAAATATCATCTGAACATGTCTTGTTAAAAAGTTACTTCAGCTTGTTTAGATAGATGGATGGATGGAGGGATGAATGGATGGATGGATGGACTTTATTGTCATTGTGGTTATACAACAAAACTTTGTCTGGTAGCTCTCAGTGAGACCAGCAGCAATAATAAAATAAAAATAAGATACAAATATTTAAATATATAAGAAAGTACAAAAAACTAACACACTCGGTACAGCACAATAAAAAAAACTCGATACATCACAAACAGGTAGTAATTATTACTATACAAATAGCATATATAGAGAGAATGTAAAGTGATCTGTGTATTAAATAGCAGCTTGGGGAGGGGCAGGGTTCAAAACAGTTTAATTTGTTGTCTCAGCAGCTATGGGTGCGAGTGTGTGGGGTGGAGGTGTAATAGTGGCTACAGCTCTGGGAAAAGCTGTTCTTAATTGTTCTTAAGTCTAAATTGTCCTGTTTCTTTTTCCTGATGGGAGGGGGACAAACAGTCTGGGTGGGTTGAGTCTTTGGTAATGTTTTGTTTGATTTCTCACTGACTAAAGAGGGATTTGCTTTGCGCCAATACAAACAACACAAACTAATGAATAATCCCATGTAAAATACCAATTAGCGTATCTCACAGGAATCTCGCTTAACCAATAAGTGACGTCACTGTTTTGATTTATGCTGTTGAGTAAAGTGTCATTTAAATTCATGCGTCATTGGTCATTAAAAAATGTCATTTTTAATTCATCCAACAGCTGCAATTCATAGATACAGAGCTCTCTTCCTCACTCTATAAGCTTGTCGGTTACTGATTAGAAGAAGCGGGCATAATTTGCATCCCTACATTCAAATGATGGTGTACACACAGATGTGATAGATATGTTTAGCTTTAGATTTAGTAAATCTCTTTAAAAAAAGAGGATTCATTCTTAACCCTAATATCAACAATGACACAAAAACCTGATTATGTGAAAGCTGGTTTAACAAATAGGTTACATAGTAGAGCCTGTTTCATACTCACCAGCTCTTTACTGAGTAGTCTTGCTAATATCTCATCGTCCTTCAGCTGCCTTTCTTCCTGCCTCTTTCTCTCCTCAGCCACTCGCTCCTCTTCTTCAGCCAGAAGGCGTTGGATGTACTCTTCGCTGGCTCTTCTTTCTGCCTCCTCAAGAGCTCGTTTTTCTTCTACAAACTGAAGGAAGGAGAACAGTTTGTTATAGTACTCTGTTCATTCAATGAAAGGGTTATATTACAGTAAGGAAACTTAATTAACAAGAACATCATGTGCACAAACAAACACAAGAACACAGGACGATGTTAACAAAAGTACCTCAGTTTAAATCTCTTAGCAGTAAACAAAAAGAAAAAAGTGTAAGCAATGCAAAAGCACAATTGTACAAACATTCAAAACAGTGACAAGAACGACGTCTTGATTTGATGTATTAGAACATCTTGATAATAACTGTTCTGGATACACAGAGTGCAGAAGGAATCTACATTTGTTCTAACCTTGTTTATCTGGTCCTCATACTCTTGTCTGAGCTCTCCCGGTTGGCAAACCTTGGGCATTGGAAGCAATGCTGTAAGAGGAGACAAGGTGAAGACACAGCACATATCTGGTGATTTGCTGCTGAATACACAGGTAACATGCACATGTGCACTGGACTAAACATAGCATTAATCAATTAACTGTGTATATAAGGGGTAGCCTAGACATCTGTACTATCGGCCTAGTATTACTAGTATTAATGCAAGTATGCTGCATGCAAAGCAAACTGCCAAAAACACCCAAGCATAAGCACTTACGATTTACTTCTTCATCATCATCGATTCCATTTAACCTGCGCTCACAGTGAGTTGGGAAAGCCTCCTGGATACGTTTCCACAGCTCTACATTCACTAGTGTCTTGTTTCTTCCATTAAGTCTGGCCCAGGTGGACACTCGCTTTCGGCAGAGTGGACAGCATATATTAGCCTTATCCACTGTCTCCAGGAAGCAGGGTTTGCAGAATGTATGAGAACATGGCAGTGTGACAGGCTCCAGAAAGATTTCCAAACAGATGGGGCACAAGTAGTCTGTCTTTTTCAGGTTTTCACCGTGCCCCAGCTCCGGCTCTGTTTCCGACACAGGCGGCATCCCTCCGCTGTCCCCCCACTCTCTCTCTCTGAGTGCGAACCTCTCTCTCTCTGTCTTTTTACAAGAAAAATAACCTGTTATAAGGAAAAACAAGCGATAACAGTAAACAAATTGGTTAGCTAAGCAATAGAAATAATACACACTATTAGTATAATACCATGACAATACATGTGAGATAATAATTAAGAAATAAAGTAAGAATGCTTGAGCACAGCAGCTTCATGTTAGACTTTAAAATTAATAACTTAAGTTCATCTCATATATTATAAATAATAAAGATAACTGGAACTCATATGTTTTATGTAATCTGAGCAAGTGCCAAAGGCACATCAATCAAAATGAAAGCAACAATACATACAGTGGTAGTCATTTATTTCATTTTAATTATAGTCTTTTTTACTTTAATTTGATTGCTTGAAACTAAACTCAATTGAATCCCAAATGCATTGATATTCTTTAACATGAGATCTAGTTGTAAATAACAGGTCCAACGTGCTATTTACAAGTAATTCAACTTAAATTCAACTTATCCTGGCCTGTGTGAATGTAAGGGTAAAAATGAAGGGTTAAATGACCCCGCACTATGGTCTTGATTAAACACGATGGTTTAACAACTTGATTAACAACTTAAAATACTTCATGCTTAACCCTTTAATGTCCTCACCAAGAAAAAAGCAAAGGAAAAATTTTTAATTTACATTTTTTATTTGTTTGGGGCATTAATAAAAACAATTGGTGTTTTTTTTTTAAATAGACCCCCCAGTTTTCAAAATATACACCTCTACCAAATGGTTGAGATGGCACTCAGTGGTAAAATCAGAACATGAACCAGAAATACAAAAAATATTAAAAACAATGGGCAATGACATGCTAACTCTTTGTTTTCTTAACTTTTGTGACTTTTTAGACAAGTGGAATGTGTCCAAGGTTGTCATATAACATCTGGTTGTGAGGGCCTTGGGATGTAGTGTTTCTTCCGAGACATATTTGTAGTAAAATCAGAACATAACATCAACAACAATAATAATAATAAAACAATAATAAATAGTAACAACAACAATAAAAAGCAATAATAAAGTGCAGTAACATGCTAACTTTGTTAACTTTTGTGACTTTTTTGAAATACTCATGTGTGATGTGCAACAGCACTAATGGTTTTTCAGCATTGAATCCAATTTATTTCTTGTGGTATGCTATGAAGCATTGCTGGTTTGCATTAAGACACAAGAAAACATTGCATTTCTCACACTTCCACCTTGACACACCCTTTGGACAGAAGTTGCACCGCCCACGCTTGACACTGTGAAGCGGCATGTGTCCACAGTTGTCATAACGCACATCTGGTTGTGGTTGTGTGGGTCTTGGGACATATTGTTTCTTCTGAGACATTGGTGGTGGAGAAGAGAATGATGGTCGGCCAACCTTGGATGCTGTCTTGTTGACTTGCTTCAAAGTGTGGGCGACTGCCAGGCGGAACCTTTTGAGAGGTATTGGTTTCTCATTCAGTAGGTCACAGTCTCTCTTGTAGACCAGCCAGGAGTTTGAGACGCACAGGTCAAGAATGTATCCAAACAGTGGTAAGTACCATCGCCTTGACTTCGCAGGGGTCTTGTACATGTGCACCAGCATGTCAGAAAGATCAATGCCTCCCATATGCTCATTGTAGGCTGGGATAAGTGATGGGCAAGGGACAGAGATCTTTGTCTTGTCAACTTTGCTCCACCTTTTGACAGTGGAAAGAGGTGTGATCCCACAAGCATTGCTCAGAAGGTTGACACATTTGTTGTCAAACCATTTCACTGCAATCACACCATCAGAAGACCTATAATCGAAAGCTCCACGTCCTTTCTTCCTTAGCTGTTGGTCTGTAATCAAGGGTATTCCACTGACACGGTTTGATCGGACAGTGCCGATGCATTTGACACCCAAGTTTGCATGTACATTCTGGATCATCTTAAAGCTGGTGAAGTAGTTGTCACAGAAGACAACTGACAGCTGTGGTTGCGTCATGGTTTTGCACAAAACTGTCACCAGTTTGGCCCCTAGAGTCAGCTCTTGCTCCTGCTCACTTAGGGCAATATTGAAAAATGTGGATGCCCCTTGATAGAGCAGTAGATCATGGATGATTCCAGATGAGCTGGCTCGGCAGAACAATTTAAAGCCGCACTTGTCTGGTTTGTTGGCAATATACTGGCGAAGAGTGCCGGCCCTTGTGCCTTTATATGCCACCATCACCTCATCAATACTTTGTTTGTATGTAGATGGAATGAGGAGGCACTGCTCACGAAGCATCTCAAAAAGGGGGCGGATTTTAAGAAATCGGTCTGGAGTGCTATCCCACTGTTGATTGTCATTAAAATGAATGAACCGACGCAACAGCCTGAATCTTTTACGTGGCATGATATCAGCTATGACGCTGAATCGTGACTCATGGTGCCAGTAGTCTTCAATAGATGGGAAGCTGAAAACACCCATGAAGAGTAGTATTGCCAAAAACTCTTCAATCTCTTGTGGACTAGTTTTGATTGGATCCCCCAACTCTTGGGCAGAGTATAGATTGGTCTGTTGAGCAATATGTTCAATCATCTTGTCAGTGAAGAGTGTTTTGAAATACTGGAATGGTGTCTTTACAGCATCAGGGGGCTCAAATCTTGAATCAGGAACCTGGAATGTCCCAATGTCTTCATGTTTCCAGATTTTCTCCCTGCCTTTGTTTAGGCCTAGGGGTGAAGTAGGGTCACTGGTGTCCTCTGGCTCCTCTAAGGAAACTGTTTTCAGGGAGTTTTTCTCTTTCATCTTCTTCTTACGGGGTGGCGGTTTAGAAGATGAACTTGTTGAGACTATGTCCTCTTCATCCATGGACTCAAAAGATGTTTCTCCAGAGTCTTCTGTTTGTGTGGGCAGATAATCAGGATCCTCTATTTGGTCATCGTCATCACTCAGATCACCATCAGACTCTTGAGGATTTTCTGGTATGAGGGCTAGGACAGAGCGTGGTCTTGCACCATAAAATATTTTCGTGTCCATCTATTATTTGTAAAAAAAAAAAAAAAAAAAAAAAAAAGTTAGCATACAATTTGTTACAACCAATTTCCTTGTATGTGTCAAAATTTGTCAAATAAATAGATTTAAATATATTTCATGGAATAACAATAAATGTGTCACATGAACAAAATATGAATGATCAGAGATTTTTATTTCAAAGCAAGAAGTTGGTTCTAATTACTATAGCTAAGCATATACACTTTTACCCTAAAGAGTCAATTCAACCATTTGGTCACATATGTTTTAAAAAATTATTTGACCCTTATAAAACATATTTATGCTGTATAAAGTTACATCATTCTGATCATTAAAACCTCTGAAACTACAATGTGCACAGAAAATATGCTTACCTTTGAAAATTTGGCCAAAAAACGTCCGAATGGGTGGCTTGTTTTACTGGTAGCCCACTTCGGCTATGGAGGTGAACTGAAACGGCATACTATTGAAAGACACAGTGACCCCTAGTGGATTTTTTTTGCATAACATACCTCTACCGAATGGTAGATATAGCACTATCAGTTTGAGTTAAGTTCAACAACTTTTCAATAAGATATAGTGACTCAAAATGTGCTCTACCAAAATGTTGAGCAGAACGTTAAAGGGTTAAAACTCCTAGGTTAACCAGACACACAGGTAATCAATGAACACGATGTTACATAACAATTAAGCTGTAAAGATGTTTTGGGTGTTAGATGTTATGTATAAATTCTTAAATTAATGTTTAGTTTCAATACATTTTAAAGCAACTCATGTCTAAATAAAATGTTTGTTTGGATTTTAACGTCATGTTTTACACCCTTCGATTACATCCATGACAAGTAGTTACTCGTTACACAAGATTCATCAATTCACAAGGTTATATCAAACACAGTCATGGACAATTTAGTGTCTCCAATTCACCTCACTTGCATGTCTTTGGACTGCGGGAGGAAACCGGAGCACCCGTAGGAAACCCACGCAGACACGGGGAGAACATGCAAACTCCACACAGAAAGGACCCGGACCGCCCCACCTGGGGATCGAACCCAGGACCGACCCAGGAGGAAACAGTGCTACCCACTTAGCCACTGTGCCGCCCGCCTGTGTGAATGTAAGGGTAAAAAATGAAGGGTTAAATAGCCCTACACTACGGTCTTAACTAAACACGATGCTTTAACAACTTAAAATAATTAATGCTTAAAACTCCTAGATTAACCAGACACACAGGTAATCAATGAACACGATGTTACATAACAATTTAGATATAAAGATGTTTTGGGTGTTAGATGTTATGTATAAATTCTTAAATTCATGAACATTTTAAAAAAAGTTTATTTCTAAATAAAATAATTTTTATAATGCACATAAAAGTCTGAAAAATAAAATCTGTAAAGTTTCCTTAAATATTAAAAATAAGTTTGGAAGGCATTTATGGATGTTCTTAAGAGGCCATAATCTGATTTTTTTTTTTTTTATCTAATTCTTTTTTTATTATTATTAATAGTAATTAGTCTATTTTTTAAAAAATTCATTACTTATGTATAGTGTGGATTTTTTTGTTAATGTTCATTGTTGTTCCTGTTTGATAACTTAAATAAAATATTTAAAAAATATATTAAAAATAAAATGTTTAACCTGAAACCTGTTTGTCCTAAAAAATCTGATTTAAACTTGAAAATAAATAATAAACATTAAATAAATAGATTTTACTCACAGCTGTCTTAACTAAATGCATTTTAACAGATTATGAAACTTTTGGGATGGCTATATGTTATGCAGAGGTTTTTTTATTATTATATTTTAATAATGATAAATAAACATAGTTTGGGCAAAGAGTAACTCGCCCTTAATTACTTATGTTTAATGTTTCACGTCTGGCCCTCTCTGGAAAAAAGTTAGACACTCCTGTACTACAGTTATGCTTATATTTATAAAAGTAAAACAAAGTAAATACAACAGTTATACAAACCAAAAAGAATAGAATATATTTATTTAGATATAAGCAATGTAACGTACATTGCTAATAGAAAAGCGTTTAAACGGGAGCTGTTATAACGCTAAAAAGTTAAGTCTTTTTGACAAACTTATATCAACAATATAATTAAAAATAAAACATACAGTTAAGTATTACATCACATAAACTCAACAACAACAAAAATTAGTGTTTAACCTCATTTACTGGAAATGTTTTCTTACATGCAGCTAGCTCGACATGCTAATAAACAAGCTAATAGCAATGCTAGCTAACTACCAAAACACAGCGAGCTCCAGAGAAACGACAAAACTTGAGCAAATTATGCCGAGTTTAAAAGAGTAAAATAGACATAAGACGATAAAACACGTATTTAACCAGATAATAAAATATTAGAAAAGAAAACAGTATATAAGCAGCGTAGCTTGTTAGCAGTGTAGCTCATTACCTCAGGCAGGTCAGAAATCCCGGGAAAACTCTCTCAGTCTAATCCCGCCCACTAGAACACGTCACTAACGCAGCATGTGAACTCAGCGACTATGCAGCTAAGATTACAATGATTTTCAAAATAAAAGTTCAGATCAGCTTAAATAGACGAGCATTTACTCACTCACTTTCTTAACCGCTTATCCAATCAGGGTCGCGGGGGGTGCTCGAGTCTATCCCAGCTTTTCAATGGGCGCAAGACATCCCCTGGACGTTGCGCCAGTCTATCGAAGGACAGACACAGACACCCACCCACACACACACACACACCCACACACACACACACACACACCCCCACACACACCCCCACACCCACACACCCACCCACACACACCCACACCCACACCCACACCCACACACACACACACACACACACACACACACATATAGGGCAATTTTGTATCTCCAATTAACTTGACTGCATGTTTTTGGACTGTGGGAGGAAACCAACGCAGACACGGGGAGAACATGCAAACTCCACAGAGAAAGGACCCGGACCGTCCCACCTGTGGATCGAACCCAGGACCTGCTTGCTGTGAGGCGACAGTGCTACCCACTGAGCCACCATGCCACCCCACCAACATTTATTTTTTCTTTATTCATACTGGTTATGTTGGTTTGTTGTGATTTATGATGTTCCTGATATATCTGCTGACCACTAGCCAGTATTTCTAAGATGGTTCTCAATGGATATTGTCCAACATTTTTGTTTTTTTATTATGCTAGTCTGTTTCTGGTTACTGATCATTGTTTATGTTATTATGCTTGTTATTGTTTGTGTTTATTCTGTTGATGTATTTGCTTGGTATTTAGGCCTGAATAATATATTGTTGGGAAAGCTTACATTTAGCTTAAGCGGTATTACTTAATTTATTTTGGATACTATTCAGGCTTAAGACATTACTGTTGATGTCAGAAAAACTTAAATATATTCTTTTGGTTATTGTTGGGGGAAAAAACAAATTAAAAAGCAGTGTTAAGAGTCGAGGGTGTGAGATTTGTGTGAGATTTGAGGGTGGACTTTACAATGAAGCTCAACAGGTAGCAAACTTTGGCTATAAAAAGCTATAAATAAACACATTTTCTAAATTGTACAGTGGTACCCTGAAACGCAACGTCAATTGGTTCTGGGAGTGGTATTTTGTCCTATAAGGATGTATAAAAAACCTGTTAATGCGATTCATGGTCCCATGGCACTGCATATACAGTATTTTAGACTAATGTAAAACCACCTCCTTGTTTCTACACTCACTGTCCAATTTATCAGCTCCACTTACCACATAGAAGCACTTTGTAGTTCTACAATGGTCAGGACTCCCACAGGACCACTACAGAGTATAGGTATTATTTAGGTGGTGGATCATTCTCAGCACTGCAGTGACACTGACATGGTGGTGGTGTGTTAGTGTGTGTTGTGCTGTTATGAGTGGATCAGACACAGCAGCACTGCTGGAGTTTTTAAATACCTCACTGTCACTGCTGGACTAAGAATAGTCCACCAACCCAAAAATATCCATCCAACAGCACCCAGTAGGCAGCATCCTGTGACCAATGATGAAGGTCTAGAAGATGACCAGCTCAAACAGCAGCAATAGATGAGCGATCGTCTCTGACTTTACATCTACTAGGTGGACCAACTAGGTAGGAGTGTCTAATAGAGTGGATAGTGAGTGGACATGGTATTTAAAACTCCAGCCGCGCTGCTGTGTCTGATCCACTCATACCAGCACAACACACACTAACACACCACCACCATGTCAGTGTCACTGCAGTGCTGAGAATGATCCACCACCGAAATAATACCTGCTCTGTGGTGATCCTGACCATTGAAGAACAATGTAAAAGGGGGCTAAAAAAGAATGTAGAAATAGATGGACTACAGTCAGTAATTGTAGAACTACAAAGTGCTTCTATATGGTAAGTGGGGTTGATAAAATAGACAGTGAGTGTAGAAACAAGGAGGTGGTTTTAATGTTATGGCTGATCGGTGTATAGTCTGCATCATTGTCATATTTAACAAATCATGACCCCTAATGTCTTGTGGTTGGGGCACTGTTATTCCTAAACAAACAATTCTAATCAGGATAGATATGGGTTATCATATTAATCAGGTGATTAGTCACAATAAGTTTCATTTGGAGTAATACCTGCCTATAAAAGTAACAGTGGATACAACCATGAAGTACAACATCTGTAAGCATCTGTACTCATGTTTCTTTAGATATATATTTATTTACATGCTTCATGATATTATAACCTCTATTACACATAGAAAAATACAATGTAATACATTTGTAATATTGCTTCTACTTCTACTGTATTCATAAATAATAATACAATATATGAATGTTAAGTATTACAAAATATAGAATGCTGTAAACATCTGTATGGTCAAACTGGTAGTTTTGACAGGTTATGGTGATGTGATAATATTATACATTAACCACTGTGTCATCCTGTTTCAGGTATCAATAATAAATCCAATTTTTTATCACCAATCTGTCAAAATCAGTGGATAAAAAGTCAGAATGAAGGTTAGTCATCAGATGCTAGAGTCCCACTTGACCCAGGGGAGTCAGTTTCACGAGGTGAGGCTGTGGGACTCCGCGATTTTCCTCTCCATCGGAGATCCGATGCCTCTAAAACTGCTTCTAGGGTCTTAACAGGAATAGAGAACATGTCAAACAGAAATCACAGGTGATTGTCCAATCATTTACAAAATAAGTCAACTATGTTAGCAACCACTGAATATCTATTCCGATGATCATATTCACAGCAGTTTGTTTAACGGTAGGTAGCTTTTTACTTTAGATTTTTGGTACTTGGCTACTACTATGCTATCAATTTTATGGCAACAGTTTAGGGAAGGCCATTTTCTGTTCCAGAAAGCTCCAGTGACCACTGTGAACACTGACAACAAGTCAGGCCTACTTGTCCAACATTAGTGCCCGACTATGGGCACAAATTACCACAAACACACAAACTATATAATATGTCAAATAAGTCCAGTACAGGGAAAAAAGTTTGGGACACATTTCTTGTTTACATTCATATATGACAAGTCTGCTAGCACTTGTTATTTTAACAAGAACTATTCATTTATTAATACCTTCACATGTACAAATATACCATAATTATTACAATGTACTGAATGTAATATTATTTATATAGCTCAAGCGACGCAGTGCTAGGTCAATATGCTATGGTATGACGGGCGTCTACACAGACGATTGGTACGGGGAGGAGGGGGCTGTTTAGGGTATTTCTGCCTTCTGCATCCTGCTGCAACTCTAAATCAGGATGAAGCGTTTCATTAAAATAAAACAACTAGGCCTGACTAGTCAGAGGAGTGTCTTTTTGGACCTTGGATTGTAAACAGGGGCATAATCATGATGGAAAAAGAAAAGGGCCCCAAACTACTGTCACAAATTTAAAAGCAAAAATTGATATTTTACACTTGTTAGCAATCTGTGTTGTTAAAACACCTGAACTTGGTGTGCAATAACAGTACCATGTGTTTCAGACTCAAAGATTAGATACACCTGCTTTTCTGTACATACCATTAACGTTCCAAAGTTTGTGCATGTATATTTAATACTCTAAAAACCCAGATGTGAAAAGGAATCGCACCTGATTCTCAGTCAGTGCTTTTTTAGCCATGTAGTGCTCTCTTTTGATCTTGATCTCCACCTCTTCTGGAATATCCGGAACCATCCAATCAATCATGCGACTAATCAGAAATACTACATGCTGAAAATGTTAAATAAAAGAGACAATGACAAGCCAGCATTGAAGAGTTTAAATACATGTAACCCTTGTAAAATACTCACTCAATCATCTTTAATACCCTTTCATAATGGGACAGTTTAGTGGGAAAAAAACACACTATGATGATCACAGAGTATCATCTATACCGTCTATACTGTGTATTTCATTATCAGTCAATTATTTCATTCTTTCATTTATACTTATGTTATCCATACTTGCTGCAAAGCTTTTAGGAGTAAACCAGAGGACATTTGCACAGACACAGACCATCAAAACTGTGTCTGTGCAAAGACACAGACAGTAAACAAAGGTGAGGTTCCTGGACTTGTTGGACAAACAGACTACCTGCTGCCTACCAAATGTGTTAACATAGCATAAATGCTATATACCTTATGTTAATTTTGCATGTTGTGTAGATATAATGCTGTTTGCCTCCAAGTCAATCATTACTGCCCTCATTTATTCACCAGGAGAGTTAACTGGGTAGCTCTTACATTATATGGATGGAAGTTATAAAAAACACAAAAAGAAATGGGTCCCAAATATTTTGAATGGCATTATATTGATTCTCAATTAAGTCAATTTTTTCCTATTTATTTATGTATTTTCTCCCATTTTTCTCTGATTCAGCGTAGTCAATTTGTCTTCCGCTACCGGGGATCCCTGATTGCATTCAAGGAGGGTAAATTTTCTGCTCACGCCTCCTCAGACCCTTAGGTTCCTAGAGGACCCTGTTCTTTTCGCCTATGCACTCTGCATGGGCGCCTTTATCTGCTAACCAGGGTCCTTGCACAGTGCTTGAAGACCCGGCCCTAGCAGACACGGTAGCCAATTATTGTCTGCTGCAGGCATTGCCAATTATGCCCGATATATGGCAACATGTGGCAAGGCATTTTGAACTGAGGAGTTCAGGATCTTAGCCCTGGTGTGCTAGCGGAATATCCCGCTACGCCACCTGGGCAGCCAATCCAAATTTTTTTATAATTAAAAACATTGCATAGTATAAAAAGCTTAATTGCTTTATTAATCTACTGTACCTCAAATATAATGACAAAACCAAGCCGAACAGCCAACAGATTGTAGAAATCAGAAGTGTAACGTCCTTTCTCATCTCGTGAACCTCGATACCTGAGGATTAACATCAAAAAATTTTTAAATAATAATTTTAAACAAACATTTGGAAATTCTAACTTCACAAATTGAAACCTAAAAGGTAAAAATGTCAAGTGTAGCTTAAATTAGAGGGCCAAATATACATGTACACACCTTTTAATTTGAGTTCAGGTATTTCAGTGTCACACATAGCTAACAGGTGTATAAAATGATACCAAACGGTAAGACAAGAATATACATGGAATCTTCAAAAAGTTTCCACACTTTTATATTTTGGTTGAAAACAGTGAGGGTGGGAGGAGTAGTAATTGGTTGTGTCTGAGAGACTGAGAGGTTTTTGGCTCAACCAAAAACATTTTTTGCTGATGGCATTGGTATGATGCTGGGAAAAATGCATCAGAAAGTGAGTATGTAGAAAAGTGATGTCATTTGTTTTTGAAATTCTTAATAAATAGAGTTTTAAAAGTGCGGAAACTTTTTGAAGAACGTTGCTTTTACTATTGAATCTCACCAGCACTGCATTTCACTTTGTGTAAAGTTGTTGGGTGCGACAGAGAGTGTGAAATTGATGTAGCCTTTCAGAGTCCCCTCAGTGGTGTAGCGGTAATAGAGACGAGGCAGGAAGTCAGATGTAAAAGCAATCAGGAAAGCCTAACAAAGGAAAAGGAAGTCAACATGGCAAAACAATTAACGCATTAGCTTTACATTAGCCACTTTACTGATTATGTCTTCAAATACAAAGCTTCCAGAAAAAAAAACAATATCTTTGTACTTGTTCTAAACAAAGTATTAATGGAAAAAAACTGTCACAGATTAATGAAAAAAAGCCAAAAAAAAAAAAAAAAACAATGTCCGAACGGAAGCTGCGTTATCGAGATAAGCGATAAAGTAGGAATGCTCACATTGCTAATCACAGCCAAATAACTGATGACTTGTAGGATTGTGAACCATATCCCGATGTCCTGCACCCTCTCTGCCACTGGTCTCCGATACTCACACACAAATTTCTGTGCATCCAGACGTACCTCAATCCAGTTGTTGACCAAGGCAAAAAGTGGTGCCAAGGGACAGGCAGCCACAAAAATTGTAATAAAACCAAACTGCAGAACTGTAAAAAAGAAGAGAGAAAAAGGTTGGTTTGTAAAATGCAATACAATACATGTTTAATTCATCCTGCTTTCAAGCAATTGACTAAAGTAGAATATGTAAACAGCTAGCAAGCAAATAGTATTGGACATATTCAAGATTCAAGAGTCTAATCTTTGGTTGTCTTTCAAAAGATCAGTAAATATGTTTTTGACTACAAACATTTAAAAATGTCAGTAGTTTCTGTCAAATTCCATAGTAAATACATAATGGTCATTTTTGACCCATGTTGTGCATTAGAAGGGTAGTGATACAAAAATGATTTTTATTAAAAAAGCAAAAAATATAAAACTGAAATAAGGATTTGTGATGATCAAAAACAAGTTAATTGAAAAATTCATGGAAGTTTGAATGACGAAAAAAATTTATTGCAAAGATATAGAAAATAAAAACTCAGTTGGGTCACTTTTGACCCAGGTTGTGCATCAAAGGGTTAAATTAAGGTAAATGTTGTAGTGATATTGTTTATTTAAATGTCTTTATATGGGCTTATAAGCTTGTCATGATGTGATATTATTTAGCCGACATGCATTATTGTCCAAAACCAAGCATACACCAAAATCTCCTTATAGTCAGTATAAACAGGTTGTACCGAAGACTCATTTTAATACAGTACAACCTTTCCATTAACTCAGTTTGTAACTGTGAAACGGAGCAACAACTGGTCAACCAATAAGTTTTAAAGACATGTAAAATTTTGTATGCTTTTGACAACGTCAATAAACTAAAGGTTTAACAATACAATTTTTGGCAATTAAGTGGCTCCTAATATCATAAACAATGTGATTTAGATGTACATATTTTGACTTAATTCATTCATTTATATAGTCTGTTTTACCACCATTTTATTCTATTCCAAGAAAAAAACTGTGGACAGGTCGCAAGTCCATAACAGGGCAAACACACACACACACATGTTCACACACACTCATACCTAGGGCAATTTTGTATCTTCAATTAACCTGATTGCATGTCTTTGGACTGTTGGAGGAAACTGGAGCACCTGGAGGAAACCCACACAGACAGGGGGAGAACATGCAAACTCCACACAGTTTGGAGTTTGACTTAAAGCTTAATGCAAAGAAGATCATTGTTTTAGTGGATTCAGAACTAAATAATTAGATACAAACACACAGCACTTGACTCTCCCAACTTTCAAACAGTTGGAAGTTCCAGCTGAATCATTACATAGAAACTAACTTTCCTGGAAAGTCACACTAAATTCTGCATGCCCTGTAACAGTGTTACTTTTAAGACAGAGTATGTGTGCTTGACAGGCCTGCCTGCAGTCCAGATCTGTCTCCTATTGAAAATGTATGGAGCATCATGAAAAGGAAAATCAGACAACAGTAACTACAGACTGTTGAGCAGAAATATGAGTATTTACTGCATATTTCTATGTTTATTGCAATGTCTATGTAACATTTAAGAAAATTCACAAAAGTATAATTTAAAAACCCACCCATTTCCAGATACTCATCAAACAGTCCCTCACACACCAACAGTTCATAATCCCTTTCCCAGGGTGCCACACTTTCTTGCTGTTTTTCTCCATTTTCATTTTCAGCTGGACGGAGTTTCCGCTTGTGCCACCAGGCTTTTAACTTACTGCAGAGTTGTAGAGAAAAAAATCAAGCCATGATGTGACATAACCACAGAAAGTGATTTTTACGCTGTAAACTAATGAAGACTTACGGAAGAAGAAATTCCTGAACATTGTTGATGAGTTGTTTGCCAACCATGATGATTAACAGCTCTTGAGCAAGCTCAATGAGACATCCTGAAGCACCACACTGAACAAAACAATACAACTATTATAGATATCATGTTAATGCATTATATGAAGTTTATATTCACTTGGATGATGTGTGTAAGAATGTGTGTAAGAGCAGTTTAGTGATTAAATTTTATTTTGTGACTGAAAAAATGATCACATTCTTCTCTCTCAAAAAAGTAACATATATGAGTTCTCTATTAATCTATTACATAGGCAGTTTGTGGATATAGATAAATATTTATTGGGTAATTATTTTTAAATGAGTAATTTGCAAATAAATATATAAAATTATATATACATACAGTGGGGGAAATAAGTATTTGATCCCCTGCTGATTTTGTAAGTTTACCCCCTTACAAAGACTTGAACAGTCTATAATTTTTATGGAAGGTTTAATTTAACAGAGAGGGACAGAATATCAACAAAAAATCCAGAAAAAAAACATTAAATAAAAGTTATAAATTAATTTGTATTTAATTAAGGGAAATAAGTATTTGATCCCCTACCAACCAGCAAGAATTCTGACCCCCACAGACCGGTTATGTCTAACAAATTAGTCCTGTCCCTGTATAAAAGACTCCTGTCACAGAATCAGTTTCTTCCGTTCAAATCTCTCGACCACCATGGGCAAGACCAAAGAGCTATCAAAGGACGTCAGGGACAAGATTGTAGACCTGCAAAATTGAGCTCTTTGGCATCAACTCCACTCGCCGTGTTTGGAGGCAGAGAAATGCCCGGTGGGGATGGTGTTCTTGGGGTCATATCCAGCATTTCTCTGCTCCCAGCTCCCTTGAGATCATTGACAAGCTCCTCCCGTGTAATTCTGGACTGACCTCACCTTTCTCAGAATCATTCTTACCCCACCAGGTGAGATCTTGCATGGAGCTCCAGAGTGAGGGTGATTGACTGTGATCTTGTATTTCTTCCATTTTTGAATGATCGCACCAACAGTGGTCTCTTTCTCACCAAGCTTCTTGCTGATGGTCTTGTAGCCCATTCCAGCCTTGTGCAGGTCTACAATCTTGTCCCTGACGTCCTTTGATAGCTCTTTGGTCTTGCCCATGGTGGTCGAGTGATTTGAATGGAAGAAACTGATTCTGTGACAGAAGTCTTTTATACAGGGACAGGACTAATTTGTGTGCCTCATGGGCACATAACCGGTCTGTGGGGGTCAGAATTCTTGCTGGTTGGTAGGGGATCAAATACTTATTTCCCTTAATTAAATACAAATTAATTTATAACTTTTATTTAATGTTTTTTTTCTGGATTTTTTTGTTGATATTCTGTCTCTCTCTGTTAAAATAAACCTTCCATAAAAGTTATAGACTGTTCAAGTCTTTGTAAGGGGGTAAACTTACAAAATCAGCAGGGGATCAAATACTTATTTTCCCCACTGTATATATATATATATATATATAATTTTATATATTTATTAGCAATATAAAATATATAATACTTATTATATATAAAATATAATAACTATTATAGTGTCACTTGACTTTGTGGCCTCCTAATTCATTATTAGTTATTATGTTTGCTTACAGGTGGCGGCTTTTCTTTGTCCGTATAAATAAAGCAAATTCAACTACACCCATTAGATCAAACCACAAAGACTACAATTCAGTAAGTCTTGGGAGGTCCTACAGATTCTCCAAAGCGAATCATAAATACTGAAATTTAAGGAATGTCAATTAAAATAATTTTAAGTGACTTCATGTCCCAAGATCTGTACAAACAGCAGTCTGTAAGTGCACAGTAAATGAATCAGTGGTCAAAAAGAAACTCCAAACTATTGAATATTGGATGCAATTTGGTGTTTCAACAGACTGTGATCCAAAAACATGTAAAGGCTGGTTTTGGGTTTGCGAAGTGAGTCGAGCTTTAAAATAGGCTAAAATCCTGACAGCAAATATGTGGACTTTAAAATGTGGCCTATTTGACACATTAGATTTAATCATATTTTAAAAAACACAACTTTATTCAACTTTTAAATATTTGTCAAAATACATATTCAGTCAAAGTGTGTGTATTTAAAACTGTACATAAAAAAATACTGAAGTATATCAATTAAATTCTGTACGTGTGGTTCATACTCACATCTTCATTTCGAATCTCAAAAAGTGTAGTATAGTTCCCAGGGTATCCAACAAACCTTTAAAAACAGCAAATTCAATTAATGTCAAGTGTACTACTATATGGTCAAAAGTATGTGGACACCTGACCTTAATAATAATAATAATAAATGCAATTTAAGTATAGCCTTTCACACACCCAAGACGCTTTACAAAGTAAATATTAGAGACAAGAACATATAACAACATTAGAGAAAAGAAGCTAAGACATAGAAAAAGAAGAATAATGTGCAGGAAAGAGGAAAGTTTTTAGTCGACCTTTGAAAGAAGAGATGGTGGGACAGTCGTCAATAGATTGTAAAAAAGAGTTCCATAGTTTAGGGGCTGTGGAACTAAAAGACTCTTCGCCACAGATGCTAGTCGAAATCGGGGTACAGCTCAAAGGCCCTTGCCAGTGAATCTAAGAGAGCAGCTGGGATAATAAGAGTGAAAAAGTGCACTGAGGTAGGTAGGGGCGAGGCCATGAAGGGCTTTAAAGTTAGGCAGTATAATTTTGTATTTAATACGAGAGGCCAGTAAAACTGATGGAGCATGGGAGTGATATGGGCAGACCTTGAGGGGGTTGAACATTTCAAAACCATGGGCATTAATGTGGAGCTGGCTCACTCTTTGTGGCTATGCCAGGCTCTAGTTTTCTACAAGAATTTAAAGTGTTTGTGGGAATTTGTGCCTGTTTAGAGAAAATGACTAAGGTATGGCATTGATGCTGGCTTAGAAAGTCTGGCCTACAACTGACATTTTAATTCATCCTAAGGTGTACAGTAGTGGTTGAGATAAAGGGCCATTCAGAACAGGCCATATGAATTTCTACAGACCTTCCTTTGTGTACAGGGGTTGATGTAAGTACGGGTAAAGGCCTTCTACCAAACTGTTGCCACAAATATGGAAGCAAATTAATTAATTAATATAAATATAGATTTAGATTAATATCATGTACTCTGATGTACATTTATTTATTTTTTAGTGCAGTCAATTTGTCTTCTGCTGCTGGGGATCCCTGATTTTTTTGCAGTTGAGGCGGGTATATTGCTCCACGCCTTCTCTGACCCATACGGAGCTCTTAACGGAACCCTTTTCCACCCATGTACTGTGCACAGGCACCTCTATTCGCCAATCAGGGTCCATACACAGCGTTTGAAGACCCCGCCCACATATTCCGGTCATCCCTCCCTGCAGGCACTACCAATTATGCCTGCTAGATGGCACCCAGGCAACCGGTGGCAACGCCGAGTTTCGAACCAAGGAGTTTAGAATCTCTGCGCTTGTGCGCTAGCGGAATATCCCACTGTGCTGCCTGGGCGCTGATGTACATTTATACGTCTGTTAACAAAGAATATGGTTAAAATACCTAAATTTAATAGTTAAGAGGAATGTCCACCTAATTTTGGCCATATATTGTGTGTGTTTATTTAACATAGAATTTACAATGTTTGATTAAAACACATTTACCTTCCTTTAAAAAATGCTATGTAAACAGGAGAAGAGTAGAAGTTGACAAACTGGAAAATGAACACTTTAAGGATGAAAGCATCTTCATATGTGGTCTGAGTACGATGCATTTCTGTGGGTAGGAACATTAATTACAAACATATATTATGAAAACAAGGTGAATTATTAAGATTATTATTAAGATTTCATATGCATGCTGACCCCATTGAGTCAGTTTGTAGGCCAGGAATGTGTAGAACTTAGACAGAATCATAATTACCACCAAGTTTAACACTGAGCTAGAGAGACTTGCTATTTTTCCAGCCTGTGAAACAGAATAACAGTATAAAATATTACAAATTTAAAGTTTTATGGATGCCACAGCCATTACACCCATATATTACATTCATAAACTCATGCTTTCAACATATACAACACACAAGTGCCCTTAAATGTTACTATACTCATATTACAGCTCAGTCATGAAGGAGTAGGCTGCACAATTGCTCATAATATCAAGTCTAAACTGTGTCTAGAAAAGGCAACATCAGTACAAAAAGTTATATGGACACCTGATCATGGATATCCAATTCTAAAACCATGAACAATAATATAGTCTGTCCCCCAGACTGCCCATGGCTGCCTTCCAGGAGGGCTTACTACAATATTTTGGAGTTTGTTTTTTGGAAATTCATGTCTGTTCATGTCTCTGTAAAGAAAAAAGAATTTGAAAAGTCAGTCACTGATGCTGGTTAAGAAACAGGTTCTCCAAAGTAAGCACTCATTATCTGGCCGAAATCGAATAACGAATTTAACATAGTGCCAATTAGTTCTGGCCACTTTGTTCCAGTAAGGAGAATTTTATACCTTTCTTACTTTGTGGCAGCAGTCTGGTTTGAGCCCTTATCTTGCACAGAGCAAGGTCCATGTCCAGTTGGACAAATCCAGTTAAAAAAAAGAAACTGTTGCTTATCATGTGAGGCAAGGTGGCACAACTAGTAAAGTGGGAGTTGCACAGCAACCTGGGTTCAATCCTCAGTTTGGGTTACTGTCTGTGAGTAAGTTTTTTGTGTCTATGTGGGTTTTCTTTCACCTAAAAATGTACAAAGGGTGGATTGGCTATTCTAAAGTACAAAGTGTCCCTATTTCAGGGTTTATTCTTGTCATGTTTCTGGTTTTTGTTTCATGATGGCACTGGATACACGGTGACCCCACCCAAAATGAAGTGTTTAGTGAATAAGTATGGTGTACAAATAACTACCCAACTACCCAAAATAGCAGGAAGAACGAAGGAAGCATTACCACCTTCATATCAATGCCCATGGTATTGGAATTAGATGTTAAACAAACACAAATAGAAGTCCATGATGTACTCACAGAGAAAATAAAGAATTCATCCACTGATTGGTAGATGATCATGCTCAGGATAGTCCGGTATAGGATAATCCCTAACAGACACATCAGAACTACTGCGACCTGCAGAAATAAAGTTCAGTTCTAACATATAAAACAGAGACATTTAACTCAAGGAAAATTATATGATATTTTGCTTTACCATCAGGATGACGACCATGCTGCCAGTAACGATGCGCCGGAAGCGGCTAATCTCTGGGAAATGTGGCTCTTCTGCCCCAGTAATAGGATTACGGATAGTCATGGGGGCCACCGCAGCAAACTCTGGCCTAGGTCTTTCCTAAAATGTGACCAAATTTAGAGGAATAATAAAGATTTGAAATTATTTAATAATTCAAATGTTTCTTACAAATATATTACGCCTTTCAATGGTATTAGAATATAAACAACTGTTAATATTTGTCTTTGTTTTATCATAGAGGCAAACCGTGCTACTGTATATTTTTTCTTTTTCTATAATAGTTATCTGTATACAATAAGCAGGGGCATCTTATAGAAGGAGAAAATCTGTTTAAAGCAGCTGCTACAAATAAATGAATTAATCAGTGAATCAATGATATTTGTTATAAGCACATACCAGTGCTTGGGCCCTAATCACACCACCTGCAGCTATCATTAAGGTTAAACAACTACTCAACTACAGTATCTAGAACCATCATACTGTATTTTCTTTCCTTACTTCAATTTCCTCGAACTCAGAGCAGTCCCACTTATGGGACAGGACAGAGCAGGTACGTTTCCAGTACTCCAGAAAGGTGACCGCCCACAGGGACATGAAGATACTGAAGAAAACAGTTCCTCCATTGTCAAATAGTAAGCCTGCCTGGGGCAAAATAATACACCATGGTTTACAAATACAGTACATTACGCTCAAAATGTCAATGATTAATCGGTTAACTGATAAACAACAAATCAGACACCAAAATCAACACCTGACACTTTATTTGAACTGATTTACATATCTCTACACACAGTGTGTGCCTCTCCTAGTTTCTTTTAGTGAAAGTGCTCTGCTGTTCTAACACAAGCAGATAAACTTATGAACTTATATTATTTCAATCATGATTTATGGAACATGGAATATTATGCATTAAAATCAAAGCAGAAGCTTTTATGTCAGAATGGAGTCAGACCTCATGTTAAATTGTGCACGTGTCTATCTTTGGGCATGTTATATTTTATGGTAATTATTTGGATATCTCACACTGTGTCCCTGTATGTCCCTGTGTCTTACAATAATTACAATAATATTGTCAGAAAAGCTTTAAAAAGTCAAATGCACTTTAAATGTAGCATAGATGGATAAAACGATGACCAATTGCTACTAACCAGTAATCGCCAAGCACTGATAAGAAGCTCCAAAAGGGCCACAAATATTGACACGTCCTACTTTCATCCAACCCCCCTACTCCATTTCATCCGAAATCCTTCTTGATTTATCCACCCATTCTTCCCAGAAAGATCTAATCCAGCCAAATATTCAAACTGCTCCAACTGCTCCAACACTGACCTGTTTACTTTTGCTGACACCACATTTCTAGAATACCACAAACTCTTCACATCTTGAATCTAGCCATACACAATGTAGGTAACTACATACCCTGAAATGACTTTAATTATTTTTAATTATGTAAACTTACATAATACAAATGCCATGCCCACACATATACATGTCGCCCAACACCTCTGCAAAAATGCCAAAAGATGATCTACTACAATCAACATCCCTGCTTCTCCATCCTTTAAGAGTACACGTAGGACGATATCCTTAATATTCTGACATACACTGATCAGCCATAACATTAAAACCACCTCCTTGTTTCTACACTCACTGTCCATTTTATTAGCTCCACTTGCCATATAGAAGCACTTTGTAGTTCTACAATTACTGACTGTAGTCCATCTGTTTCACTGCATGCTTTGTTAGCCCCCTTTCACCCTGTTCTTTAATGGTCAGGACTACTACAGAGTAGGTATTATTTGGGTGGTGGGTCATTCTCAGCACTGCAGTGACACTGACATGGTGGTGGTGTGTTAGTGTGTGTTGTGCTGGTATGAGTAGATCAGACAACTAAAAATGTCAAGCCAACAGCGCCCCGTGGGCAGCGTCCTGTGACCACTGATGAAGGTCTAGAAGATGGTGGCTGCACCTTCATCCATTGAATATCACCTTGATGCAATAGTCTTTACCCAATACCTGGTGCAAACCTCATGCAATTCAGGAAGTCTGCCAACTAACAACACATCAGATCTCTAACCTGTACCATATTATTTCATCTACTTGGATCTTCATAAACAACATATTTTTCTAATAAGTCTTATCTAATCACCTAATGCCTGAATTCTTAGAATTCCCCTCTCGTACTTCACAATCTAGTGTGGCCTGCACTCACTCAAAGTTATGAAATACCTTAAGTTGGGGGAAAAAAGAACATTCCTCTCACATCCTAATTGACTGCCTATATTTTTACCCTTCATGTTCATTGTGTTGAATTCTTGAACCTACATCCTCCCTATTTCCACCACAGCTTTAAAAATATCCATGTTTTGTTTAGATATAGGGCGGCATGGTGGAATAGCACTGTTGCCTCAGAGCAAGTAGGTCCTGGGTTCGATCCCCAGGCGGGGCGGTCCGGGTCCTTTCTGTGCGGAGTTTGCATGTTCTCCCTGTGTCTGCATGGGTTTCCTCCGGGAGCTCCGGTTTCCTCCCACAGTCCAAAAACATGCAGCCAGGCTAATTGGAGACACTGAATTGCCCTATAGGTTAAAGGCTGTGTGTATGTGCGTGTGTGTGTATGTGTGTCTGCCCTGCGATGGACTGGCGCCCTGTCCAGGGTGTTACTGTGTGCCTTGCGCCCATTGAAAAGCTGGGATAGGCTCCTAATTGGATAAGCGGTTAAGAAAGTGAGTGAGTGTTTAGATATATACAGTAAAAAAAGCTAGACAGATGTCTGCCTACCACAAAGAAGAAGAAACTCTAAACTCCAGCCTGAAGCTTTTGGGTTCACTTCCCTTTCTTTAGTCTCATTATTAGTATTTATTCATTATAGGTAAAGGTACAGCCTGTACTTGTACACTTACTCTGTAGTAATGGCAGATGCTGGAGAGATTCCAATATTTGCAGATGGTGCAGGTTGGACACATGACAATGTTGTTATCTTTGTTGCAAACTTCCTGCCTAAGGAATACAATTAAAAGTTAAGATTATTCAAAGTCAAGCCTTGAGATGATCATTTTAAAGCAGGCAGTCCCTTTGATAATAAGTGAAGCATGCTAGACTGTGTATCAGTAGCTTCTAAACATGGCAGACATGTTTTAATTTGCATTTCATTTCAATTTATTTCCCAATAGCAACTTGATGGATGGGAGTGGCAGACCGGCAAACCGTGGACCCAGGACCCGGTTGTGTGCAGTCGCTAACTGTTTCTTTTTACCTGTAAGAGACAGAGTCTCACAGAGAGCAGTATTGCATACAAAGAATCATGCATCGGCCATCTCTAGTGCTACAATTGCAGTAAAACTACATTTGCAGCATTTATCAGACACTTTCATTCAAGTGACTAAATGCAGTTTGATCAATTGAGGTATTAAAGCCTTGCTCAGGGACCTAACATTATCAACTTGGTGGTAGTGGGGCCTAAACTGGCAACCTTCTGATTACAAGTCCAGTAGCCTAACCACTGAGCTACCACTTCCCTGTGTAAGCCATTGTGGAAATGTGGAACCCATTCTACTCTCCCTCCCTTAAGACACAGCCAATCATGAAATGTGTGGACACTCACCAAGTAAACAGCAGAAATCTGAACATCTGGACAAACATCCCCTTAGCTTGTAAAAGTTTATTTCAAATATGAGGCACAGGGGCAATATATTAAACATGTCTCTTTCGGAACTTTGCTCAGTTTATAGTTACAGGTTACGCTCTCCTACATGTTTGCTCTCCTCAATTGGGTTGGGAGTCAACACCAGTAGAGAGGAAGCATAACACCATTGGGTAACAATTGGACGTGCTAAAGTTTGGGAGAAATGCATTAAAAAATAAATAAAATAATTTGAATTTTGTTTTTTTTTGCAATGTGTTTTTACCACCCCAACACTTAATTTATGTAAATAAAATAAAAAAAATTAAAAAGCTTTTTTTCCCCAGGGTGTCAAAAAGATATTATTAAATTAATCCCACTCATACAGCCAAAGAAGTCACTAATAAGTAATTAAAAATTAAAATAATTTAGAATAAGGTCACAGGACAAAGGTCCTGGGTTCGATCCCCAGGCAGGGTGGTCCGGGTCTTTTAATAGAGGTGAATGGGTGTGTGTATGTGTGTGTGTGTGTGTATGTGTCTGCCCTGCGATGAATTGGCGTCTCGTCCAGGGTGTTACTATGTGCCTTGCGCCCATTGAAAAGCTGGGATAGGCTCCAGCACCCCACCCCACCCCCCCGCGACCCTAATTGGATAAGCGGTTAAGAAAGTGAGGGAGTGAGGGAGCATAAGGTCAGTAAACCACATTGCACAACAACTCAAATGTGTTAGAACTGAAATGTGTATGATATGACATATGATTTCAACTCAATGTATCAGTACAGGTCTGAAAGCTGAAGTGAAATGACCATCATAAAGAAACACTGTTTTTTATAAGTCACTTACGCTGGAACGTCAGTGATCATAAGCCAGATCCCAAACACAGATAAGATGATGCCCATTACTGCAGCAGGAAGTAACCAGCCTGTGTAAAAACCTTTGGGTTTGTGTGTGAGGGGGAGAGAGAGAGAGAGAGAGAGAGAGAGAGAGAGAGAGAGAGAGAGAGAGATGATATTTAAAGGTTAAACAAAATTTGTCATGCACTGTTTACATTTCGATAGGCACGCTAACCTTAAGCACACACTTTAAGAATGTCAGCATTTACTCTGCACTTCAGTTCAGCAAAAGACAAGGCAATATAAAAATATAAAACATTCAACTAAAACATATTCAGCAAACCTGTGTGCCCTCATCCACTGCACATTCAGCACACCATCCTTAAACCATGTCAAAATATGAGTAAGATGTACCTAACCATGCAAAGTAGAGGGCGATCTTCTCGCCAAAATATTCACGGATGTGATCCAGGGGCTGATAATTTTTCCAGCAGCCCCATCTTGCCCAGTAGTGATGTAAGATCTGCCTCGTGCTCAGACTCTCAGGATTTACTGGACCTGTAGGCATCTCAAACTGACCCTTGAAGTAACAGTGGGAAAAAGGTGTAAGTGTTTAACGCATGCTAAATGAGAGATGTTGTACAGGTATGCACACAAAAAGTATATCCAATACCTCATATTAGTGCACTACAAATGTTATCATCGCATACTAGGAGGGATCTTCAAAAAGTTTCCGCACTTTCATATTTCCGTTGGAAACAGTGAGGGTGGGAGGAGTAGTAATTGGTCGTGTCTGAGAGACTGAGAGAGAGCTTATAGTCCGGATTTAGCACCATCTGATTTCCACCTTTTTGGATGCTGAAAGAAGCTTTAAGGGGAAGACAGCCCCAGTTCTGGTTTGCGTTGCTTGGGGTGCAGTGAGAAACTCTTGGGGGGGCCATAGCGCCCCCATAGCGCCGGCCCTGCTTGTGTTACTTTAGTTTCGCCCTAAGACGGATTCAAACCTAGGGCAGAAAAATATACGCGCTGCAATCTGTCCACTGCACTACTCAAACAGCAGTGTACTGAGCAGGTTGTTATGCTGATATGCCTGGGCACACACAGCGTTACTAAGAGTAAAAGTGAATACTCCTTAAAATAATAACCAAACGCTTTCTAACTCCCACAGTAGCGGCAGAAGCCGCTTGCCCGCTTGCCCTGTTACAGGTTCAGAGATAATAAAAACTTGGCAACTTGGGGACTTGGCAGCGCCGGCTCTGGGGGAAGAAGATTTTCATGTGATGTTGATGTGAAAGCAACCTTCGTATTCATATTTAAAAAAAAGCCCATATGACTTTTATAAATTTCCTAAAAATGTGTCCAAATCAACACATACAATTAATCCCAATAAATAACTAAATTCTTTCTTATAATTCTTAATCATTTTTAGTTTAATTTTTTTGACCCCTTTTTCCTTTCACTTATTTGCACTTTGTTTATCAACAACATATGTGTCGTGGAACTACTTTTAGTGTACGATATTTGGTTGAATATACTCTTTAATGCTATTCCACAGCTTTGCATTTTAGATATTAACACATACAATTAACCCCAATAAATAATAATTAAATAATTTTATCTTATAGTTCTTAATGAATTCTATTTTTAGTTTTTTTCTCCCCTTTTTCTTTCACTTTCACTTTGTATAGCAACAACTCATGTGTTGTGGAACTATTTTTGGTGGAAGAAATTGTCAGTATTAAAGTAAATTCAGTATTAAATTCAAGGCTGCTTTAATTAGTTTTAAAACTGTTATAAAAGCAATAGAACCTGAGGTTGTGTGTTATCGCGGGTAGCCATGAGCTACAGCACTCACCTAAAACACATAACATTTTAACATACTTTTCTTATACAAACAACATTTGTTGTATTTACGGCATATTAAAGGGTTTATTGTTTATACACTACTGTAGTTAAATGATTAAAAACTGTCATTAATATTAAAAGTGACGTAAAGTGGTAAACATGCCTTTTCAAATTTTTTTGAGTGTGTTGCAAACACCAAACTTTACATTGGTTTATATTTACAAATTACAATTAAGTTTGTACTTTTGCAGAATTAACAGATTACAGATACTTGGTTTCACTGTGTTTTATTAAATTTTCCAAATTTTCCAGGACTGCCATGACATGCACTCTACTTTTTGAAAACTTTACTGTATTTTAACTGTAATGTGTGCTTAATGACCAATTTTTTAATTGTGATCATTTATATATTGTAGAGTTATGCTGATCAATGCACTCTTACCTCGTGTAAGGGATAGGCGGCAGTAAATACATTTTCTTTCACTAGCCTGGCTATTCCAACCTCTCCATTTTTCAATGCCCCAAATTGCGTGCTTGCTAATATTTCATATACCTGGAAGACAATAGGCAAAAAATTTTGTACATTTTTGTAAATTTGGCTTTTCATATTATCAGAATATAAATGAAAGAGCATCTGACTTTAAATCCTAATGATGCTGTATATATGTAAAACTAAAGAAAGCCTTATTGGTGCTCTTTGGCTGGTAAGATTGAGGAGGGCTTTCCTATTTGTACTGCTAATCAAAATACATGGAAAATTTAGATATTATGTTATCACCTTAATATTAGTATCTTGCTGCTTGTGATTTAAATACTTATAGTTGTTAAATCCTTATGTGGCTGCTTGAGATGTGGCTGGGAGTCTAAAGTAAAGAGATGAGCAACTTATAAGTCTTTAAGCTGTTGTAAGCACATAAGAAACAACAGTTAGCACAGAATGGAGGTTCCAAAGTCCAACACCCAATTTGACATGACTAGAACAATATAAGCAGAGGGTCACAGTTCTGTTTAGTTTTTTGCTCTTCTTCACGTACACTGCTGTAAGAACCCACAATTGTGCTAATAAATTCTCCAATCCAGTCAACTGTAATCTTTGTTTTTTATTTTTCATTTCACCTTATTTTTCCACGACAAACAGTAATCAATCTAAAATTGTAAGCTTGTTTACTGAATAAAAAGTGGGGAGTTGGCGCCTCCACTGTGCATATTAATCTGCCCAGTGACATTGCATGAGCAATGTGCATTACAGGTTTATGTGTCTTAGAGGAAGCATTTGATAGCCATTACCATCTCACATGTGCAGCTGTCATGTGACAGAGAAGTTTAACTAGTGGGCAGAATCTGGCTACAAATGAATTAGGAGAAAACAGAGTAAAAATAAATTTATATATAATAAACATTTATTGTTTGCTTTTTCAGTTTTTATGAGCCTGCACCAAATTAGCCTTGTGTTAAAGCTACATTTAACAAGTTTGCGCAGTCTAACAATAATTCCTATTTCTCACGTTATTTACCAAGTCTTCACGCGCTAATAATTCACCAAGAGTCTCGTTTGTTCAGATCAGCCATAACATTAAAACCACCTCCTTGTTTCTACACTCACTGTCCATTTTATCAGCTCCACTGACCATATAGAAGCACTTTGTAGTTCTACAATTATTGACTGTAGTCCATCTGTTTCTCTGCATGCTTTGTTAGCCCCCTTTCATGCTGTTCTTCAATGGTCAAGACTTTCCCAGGACCACCACAGAACAGGTATTATTTGGGTGGTGGGTCATTCTCAGCACTGCAGTGACACTGACATGGTGGTGGTGTGTTAGTGTGTGTTATGCTGGTATGAGTGGATCAGACAAAGCAATGCTGATGGAGTTTTTTAACACCTCACTGTCACTGCTGGACTGAGAATAGTCCACCAACCAAAAATATATCCAGCCCACAGCACCCAGTGGGCAGCGTCCTGTGACCACGGAAGTTCTAGAAGATGACCAACTCAAACAGCAGCAATAGATGAGCCATCGTCTCTCTTTACATCTACAAGGTGGACCAACTAGGTAGGAGTGTCTAATAGAGTGGACAGTGAGTGGACACGATATTTAAAAACTCCAGCAGTGCTGCTGTGTCTGATCCACTCATACCAGCACAACACACACTAACACACCACCACCATGTCATTGTCACTGCAGTGCTGAGAATGATCCACCACCTAAATAATACCTGCTTTGTGGTGGTCCTGTGGGGGTCCTGACCATTGAAGAACAGGGTGAAAGTAGGCTAAAGAAAGTATGTAGAGAAATAGATGGACTACAGTCAGTAATTGTAGAACTACAAAGTGCTTCTATATGGTAAGTGGAGCTGATTAAAAGAGTTAAGTTGCACGTTAAGCTATAATTCATTCAAATCAAACACTCATTATGATTAAATGGCACAAACAAGCCTAAAAGTAGAATACAAAGTCTATTTTTTTGCCACTTTTAAAAAGTTTAAACTTCCAAGCTCACAATTTGATGCCTCTGTGTTATCTTGAAGAAAGTGTCCTTGTTTTCATGGCCAAGAAACCTGCAAAACATGAGCGCGTGTTAAACCTATATACCGTATGTCATTTATCTTGTTTGACTTTTAGGAGGTAGCATTGACAAGACATCCCTGTGTCAATACTACTGTGTTTGAACAGCTACAGGTAGGATAGTCACACTTAGCATTATATACTGCTTAATCCTAAAATTGTTCAAGACTTTCAAAACAAAAACTAATTAGGGCACATAATGAGCTTCTTTTCATTACACGGAAGCAATTTTTTCAACTGGAACAAAAGACCGTTAACAATCTACCTCTCAAGCTTGTTAGGACGGAACTGGCAGGTGTAGTAATCCGGTGGAGGGTTAGGTACTTGCTGGGCTAAGATGTTAGGAATGTGTAACTTGCTCAGTACTGTCTCTGACCAGTTGGACTCTTGAGTTGTCTCAACCTGTATTGCAGATCCATTAGAAAACACACAGTTTGGTAAACACATCCTTAGTGAAGCTTAATTGAATTGGACAATGTGGGTGATCGTCATTTGATGTACCTGTAGTGGAACTCGAAGGCCAATCTCCTCAGCGTAATAACATAGCACACTCCAGGGGGCGTTCAAGAGAACATATGTTGTTTTCTTTCTACCTTGTACAACTTCTTTCTAAAAACAAAGAAGTGGAATTCTGATTTAACCATCAAGTGTCTGCAGGTACAAACAGGTAAGTTGTAACAGGCCCACCTGCCGAGGAGATGAGGTGCGATTAGCAGAATCATGCCCATCTGCCATGCTACTATGACTGACATGTTGATTCCTTATATATATATATATACAGTATATATACAGTGTATCACAAAAGTGAGTACACCCCTCACATTTCTGCAAATATTTCATTATATCTTTTCATGGGACAACACTATAGACATGAAACTTGGATATAACTTAGAGTAGTCAGTGTACAGCTTGTATAGCAGTGTAGATTTACTGTCTTCTGAAAATAACTCAACACACAGCCATTAATGTCTAAATAGCTGGCAACATAAGTGAGTACACCCCACAGTGAACATGTCCAAATTGTGCCCAAATGTGTCGTTGTCCCTCCCTGGTGTCATGTGTCAAGGTCCCAGGTGTAAATGGGGAGCAGGGCTGTTAAATTTGGTGTTTTTGGTACAATTTTCTCATACTGGCCACTGGATATTCAACATGGCACCTCATGGCAAAGAACTCTCTGAGGATGTGAGAAATAGAATTGTTGCTCTCCACAAAGATGGCCTAGGCTATAAGAAGATTGCTAACACCCTGAAACTGAGCTACAGCATGGTGGCCAAGGTCATACAGCGGTTTTCCAGGACAGGTTCCACTCGGAACAGGCTTCGCC
Organism: Trichomycterus rosablanca; assembly: GCF_030014385.1. NCBI lineage: Eukaryota > Metazoa > Chordata > Actinopteri > Siluriformes > Trichomycteridae > Trichomycterus > Trichomycterus rosablanca. Next base: position 12,244,320 of record NC_086007.1, on the reverse strand, counting down.
AGGGTCGACCAAAGAAGTTGAGTCCACGTGTTCGGCGTCATATCCAGAGGTTGGCTTTAAAAAATATACACATGAGTGCTGCCAGCATTGCTGCAGAGGTTGAAGACGTGGGAGGTCAGCCTGTCAGTGCTCAGACCATACGCCGCACACTGCATGGTCGTCATCCCAGAAGGAAGCTGACGCACAAGAAAGCCCGCAAACAGTTTGCTGAAGACAAGCAGTCCAAGAACATGGATTACTGGAATGCCCTGTGGTCTGACGAGACCAAGATAAACTTGTTTGGCTCAGATGGTGTCCAGCATGTGTGGCGGCGCCCTGGTGAGAAGTACCAAGACAACTGTATCTTGCCTACAGTCAAGCATGGTGGTGGTAGCATCATGGTCTTGGGCTGCATGAGTGTTGCTGGCACTGGGGAGCTGCAGTTCATTGAGGGAAACATGAATTCCAACATGTACTGTGACATTCTGAAACAGAGCATGATCCCCTTCCTTCGAAAACTGGGCCTCATGGCAGTTTTCCAACAGGATAACGACCCCAAACACAACCTCCAAGATGACAACTGCCTTGCTGAGGAAGCTGAAGGTAAAGGTGATGGACTAAACCCAATTGAGCACCTGTGGCGCATCCTCAAGTGGAAGGTGGAGGAGTTCAAGGTGTCTAACATCCACCAGCTCCGTGATGTCATCATGGAGGAGTGGAAGAGGATTCCAGTAGCAACCTGTGCAGCTCTGGTGAATTCCATGCCCAGGAGGGTTAAGGCAGTGCTGGATAATAATGGTGGTCACACAAAATATTGACACATTTGGGCACAATTTGGACATGTTCACTGTGGGGTGTACTCACTTATGTTGCCAGCCATTTAGACATTAATGGCTGTGTGTTGAGTTATTTTCAGAAGACAGTAAATCTACACTGCTATACAAGCTGTACACTGACTACTCTAAGTTATATCCAAGTTTTATTTCTATAGTGTTGTCCCATGAAAAGATATAATAAAATATTTGCAGAAATGTGAGGGGTGTACTCACTTTTGTGATACACTGTATATAGTTTCTGCATTTTCTCCCCTTTTTCTCCCCTTTAGCGCATCCAATTGCCCGATTGCGTCATGCTTCCTCTCCACCAATGCCGATCCCTGCTCTGATTGAGGAGAATGAAGCTAACTCACACCCCCTCCGACACGTGGGCAGCATGCCGTATGCATCTGATCACTTACACTTTGACGAGTGCAGTGCAGCTCAGCACTGTGTACGGAGAGACACACCCTGAGAGCACTCTTTTCTCATCTCTGTGCAGGCACCAACAATCAGCCAGCAGAGGTTGTAATTGCACAAGTCATTTTATCTGAACAACAGGCCAATCGTTGTTCATGTGGCCGCTCAGCCTTAGCCGGCAGGCAGAGCTGACATTCGATACGATGTATTCGAGATCCCAGCTCTGGTTCCAGCGTGTTCCACCTGAGCGGCCACGTTGATTCCTTTTAACTAACCTGTGCCTCATTGAGCATTACTTTATTCCATTTGGAAGTGTTTCTGTTCATCACGGTTGGTATAAATACTGTATAATAATGTGATGTTACTGCATTAAATGCTTAGTGAGTTTTAATACTGACCATCTCCTGCTGCAGACCAGAGATTTTCAGTTTGGACAGGAACTCTTTTCTCCACTTTTGGTGAATAGCTTCTGTGGTGCGAGCCAATTTATCTTCTGGTTCAATAGGTTTTGACTGAGCCGAAGACTCTTCCCATACCAGCACGAAATCTGACAGTGTATAAAAAACAATTTAGTCTTTAGCACTTTGTAGTACAGTTCACTTAACAAGCACTTACTACAATAAACAGCATTTGCATCTAATTTGAGGTCTTTATGATCAACGGTCTTAGTTTGCAGCCTGTCATACATGTGTAGCCTAGTGGTTAAGGTACTGGACTAGTAATCAAAAGTGATGGTTCAAGCCCCATCACTGCCAGGTTGTCACTGTTGGGCATCTGAGCAAGGCCCTTAACCTTCAATTTCTTAGACTGAGGCAGGCATAACATTATGACCACCCTCCTAATATTGTGTTGGTCCCCCTTTTGCTGCCAAAACAGCCCTGCAACTGAGAGGCACTGACTCATTTTTATCAGAATCAGCATTTTGTAGCAATTTGATAATAACTTACCACTGAGGTGCATGTTGTAGTTATATTATTACTAACAGTTCACTCTTAGCAAGTGGAAGCATCATACATTTTCTTTAATTATTAATCTCATACATTTAAGCTAGGAAACTCTGGGGTAAGGTGTGAACATAACCTGGAAGGATATCAGTACTTGTAAGGCATCACATACTTACTTTGGTACACCTAGGGAAGCATATTTTGGAGGGGGACAATTTATCTTGTATGTTTATTCCTATTATTACTAAATAATAATAATAATAATGTTATTAATACAATTACTTTACATTTTAATCTTAAGCTAACCCATGCCCCCTCCGACACGTGGGCAGCAGCCGTAAGCATTTTGTCACCCACACTAAGCTAGTGCAGATATGCGAATCAGCCTTGTGTAAGGAGAGGTTGTAGTGCATCAGTTACAAGAATTCCCTATCCGGCTTAATACCCCACTCCTATATGAACAACAGGCCAATCGTTGTTCATGTAGCCCCCCAGCCCAGCCGGATGGCAGAGCTGAGATTTGATACGATGTATTCGAAATCCCAGCTCTGGTGTGCTAGTGTGTGTTTTTTACCGCTGTGCCACCTGAGTGGCCTTACATTTTAATCTTAACAAGTATAATTATAGCATTCTATTGGAAGATTGTCTCTCATTTTTACAGTGTAGACTTTACTGTTTACGGTTGTATGGGAGTATACAGTGTTGTCAGTAAAATAATATAGATAGATAGATAGATAGATAGATAGATAGATAGATAGATAGATAGATAGATAGATAGATAGATAGATAGATAGATAGATAGATAGATAGATAGATAGATAGATAGATCTATGTACTATGATCAAGCCTTACAACTCACCAAGACGTGTGACTCCATCACTAAATACATTCTTGTCCTGATTAATCTGTAGGGGATCAACACAATATAATTCCATTTAATAATTGTATGTCCATTCAGTGGGTCTAGCACCACCCAGAATCATCCAACCAAATCTAAAACCTGTCATCTACTGCGACAATGTTTGAACAACAGGTTCCAAAAACTCTGGTTCTCTGCAGCACCCATATGATACACAGCAGCCCTAAATTAAACACCTCCTTTCACAATTCCCTATTTTAATATACAAGACATATACATATCAACACTTTATAAGTATTCATCCCTTTTGTTTACTTCTTGGTTTAGGCCCATTATTCTTTCCTCAGGCTTGGACAGGTTAGATGGGGGGTGATGGTGTACAGCAATTTGAAGTCTTGCTGCTTGTACATAGGAAATAGTGTTATCTGGCCACTGTGCCTTGACACACAACACAGGCATTGGACAGTAGAGTAAATTATCCTTGTAAAATAACCATTTATCCTAAACTTGCTTACATAGATGATGACTATTAACAATTTAGGTGAGTCGGCAGAGTGATGTAGATTATTAGAATGATAGTTTCATATTATGAATCCAATGGGTATTAATACTTTCAAAATTCTAATTATTATTATTGTTATTATTGTTTGATAAATTGTCACATGAAAACAGCTGTTAGAATGGGTGCTGCACACCAAACAATCTGGGTTTGATGGTTGCCTTAGGTCACTGTCCGAAAGAAATTTAACCTGCTCCTCTTGTGTCTGTATTGGTTTTCTCATGGTACTGTTAAGCCCCCACCCATATTCCACAAACATAAATAAAGGTAAATTGGCTGGCCTAAATCACACTGCTCAAATGTACACAGATCAACATTGTCAAAAAAGCTCAGACCAAGACATCAACAACATATTGATTACATTACCAACAGGCCCTTCAACTTCTGTATGTTGTGAGGTGGACCATCCTACAGTGCATCCTGTTGTCTTTTCAACCATGGGTAAACAATAACACAAATGCCTGTTTTTTGTGTGGTCTTGGAGAAAACAGGATTCCTCTGACCAGTCGACCTTCCTCCACTGTTTCAATGTCCAGTTCTAATGCATGTGTGTTCATTGTATGGGCTTTTGACAAGAGACAGGAGTTAGTTGACTGGTCTATGACTATGCAGCCCCATACACATAAGTGTTCAATGCTCTGTGTACTGAGACATATTTACTCTATCACCAGTATTAATATTTTGTGTGATTTGAATCACAGTAGCTGTCTGTTGGTCTGTACCAAATACCAAAAGCTTCCTGTCAACTGGCATCAATGAGGCCAGCAATCTGTGGTACATGGCTTGTCCCTCCTCTGACTACAGACTGTGGGTACTATCAACAGCTGCTTTTGAGCAACCCTTTCTGTTTTGGAGATCACCCCAGGATTTAATATATCCCTGACTATGACATGCACAGCTGTTTTGATGATGCCAATGTCTGGTGGTTTTAATGTTCATCACTGTATGTGGAAAGGTTTGAGTCTTTTTATTTGATTCAACATAAAGCACACTAAATTGAATAACATGTTCAACCTGAGACAATGCACTCTAAAAAATAAAACATTGGGTCAACAAAAAAAATTAAGGCAACGTTTTGCATTAGTCTTTTTGAGTTATGCCAACTTCTCCTAGAATTACGTTGACCCAACACAATATTTTAAATTACACAAACTTAATAACTGTCAACATGAACAGATATTTTTAAGTTAGTGTTAATTAAAAATGCTTTTTACTGAATTATGAAAACCTAAAATATTGTGTTGGATCAACGTAATTCTACAAGCAGTTGGCATAACTCAAAAAGACTAATGCAAAATGTTGCCTTGATTTTTTTTGTTGACCCAATGTTTTATTTAATATTCATTTAACTTAAAAGTTTTAATACTAAATATAACATTGGGTCAACAGAAAAAATCAAGGCAACATTTTGCATTAGTCTTTTTGAGTTATGCCAACTGCTCGTAGAATTACGTTGATCCAACATCCTGTAGCCTAATATCTCTAAACATTAATTTGAATGTTTGTTAGCATTGCACTGAATTTGCTGAATGTAAAACAATTTAAACAATGATACAAGAACAAGGAAACATGAATTATTACCAAAAAATCATTTATTACAGAACACATCTACTTTTAACAAATCCCATTAGTGGACAACAATAAAAACTATGAAAAAACAAATTCCACATATCAGTCTGTAAAATCAGTATTTTAAAAATTATATGAATTAAACAAATGAGTAATGTTTATTGTTTAGTTTATTTTTACCTAGAACGCAAACACGTAATAATTAGCTAGCCAACCTTAGCATAGTTGTTGGCTACTTTTGCTACACAAACATTGTAAAATAGACTAGACAAAAAATAAGTTTTTAATAGCTTACCAGGGAAATTTTATGTCACTGGAAATATTTTAATCCATGAAAAAGTCAAGTTTTACTCAGTATATATCACCAAATCGTGTGTTGGTCCATGCCACTCTGAAGAAAAGCTAGCTAGCTAATTTGCATAGCACTCAAACTCTCTCTTTCCCGCTCTCTCGCTCTTGTAGTTTGTGCCTGCCGACCTTCAACTGCAAAGCGGGCAAATTATTCAAATCACAAAAGTGAAATCTGTAGATATATAGGTCAAAAAATGTTTGTAACAGTTAGAATGCTCACCTTGCTTGTGAAAGACTCACTCCACAGTGAAGAAAGGGCGCCTTGAAAACACAGACCGTTTCTGTTCGTGTGGGCGGGGCGAATTTAAACTACTTAGAAAATTAAGTCCTACAGTGTATGTATTTTAAGTTGCTAGAAGCTAAATTTTGTTCTTTATTGTTCAACCCAATATCTTAAGTTCAGGTGATTCATTATAGTGTGTTGAAACAACACTTGTAATTTGTGCGTTATCAGAACTCAATAAAATAACAACTGCAAGTAAAAAATTGTGTAATATAATGTAACTTGATTTTTTGGCATACAGCAGTGCATATATTTAAGTACTGGTTAAAGGCCATCTGAATTACTTTTTAGAGTGTGGGGATATGAAGTGAAAACTTTATTCAAGTTATTATGCTGGCCATCTATAAATCTAACTAAATAAAGACTTGGACTTACTTCGGCTGGGCTAATGCTTCCATAGTTTTTGTCAGGTAGTTCAGACATGGCGATCAGGGTAGTGCTGTCCTCTCCTTCTCCCGTGTTCTTCATCGTGGTCCCTGGCAGGAGCCAGAGCTCTCCTTGTTCTTTTATTCTGTTACCTTACAAACAAAATAAAGTACAGATATTAACTGGTGGTACCCTGTTCCAACTAAAAGCTGATACCATAATACATACACTACATGACCTAGATCTTGGTAGACATTTTATTCCAGTTATAAGGTTATGTCGTCTCTCATCTCCCTTTGCAGCTATAACAGCCGTCACTGTTTAGTGAAGTTAAGTATGTCTATTCAATCAAAAGAGCTGTTCTTATGTCAGGCAGTGGTATTGTGAGAGAACACTTTGCTTGCAAAAACATTCCAATTCATCCCAAAAGTGTTTAATGGGGTTAAGGTCAGGGGTCTGTGCAGGCCATTTGAGTTTCTTCAGACCAATCTCATCAAATCATGTCTTTATAAACCCAAACAAGATACACATGTTGTGTGGCATAAACACCAGTCATAAACACAATCATTAGAAGAACTGTCCACATACTTTTGGTCCTATAGAAGTGAGTCATTTAAATATGTTTAATGACAGATGAGTCACTAGCTTCAATGTGTCAAAAGGACCTAATTAGCAATAATGTCTGGCATAACAAACATAAAGAGATCCCAAAGGAAGTGATGAGTACATGTAATTCCCAATGCAGAGGAGACACCACAACAAAACAAAAGCATCTGTATAAACCAACAGATACGGAAGGCACTCTGACGTGTTTTCTCTGGTGTCTGTCTAACAAACTGAAGCCTTCTATGTTGTTACACACATGGCAAATATACAGTTGTACACATGTGTAAAGGACATGGATGTCTTGGTCTTGATGTGTTTATTTCTCGGTCATTAGAACACATTCTTTGTCTGACAAAGAAAAGTGTTACATGTTCTAGCACATTTGTAATTTTTTTATGGATTAAATCTATCCATCTGGACAAGTCACCAACTTTGGTTCTAAACACCAACATGATTACTAACATGTAATTACGAGGCAATGCCACAAAGTTAAATGACAGAAAATATTTCCAATGTTTTACTGATCAACTTTATTGTAGTTTGTAAACAGAAACACCTACAAAATTTATGTCTGCAACACATTCCAAAAAAGTTGAAACAGAGGCAAAATAAGAGTTTAAGTACATAGAATATTCAATTTACAGCGTTTCACAATAAGCAGGTGAACTGGTAACAGGTGAGGGAATAATGATTAGATATAATCATTGGATCCACTGCATTTAATGCTTAATGCCATAGATGGATCCACCAAAGGATCAGTCAGGAACAGTCTGCTGCTGCATCAAGAAATGCAACCTGAATCTCTTTTACATAAAAAATAAGATGTACATTAATTATATGCAGAAATGTCTCAGAGTTGTCTGAGCCCGAGCTCATCTCAGATGGTCCAACATACAGTGTAAACATGTGCTGTGGTCAAATCAGCCATAAGGCAACATCTGTCAGGGTATGGGGGTGCATCAGTGCCCATGGCATGGGTGACTTGCTTATGTCTGAAGGTCACATTGAAGCAGAGGTGTATTTTGGGATTTTAGAGAGACACATGTTGCCAGCAAGTTGACGTCTTTTCCAGGAAAGTCCATCAGTATTTCAGTTATTCCAGACTCCATTATGTATGCGCTACAATTGTAGATGCAATGTGTGTGCTTAACTGGCCTTTCTGCTGTCCAGATCTGTCTACTAATTAAAATGTGTGTACAGCATGAAAAGGAAAATCAGACAAGAGTAACCACAGACTGTTGAGAAGCTGAAGTCTCGTATCAAGCAAAAATGGACAAAAATTCCACTTGGACAAAAATGGACAAAAACTTCACCAATTAGGGTCATTAGTTCCCAAACCATTAAAAAGTCTCATTAATAGAAGAGCTGATAGAACACAAGGGTAAACATGTCTCTGTCCCAACTTTTTTGGAGTGTGTTGGAGGCATCAAATTCTAAATGTGTAAATTTACAAAACATAATGAAGTTGATTACTGAAAACTTCTACCTTTAATCTACTAAAATTAAAATGTCCCAGCTTCTCTGAAAATAGTGTTTGTACATTACAAATGGACATTTCCATTACATTACAATCTGTGTAATATTTAAGTGCTTTCTGCTTACCTGTTCCTGGTCACCACTTTCTTACTGTTTCTATTCCTCAGCTCAGCATGTCAGTACCAGGTCTTTCATCCTCTGGTTTAGAGTGAATTCCAGAGTTGTATGTTGAATATAGGAGCTCTTTATGCAGGATGTAACTCTCAGAGGAGTAAATGTCGATAGGAGGGTAGGAGATCCGTGGAGAAAGGAGGGGAAGAGTTTCGTCTTGTTTGCTGTTAAGGAGGAGTCTCTCAGTACTGCTCACTTCCATATACACTTACCAAATGAGTTAAATATAATTAATTAAAATACAAAAATAAATAAATAAGGGACTAGCAGACAAAACGTGGTGCAAATTATGGTCATAATTAAATTTTAAAGAACTTGCAAATAAATTGCACATTGAGCTTAAAAAGGTTTACCAGCATTTCAACTTGTGATGACCACTGTTAAACCAGAGTTACAGTTCAATTCTAAATGATTTGTTAGATTTACTTAGGATTTAATTATTTTTTTATGCAATTTGTTTATGGGGCCATACAAACATCATTTCTAAAAATGTTGGATTGGCAATTTATTAATTAAACTGACAATTACTTTTAATGTTTTGGCTGACCAACATTATTGTTTTATTATTAATAATGTTATATTACTATTGAAAATATACACCGATCAGCCATAACATTAAAACCACCTCCTTGTTTCTACACACACTGTCCATTTTATCAGCTCCACTTACCATATAGAAGCACTTTGTAGTTCTACAATTACTGACTGTAGTCCATCTGTTTCTCTGCATGTTTTGTTAGCCCCCTTTCATGCTGTTCTTCAATGGTCAGAACCCCCACAGGACCACCACAGAGCAGGTATTATTTGGGTGGTGGATGATTCTCAGCACTGCAGTGACACTGACATGGTGGTGGTGTGTTAGTGTGTGTTGTGCTGGTATGAGTGGATCAGACACAGCAGTGCTACTGGAGTTTTTAAACACCTCACTGTCACTGCTGGAATGTTTACCATTTTAATTAAGTTAGTCTGTGTAAGCTTTGTTTATTTGTTTGTTTATTAGGATTTTAACATCATGTTTTACACTTTGGTTACATGACAGGAACGGTAGTTACTCATTACACAAGGTTTGTCAGTTCACAAGGTTATATCGAACACAGTCATGGACAATTTAGTGTCTCCTATTCACCTCACTTGCATGTCTTTGGACTGTGGGAGGAAACCGGAGCACCCGGAGGAAACCCACGCAGACACGGGGAGAACATGCAAACTCCACACAGAAAGTACCCGGACCGCCCCACCTGGGGATCGAACCCAGGACCTTCTTGCTGTGAGGCGACAGTGCTACCCACTTAGCCACGGTGCCGCCCCATCTGTGAAAGCATTGAAAATCTTTTCTTTATACTTCTGTCATTTAAATAAACATTTAAAAGTATTAAAAAGATGTTTTCTGCTTTTGATTTTTGCAAAATTTCCTATCTTTGGGTTGCATGGGTTGTTACATTTTAGCAGCAGCCGTTGACATGGTAGAACAATGGTTAGGGCTCAGGGCTATTAACTTGAAGGTTGATGCTTTTACAGCCCAGCTATGTCAGCTATGTTTTAATAAAAAGTCCAAATTTGGACATAATAAATAAAAATTCTAAGCCTAAGAGTCAGGAATTTGGAGATAAAAAGTGATATGTGACATACTGTTTTTTTATTTTTTAGGAACCATTAAGACCTGGCTGTTGGCCTCTACCTACCTACAGCAGAATTTTATGTTTAAGGACTTTAATTTTGGAAGTAAAGAAACTCATGTTTCTTATTTCACACAAAAACGCGAAAAAACGAGCAGGAATATTTAAATGATAGTGTGTGGTGACTGGAGAGGTACTGAAGCTGTGCTAACTTGCAGTTGTTTATGTTTGATATCCCTGAAGCACACACGTTATATTAGGTAAGAGAGCTATTTAAGACCTCTAGTAACGTCTTTCCTTACTTAAATTATGAACTTGTTTAGTCATTTTTTGAAACTACGACTTAATATTATAAGTTTTATTCAGCAGTTAGTCTATAATGTAGCATTTTGTACGTGTGTCGTTTTTAAGTTCTGTTGCAGAAATGCCGTCTAACGTGGAGATAAAAGCGCGGTTACGGCATCTCGATCACGTGACTAAGCGCGCGCGAGAGCTGAGCGGCTCGGACGGTACCATCATCATGCAGCACGATACATTTTTCAATACAGAAAAGGGGGGTCGCCTCAAACTGAGGAAATTCTTAGTAAGTCGGTTTATTGAAGTAAAATCGTTAATGTAATCAAATCAACATACCTATGTAAGTTTAGTAGGTGTTTGACAATTTTTATATTATTATTCATGCGCCTAAACTTGAGCTTTTTAAACTTATTATTTGACCCCCCCCCTTTTTTTTAGGATGGAAGTGGACAGCTGATATTCTATGAGAGACCAGACATGGGTGGCCCCAAACTGTCTAACTACTCCATCAGCAACACGAATGATGCAGACGGCCTCATTGTAAGCTCATGAGCCCTCCTAATTTAATTCCAGAACATTCATTCATTCATTTTTATTAACTCTGTCATTCTGTTTAGGGTTGTGGTTGGGCTGGTGCCACCCCAAAACACTATGGGCAAGGACTGGGTGCTAGTCCACCACAGACCACAACAGTCTTTATTGACACACTGGGCGGCACAGTGGGTAGCACTGTCACCTCACAGCAAGAAGGTCCTGGGTTCGATCCCCAGGCAGGGCGGTCCGGGTCCTTTCTGTGCAAAGTTTGCATGTTCTCCCCGTGTCTGCATGGGTATCCTCTGGAAGCTCCGGTTTCCTCCCACAGTCCAGAAACATGCAGTCAGGTTAATTAGAGACACTGAATTGCCCTATAGATGAATGGGTGTGTGTGTGTGTGTATGTGTGTCTGCCCTGTGATGGACTGGCTCCCCGTCCAGGGTGTTACTGTGTGCCTTGCGCCCATTGAAAAGCTGGGATAGGCTCCAGCAACACCCCAAAAACACTAAGGGCAAGAACTGGGTGCTAGTCCACCACAGACCACCACATCCTTTATCAATTTAATTATAAAACATTAAACATTTTTTGTGTTACACACTGTGTTTTATAGTCTTTGGTAATTTTTGCACTGTATCCCGTTTAAGATTTTAATTCTTTTGTCAAAACAGACACAAGTAATTATTGCACCGACACCCTGTTATTGTTTTTACATTAAAAAACGTCATTGGTCAATTGTGCTAGACAACAAACTGGTGTTTGACAGACTGATATCAATTGTATTGAATTGAATTTCTTTCATTTCCTTCGGGATCAATAAAGTATCTATCTATCTGCCGCTCAGGTGGCAGAGCAGTAAAAACACACGCTAGTGCACCAGAGCTGGGATCGTATATACAGTGTATCACAAAAGTGAGTACACCCCTCACATTTCTGCAGATATTTAAGTATATCTTTTCATGGAACAACACTGACAAAATGACACTTTGACACAATGAAAAGTAGTCTGTGTGCAGCTTATATAACAGTGTAAATTTATTCTTCCCTCAAAATAACTCAATATACAGCCATTAATGTCTAAACCACCGGCAACAAAAGTGAGTACACCCCTAAGAGACTACACCCCTAAATGTCCAAATTGAGCACTGCTTGTCATTTTCCCTCCAAAATGTCATGTGACTCGTTAGTGTTACTAGGTCTCAGGTGTGCATAGGGAGCAGGTGTGTTCAATTTAGTAGTACAGCTCTCACACTCTCTCATACTGGTCACTGAAAGTTCCAACATGGCACCTCATGGCAAAGAACTCTCTGAGGATCTTAAAAGACGAATTGTTGCGCTACATGAAGATGGCCAAGGCTACAAGAAGATTGCCAACACCCTGAAACTGAGCTGCAGCACAGTGACCAAGATCATCCAGCGTTTTAAAAGAGCAGGGTCCACTGAGAACAGACCTCACGTTGGTCGTCCAAAGAAGCTGAGTGCACGTGCTCAGCGTCACATCCAACTGCTGTCTTTGAAAGATAGGCGCAGGAGTGCTGTCAGCATTGCTGCAGAGATTGAACAGGTGGGGAGTCAGCCTGTCAGTGCTTAGACCATACGCCGCACACTACATCAAATTGGTCTGCATGGATGTCACCCCAGAAGGAAGCCTCTTCTGAAGTCTCTACACAAGAAAGCCCACAAACAGTTTGCTGAAGACATGTCAACAAAGGACATGGATTACTGGAACCATGTCCTATGGTCTGATGAGACCAAGATTAATTTGTTTGGTTCAGATGGTCTCAAGCATGTGTGGCGGCAATCAGGTGAGGAGTACAAAGATAAGTGTGTCATGCCTACAGTCAAGCATGGTGGTGGGAATGCCATGGTCTGGGGCTGCATGAGTGCAGCAGGTGTTGGGGAGTTACATTTCATTGAGGGACACATGAACTCCAATATGTACTGTGAAATACTGAAGCAGAGCATGATCCCCTCCCTCCGGAAACTGGGTCGCAGGGCAGTGTTCCAGCATGATAATGACCCCAAACACACCTCTAAGACGACCACTGCTTTATTGAAGAGGCTGAGGGTAAAGGTGATGGACTGGCCAAGCATGTCTCCAGACCTAAACCCAATAGAACATCTTTGGGGCATCCTCAAGCGGAAAGTGGAGGAGCGCAAAGTCTCGAATATCCGCCAGCTCCGTGATGTCGTCATGGAGGAGTGGAAAAGCATTCCAGTGGCAACCTGTGAAGCTCTGGTAAACTCCATGCCCAGGAGAGTTAAGGCAGTTCTGGGAAATAATGGTGGCCACACAAAATATTGACACTTCAGGAACTTTCACTAAGGGGTGTACTCACTTTTGTCGCCGGTGGTTTAGACATTAATGGCTGTATATTGAGTTATTTTGAGGGAAGAATAAATGTACAGTGTTATATAAGCTGCACACAGACTACTTTTCATTGTGTCAAAGTGTCATTTTGTCAGTGTTGTCCCATGAAAAGATATACTTAAATATCTGCAAAAATGTGAGGGGTGTACTCACTTTTGTGATACACTGTATGCACTCGCCTAGTGTGGGTGACAAAATGCATACGGCTGCTGCCCACGTGTCATAGGGGACGTGGGTTTAGCTTCGTTCTCCTCAAATCAGAGTGGGGGTTGGCATTAGTGGCGAGGAAGCGTGACGCAATCGAGCAGTTGGATGTGCTAAAAAGTCGGGAGAAAATGCATAAACAAAATATATATAAAAAAGTATCTATTTATCTGAATTGTAACACGAATTGTCCCAGGTGAACTGAGGTTTTTTTCTTTTGTGTGTTTTGTTCCGTGTATAGAAGGTCTTGTCAGATGCTTTGGGACAGGTGGGTCAGGTTAAGAAGAAGAGAAATCTGTACTTGGTGGGTCAGACCCGAGTGCATGTGGACTCTGTGGAAGGACTCGGAGATTTCATGGAGCTTGAGGTTCATTATCATATATATAAAACTCAATAGAGCAACTTGTAGAACTACAAAATTTTCATTACACTAATATGTTGATTCAGGTTGTTATGAAGGAAGACCAGAGCACAGAAGAAGGAGTCGCCATTGCCAACCAGCTGATGCAAGACTTGGGTGTGAAAGAGGAAGACCTGATTGAAGGAGCATATATGGACCTTCTACTTTCAAACGTCCATAAAAATGGATGTTAACACTTGTACATTAGCATTACATTGTGTTCTTCAAAGCTTTTTGACTACATGAATAATTTTTCTGAAAGTTGTAGATCACTTTTTGATAGTTATTTAAAAGTCTTACTTATGAGATGTATTGTAGTGCCTTTTTACCAATGAGTTAAAATATAAGTTATGTTAGATGGCACTGACATTTTTCACACCTGCACATAGACTTACAGCATATACAGTTCAAGACCATATAGAATTTTTCCTGTGGACAGTCCTTGCTTCTGATCACTGACTGAGGGGTTTCTCGTATTCCCCCTGTTTTTATGGTCATTTACTGTAGGTAAATACTTTAGGTTTTCTCTCAGCTCCCAAAAATGTGCAGCATTTGAACTAGTTACATTTAATTGCAATTAGGTGTCTGTCACTGTGCTATGAATTCCTGTCCTGCACACAGTATTTTTTTTTTTTTTTTAGTTTAAAACAAAATAAAAATGCTAAATTATATAAAGATATATTTGTTAGCAGGGCCGGCGCTAGGAGGGGGGGGCTGAGGGGGGCATTGCCCCCCCCAAGCACAATGCAAGCAACGGCTATTTTTAAAATGATCTCTGAACCAATCACAAAAATGCATTTTGTTTTACAGTGTGAAGATATTTCCTTGCTTATTCCTGATTGGCTCTTTGAGTCATATAAAAATCGGCAGATTGCCCCAAACAGTTCAGTTCGGCAGTATATGTTCTGTTAGTGTGAGCGAGAGAGGCAGGTATACTGGTAAACACTCTTCTGAGTTTAAACTGACTTCCACATGGTAATATTTGCTTAACTGTGGTTTTTCGTTGCTTTAATGTTACTTACCTCTTACATAGGTGTTGCTTAAATTATTTTATTAGCCGTTAGCGGTTAGGCTAATGAACTAATGGCAATTTAATTAAGGGGGCGTATTAAAATGAAATACAATTAGATAATCTTTTTTCTCCATTTACATAATCAACATGTATTTTTTAATCATTGGGTTTTAAGTTTAAGTTCGAAAACATGCATTTTTATTTCTTTACCTCATACATCACTTTAAGCCAGTATCAATAGCTTGGCTGTCATCATTCATGCACAAATCAAGCCTTGAATATATTTCTGGCTTCAAAAACATGACTATCAACATGCCCCCTCATTAGGTTTTACTGCCCCCCCAAGCAAAGCAGTCCAGAACCGGGGCTGTTTGTTAGTAATATCTTGAGAATATTAGGAACACCCGATTACCCATCTGTTACCCGCTACATGGGTCTTGATTCATCTGCCCTAGTAAAGTACAATGTGGATGCCTGGTGCCATCTGGTGTTAAAGTAGATAATTGCAGGGTTTTTCACAGTATCCTGTGGTCCTGTAAAGTAAAAATGCTTTTAAAAATATAGGTGTTGATAGTTTATTTATTTTAATTAACAAAATGTAAAGATAATGAATAAAAGATAACTCTAAAAAGTCAATATTTGGTGTGACCACCCTTTGCCTTCAAATCAGCATCAGTTCCTCTAGGTACACTTGCAAAAAAACAGGGATTTTGTAGGTGACATATATACAGTATCTCACAAAAGTGAGTACACCCCTAACATTTTTGCAAATATTTCATTATATCTTTTCATTGGACAAAACTATAGGCATGAAACTTGGATATAACTTAGAGTAGTCAGTGTACAACTTGTTGAACAGTACAGATTTACTATTGACCACGGCATTCTACTTGAACGCCTTGAGTATATGGTTGGTATACAGGGAACTGTCCTAGATTGGTTTAGATCTTATCTGAGAAACAGGACTTTTAAGATAAATATTGGAAATTGTTTTTCAACTACCGCCAACCTGAGATATGGGGTCCCTCAAGGGTCCATTTTAGGGCCAGCCCTTTTTTCATTATACATGCTTCCTCTTGGTAATATTATTAGGAAATATAGTATATCTTTCTTATTGTTTTGCAGACGACACCCAGATTTATTTGCCCATTAAACCAAGTGACCCTTCAGCCGTAAATTGTCTCAGTGAATGCCTAAATGAGATAAAATCATGGATGGCCAAAAACTTTCTTCAACTAAATGAACAGAAATCAGAAATTCTTTTATTTGGCCCCACAAAAGCTACTGAATTAGTATCACAAAAATTGAATAATTTGACAAGTTGTGTAAAGAACAGTATCAAAAACCTTGGTGTTATCATTGACCGAGATTTCAGCTTTGACAAACAAGTAAATTCTGTTGTAAGGAGTAGCTTTTTCCAGCTTAGAGAATTGTCAAAAATAAAGCCTTTTCTCTCTTTTCAAGCCCAGGAACAAATTATTCATGCTTTTATATCATCTCGTTTAGATTACTGTAATTCATTGTACTTGGGCATAAATAAAACCTCTTTGGCTCGACTACAGTTGGTACAAAATGCAGCGGCGAGAATGCTCCGATCTTAGCCTCACTGCACTGGCTTCCTGTCCATTTCAGAATACATTTTAAAATTTTATTATTTGTTTTTAAAGCATTACATGGGAAAGCACCATCTTATATAAATGACTTACTCTGCCTTTATTCAGCTCCACGGTCTCTGAGATCTTCTGACCAATTATTGTTGGCTGTTCCTCGTTCTCGGCTGAAGCTGAGAGGTGATCGAGCTTTTTCAGTTGCAGCTCCCAGACTATGGAACAGTCTTCCCTTAGACATTAGATCTGCCCCGTCCCTTACAACTTTTAAGTCTAGACTTAAAACTTATCTTTTTATTTTAGATTTTTAAATTGTTTTTTATGCCATATGTGTATGTGGTTTATATTGCAAATGATTTTCTTTTACCTTTATTTTATCATTGTGTACAGCACTTTGGTCGACTTGTCGTGTGAAATGTGCTATAGAAATAAAACTTACTTACTTACTTACTTACTTACTTACTGTCTTCTGAAAATAACTCAACACACAGCCATTAACATAAGTGAGTACACCCCACAGTGAACATGTCCAAATTGTGCCCAAATGTGTCATTGTCCCTCCCTGGTGTCATGTGTCAAGGTCCCAGGTGTAAATGGGGAGCAGGGCTGTTAAATTTGGTGTTTTGGGTACAATTCTCTCATACTGGCCACTGGATATTCAACATGGCACCTCATGGCAAAGAACTCTCTGAGGATGTGAGAAATAGAATTGTTGCTCTCCACAAAGATGGCCTGGGCTATAAGAAGATTGCTAACACCCTGAAACTGAGCTACGGCACGGTGGCCAAGGTCATACAGCGGTTTTCCAGGACAGGTTCCACTCGGAACAGGCTTCGCCAGGGTCGACCAAAGAAGTTGAGTCCACGTGTTCGGCGTCATATCCAGAGGTTGGCTTTAAATAATAGACACATGAGTGCTGCCAGCATTGCTGCAGAGGTTGAAGATGTGGGAGGTCAGCCTGTCAGTGCTCAGACCATACGCCGCACACTGCATCAACTCGGTCTGCGTGGTCGTCATCCCAGAAGGAAGCTGACGCACAAGAAAGCCCGCAAACAGTTTGCTGAAGACAAGCAGTTGAAGAACATAGATTACTGGAATGCCCTGTGGTCTGACGAGACCAAGATAAACTTGTTTGGCTCAGATGGTGTCCAGCATGTGTGGTGGTGATGGACTTAACCCAATTGAGCACCTGTGGCGCATCCTCAAGCGGAAGGTGGAGGAGTTCAAGGTGTCTAACATCCACCAGCTCCGTGATTTCATCATGGAGGAGTAGAAGAGGATTCCAGTAGCAACCTGTACAGCTCTGGTGAATTCCATGCCCAGGAGGGTTAAGGCAGTGCTGGATAATAATGGTGGTCACACAAAATATTTACACTTTGGGCACAAGTTTGGACATGTTCACTGTGGGGTGTACTCACTTATGTTGCCAGCCATTTAGACATTAATGGCTGTGTGTTGAGTTATTTTCAGAAGACAGTAAATCTACACTGCTATACAAGTTGTACACTGACTACTCTAAGTTATATTCAAGTTTTATTTCTATAGTGTTGTCCCATGAAAAGACAATTTATTTGCAGAAATGTGAGGGGTGTACTCACTTTTTTGAGATACTGTATATATATATATATATATATATATATATATATATATATATATATATATATATATACACATAAATACATACATACATAGATATTATATCTGCATATAACCTGTATGTGTCTCATAAAGGAAGATATCATGATGGTGCTGTTATGGGAAAGTGGATAGCTGGAGTTCGTTATTGTACATTTTAATTTTTTTTATATCATAACGTTAGACTTATTACCATGTAAATATCTTGTGGACTAACCCACTTAATGTAGATCAAGTTAGTTCCTACTGTTAGTTTTAATATAATGGATATAAAGAATCAGTTCCTCAACAAAATTAACTCTCTATGTTAGGCTTTATTAAAAAATGAGCATTTAGTAAAATCATAAATGCTCTTTTAACTAAATGGGCACAGATTCCAACAGACATGTTTTAAAATCTTGTGGAAAGCCTTTCCAGAGAAGTGCAGGCTATTGTTGCTACAAAATATTAATGGACAGGTTTTGGAATAGGTTTTCCAATAAGTTTATGGTAAGGTAGTACATTACAGACAAGCAATTTCTATTGATACATATTTCTTATGCACAAACCCCATTTCCAAGTTTTGTAAATTGTTAGGCTTCAGAAAGAGGGTAGACCAAGTATCCACTAAAAGAGTTGTAACCTTGTGTGTCTGCACATAAAAACCTCCCTAGCCCCAGCTCTACATAAACCTGGTTGCCTCGTCTCAGATTCAGCAGAACTGTCTGAGTGGAGCTGTCTTCAGAGTCCTCACGATTGTCCTCCCAGGACGACACAACCACCTGACCGTCTTTCATTAACTGTACCCTGTGGTAAATACGCTCGCCCGCTGGCCCCAGGTTGGAGTAGCACGTGTAGGTGAAGGAGTAAAGGCCAGCACGTGGGGCTGTGAATGCACCTGTGAACAAAAAACACAGTTATTAAAACAATACATATTACCGGGCTGAGTGTGATGCTATGCTGACTTGAAGAAACAGTTTCAATGGAATAAAACATCATCTAAATAAAACATCGCTTTCTAACTTTTGTTGTCCAAAGCAGCAATTAATATTTCCTTTTTTTTACTTAAAATTTTTACTAAATTCTAAATTTACTGTTTACTAATGAATGTAGTTTCATTTTACAGTGATGTGAAAAAAGTATTTGCCCCTTTGATTTAATTTTTTCATATCTTCTTCAGTTATTTATTTATTTATTTCATAAGGATTTTAACACCATGTTTTACACACTTTGGTCACATTCATGACAAGACAGGTAACACAATCAGGGACAATTTTGTATCTCCGATTCACCTCACTTGCATGACTTGCATGAGAGGAAACTGGAGCTCCCTAATTCCTAGGTTGCTAATGGTGACGAGATCGCGACACCAGGTTACGTGTGACGCAAGCACGTAAGTGCAAGCCCTCCCGGAGGCCATTCAGATTGTATTGCAGCGCCTGCAGTTCGAAAAATGGAGCTTTAACATGAGAGTCTATGAGAGCAATCTGGGGCGATTTTCAGTTAGAGTGAAGTTGCCCCAAAAGGGGCGGTACTGTACGGAACACAACTCGACGCTGATTGGACTACGATATTCCGAGGCAAGACAGACTCCAGAACAGTCACAGCTGTAATAAAAAAATTTCTTCCCTTTCGCCCTTGGTGGTGCGTCGCCCGATTGCCCTAAGGAATGAGTCGCCCCTGAATAGGACTCCTGTATTTTTAAATATTTCACTTTAAACTCATTGCCCAACAGTTAAATTAGAATTCAAGAGAATAAAATCACAGATTCTTCTTTTTCTTGCATTTTACAAAATGTCACAACTTTTCTGTAAATGAGGTTTGTATTTATTTAATTGGCTAATTGCAGATTCTCTGTTGCTGGTCTACTTGCATACTGGTCTACTTGGTTTGACAAAAATGCAACAAGAACAATAAAAACCATAAGGAGCAAATGCTTTACTTCATATTTTGTTTTATAGTGTATTTTAAGAAGATGCTGTGCTCACCCATTGCTGGATTATAACCATAGCCTTGGTTAAGTGAAACGTTCTGGTATGAAATAGACACATTTTTGGTAAAAGGTCCAAAGCATCCAGTTGTCGATGCCAGTGTAGCTGCAAATGCTATGTTACGTTCACCTGTTATAGATAAAAGAACATTTAATCTTTCAAAATAATGCGACATAAATGGCAACTCCAATTTGGAATCTGGATTCCCGCTACAACACCATCTGGATTTCAAGTCCTTTCAATTTCTTTCTCTTTAATAATCTGTTTATTGATTTATTAATATTTTGTGACCAAACACCTTGGTCAGGGTCATGGTGTGTCCACAGTCTATCCTGAAAACCCTGGCCTTAAAGTTGTAATAGACAGAGCACAAGCCTATGGCATCACACAGTTCTTCATATCCTATTCATTGAGTCTTATTTAAGTTGAATAAACTGTCTGTTAAGTTCTGTGTTGACTACAAAGCTCTGCTTATGTTCTCAAGAGCCTGTAATTATTAAGCCCCTGCAAATCTTACTGATATCTTTAAGCAAAATAGCCCCTCATAGTTACCTTGTTTAGTAAACACAGGACTTTTGTTAAAACAGACTGAAAATGTTTAGCTTGGCATGTTTGAATGGTCTTTATTAAATGTACAGTACAATTTGATATTTGACTACTGATTATGTATTTTACATGTTTTAGTGTTCTTTTTAATTGTAGACTAAATGTGACCAAACTTTAAGTTCTGGTTCTTATTAGGTCTGATAATCTGATGTCAATCGAGTTGTAGCTGTGCCCTGACAGCCAAATGTGATTGGTTAATTAATTAATTGCTGTCATTATACAGTAGTATGTTGCCTAGTTAACAAATACTTATTATATTTTTAATATATTTTATATCTATGCTGCTATAAAAAACCCTATGCTGCTAACTGTATATCAGTGACCCCACTTATCATTTACTCAGTACCATGTACAGGCCATCACTACACTGGTCTCTAGTCTAGTCTCCTTTAATTACTTTTTAGATTAGAAATGTCTTTTTGTATTTATTGTACTGTTTTTTGCACTGTGTATTGTATTGTCCTGTACTTTTTCTTCTATGTGGCACCCTGCTCCTGGAGGAACGTTGTTTTGTTTTAATATGTACTTGTATATAGCTGAAATGACAATAAAGCCTCTCTTGAACTCTCTTAAATAAGTGAACATACTAAAAAAGTTATATTATAAATAATAATGACATTGATCTTGATTCTGTTGAGTCAATACATAGCCACACCATGTTTATTCCAGTTTACATGCAGAGGTATTTGGACTAGTAAGAAAGAGTTACCATTACCTGTAACATTCTTGATCTGCCCACTGAGATTGTTCAGGTCTTTCCGAAGCTCCACCATGCGCATAAAAGTGGATTCTTCCAGCTGGAACAGAGGTGCAGCCACACAACAGCAACCTCTCGGTTTATTGTATGCACACTTACAGTCCCATTTTTCACAGGGTAAACTCCCTGTCCAGTTCTCTAAAGAAAAAAGTAAAGATATTATAGAGTGTAACTTTTTTATTTGACAATTAATATGATTAGTAATTAAATAATATAAGAAATGTAGTTCACCTGCGGCCTGGCGTACAATTTCCAAGTAACTGTTGGTTTGAGCCATTATGCATGGCCACAGAGTGCCGAGCAGGACCAGAACTGCTAGTGGAGCTATCTTCATCTTCTTCATCACTGGTATACAATGACAGGAATATTCCAGAATACACAAGTTACAATTCTGCTACAATATGTGTTTTGCATAACAAGTCCAGACCTTAACTCATTTAAGATAATGCTGTATGACCTGTTCTTAAAAGTATAGACAACCACTATTATTGCAATTGTATTTTTTCCAGTACAATGCTTTACAGTGATTTAATAGAAAAATATTTGTATAGATTTTGATCATGTGCATGTGTATATTTATGTACTTACTGTAATCTGAAGAGCTGTTGGTGTTGATGAGCTGAAGCAACTACAGAATCTGTCTGTCGATTGTTATTCATCTCTGAGAATACCTGGTCTTATGCACTTGGTCTTGTTAATAAGAGTCCAGTCTTTGTGCTAACTGATAGAAAAAAACACATAGGTGAATGCAGAAACATTAAACCTGTCCAACCCCTTACTGTGTCGAACATCTATCCAATAGATTCCTGTCAGCAGTGCACAATGACTATTTGGTGGGTCTATGCTTTTAGTCCTTGAATTTGATATGTCTTATCAGGATATGTAGGCCATGTTATCTAGGCTTTTTTGTCTATTTAAGAATTGCAAATAAAAGAATGGGTTCACTTTTTGCTGCTGTCACAATGATTAGCTTTATCGCATGATCATCATTTTAAGTGCTGCGGAAGGTGCAAAATTTATTAACCTGGTTCTCAGATCAGGGTGGAGTGATATCAATGGTTCCCAAATGTAAGATACCTATTCATATAGAGCATCTATTTCTTATGTAATAAACAATAGGATAACCTTTTACTAGGATACATTGCATGGGATTTAGTGTAGTTTATTTAGTGCTATTATTTAACTAAAGTAATTTGCCAAACATACTTTAAATAATTGAAAATGGCTAGGAGCAACAATAGCTAGTCAATTAGTCCTATAAACTTACAAAACCATACTGCTGAGAGCTAATCTATCTAAAAAATTTTGTTCTTGGTTTGCAAAATTTACTACTAAGTTACAAACTATCTTCTAAATCAATGTTGAAACAAGAACAGTTTGTCAAAGGCTTAATGAATCACTGTACCAAATGGCAAGTGTCAATGAAAAAATGGTATAAGCTTTATAGCAGCAGTAAATCCTGCATTTCCTGCATTTTATTGGCTTTGTACTTGTACTATGCACAATGACAATAAAGTTGAATCTAATCTAATCTAATCTATAAACATGCCATGCAAGCATTGGTTGAAGTAGAGTAAAGCATATCACAATTGAACTGGAGCAGTGGAAACACATTCTCTCACAAAAGATCCTCTGACAATCTGATAGCTGAATTTGTTTTGGCGGATGGTTTCCAGGCCATCTACCTGAATGCAACGTACCAACTGTAAAGTATGGTAGAGAAAGAATAATGTTCTGGGGATGATTTAATGATTTGGGTTATGTTCAAGTAAATTGTAATGCCAACATACAATGACATTTAACAGAGTTGTGTATAGATACTGTATATAAATATATAGATATATAGAATTGGATTGGATGGTCATACTTATGGAGGCCTTTTTGTACATGTTTATTGGTAAAAGACAAGACAAAGACAGAAAAGACCAGGAGCAAACTAAGCTAAGCCAATGTTATGCTAAACTAATGCTAATCTAATGCTAAACATGGAACAGACCCCTACACTATTTAAACCATAAACTATTAAAAAAAAGAATGCTAACCCCTAAGCTGTACAGCACATGGCTGTGATCATGGCAGGTTAAAAGAATCGTTAGTGTAGATGAATCACGTGAGTCATGTACCCTTTTGTACCTCACTCAAGGTTTTAATTCCAGGCATAACATCTTAATCATTTTTTACATTTATTTTTATTTACCTAAGATGTGCAGCTAAAGTCAAAAGTTTAAATAAATGTTGTATGTTATAGCACTCTTAAGATTTTAATGATTTCTGAAACTGGTGGAACAGAAAGTTTTATAATGTTATTTAACTTTGTGTCATGGCCTTCTGATTCATTGTTAGTGACAGCTTATGACTTATGACAGCTCATATATTTTATAACTTCTTTAAATTTTATACAACTGTAAGGAATAGGTTTAACAAACACAGAGGAAAACCATCAATGGTCTCAGAGATTAAAATTTAGTAATATATATAGTAAAAATATATAGTAATATAATAATAATATAATAATTGATCATTTTTAATATTATCTACTCATAATTTGGAAATCAACATTTAACAATAACACAGATTAGGCATAACATTATGACCACCTTCCTAACTCACTGGTCTGCGGCTATGCAGCCCCATACGCAATAAACTGCGATGCACTGTGTATTCTGATACCTTTCTGTCAGAATCAGCATTAACTTCTGCAGTCTGTTGGATCGGACCACAAGGGCCAGCCTTCGCTCCCCACGTGCATCAATGAGCCTTGGCCGCCCATGACCCTGTCGCCGGTTTACCACTGTTCCTTCCTTGGACCACTTTTGATAGATACTTACCACTGCAGACCACTACACCCCACAAGAGCTGCAGTTTTGGAGATGCTCTGACCCAGTCGTCTAGCCATCACAATTTGGCCCTTCTCAAACTCGCTCAAATCCTTACGCTTGCCAATTTTTCCTGCTTCTAACACATCCACTTTGAGGATAAAATGTTCACTTGCTGCCTAATATATCCCACCCACTAACAGGTGCCGAGATGAAGAAATAATCAGTGTTATTCACTTCACCTGTCAGTGGCCATAATGTTATCTTATAAGCAGAATTATAAATAAGAAAAGATCTTTTTTATATTTCTTTTTTATTTTAATTACATTTTAATAAACACATTTACTTGGTTATCACTAACTCATACAAACATTTATTGCAAAACTATTTAAAAAGAACAGCAAAGGTAAAGGAGGATGTCTATTTACATATACTGTTCGACTAAAAGGCCAAAAAACAAACAGATGATTCATTTATTACTGGGGTGCCGGTACAATAATATGATTCTAAAAGAATCCTATAAGAGAAAAAGTTTAGTGTTATACATAAATGGACATTTTTTAATCAGTAGCATAAAGCAGGAAGCCACTGAATGTATTAAAGTGACTGTTGTCATCGCACAGGGTACAGGTGGCAGGAAGAACCACATCAACCTTGTCCCCAGCCTGCAACTGCACTGCCAGGACGGTGGTGGCGCTATCCTCCTGGTCCTGTGTGTTGTACTCGTTGAGTGATGCTAGCACACGGCTGTTCTTGCGTAGACGCACACAAGCAGCTAGGAGAGCCCCAGGGGCGCCGGCGTCGCTGTACACCGTGAGAGCCAGTGCGTAGACCCCTGAACGAGGGGCTGTGAAGACACCTGTGGTGATACTGTAGCTCTCGCCTAAATTAATGAACACAGACTGGTATTTCACCACAGTGTCGTCCCGGGTGGAAGTCAGGCATCGACGAGTGTCAGTCAGAGCCACTGAGAAGGCACTGCGGCTGGCTGAGCAGAAACAGAGAGACTAGTCAGTTGCTAGAAGGAAAATCATTGTATGCACCAATATTGTGTGTAGCTTTAATATTGTAAGTAAAGCTGGTAGGGTTAATAGTATATGGACTATATTTTTTTCACAGAAAATAATTTTTCACTTTCATATGGGACTTTGGCGCATAGCTTGAGGGTCCTGGAAGGGTGCTATTAACTTTATCTTCAGTCACTGTCTTTAAAAAGTTTGGCATGTTTTCTTCATGTCTGTACAAGTTTCCTCTGGTTTACCTATTACCTCCTGAAAATGCAGTTAGATTGACTGGGTACTACATTGTTCTTGGGTTTGAATAAGAGAGTAAACAGGTAAAATGTGTGTGACCAAGGTTTATATCTTCCAGACCAACCACAGCCATTATCAGAATTAGGCTGTTATTGAAGATAAATGAATGAATAAACAATAGATTGACTTGGTAGTGTTCAATCTGTGGTTATGTGTAACTATCTTGTCGTGTGGGACTGATAATGCATTAATGCCAAGGAGAAAGCATTAAGTAACTGAACATATATAATACATAATAATGTATGTTATTGATGTATGTTATGTATGTGATGCATTGTTATTCTATAAGTTTTACTCATTTGCACGGGTGGGTTGGCTATTACTAGTATTAGTAGTACAGCCTTTACTCCCCACGTGCATCAATGAGCCTTGGCCGCCCATGACCCTGTCGTCGGTTTACCACTGTTCACTCCTTGGACCACTTTTGATGGATACTGACCACTGCAGATCGGGAACACCCCACAAGAGTCGTCTAGCCATCGCTCAAATCCTTATACTTGTCCATTTATCCTGCTTCTAACACATCTTTAAGGATAAAATGTTCACTTGCTGTCTAATATATCCCACCTACTAACAGGTGCAGTGATGAAGAGATAATCAGTGTCATTCACTTCACCCATCAGTGGTCATAATGTTATGCCTGGTCGGTGTATGTATAAACACTTTCATATCTTTATATTTTTGAAAGCTGCTGTAAAGTTGCACATTTTCCCCTGTGGGATAATAAAAGGCTATCTTATCTTATAAAAATTAACTACAATATTTTCTGTGTTTCTGTATTTAAAATGAATGTCTGTAATAATCAAACCATAACAACAAATATTCCCATTTTGATGTTAAAATCTGAGGTATTCCTATAAATGTGGCTTAGGGATTAGGTTCGGCTGGAGAAGCTAAGAAAAAGCACACTCACCGCGCACATTATTCAGAGCAGTCTGAGCTTTTTCCAGACCCCTCTGCAGCTCCTCCAGAGTCAAGTTGAAGTACTGCTCCATTCTTGTCATCTGTTTCTGCATCAAGCAGCAGCCACAGGTCTCCGAGTCCGAGAGACAAACTGCAGATGGAAAATAATGATGTTGATCGTATATATATAAAATATATCAAATCTACATCCAAGTGGATCAATCTAGTCCAGTCTAGCTCACTGTTTTGCTTAATTTATTGACATTATTACTTCTTTAATTAACATTAACATTTTACATTTTCAGCATTTAGCAGACGCTTTTATCCAAAGCGACTTACACAATGAGTGGAACATGATGAGCAATTGAGGGTTAAGGGCCTTGCTCAGGGACCCAACAGTGGCAACTTGGTGGTGGCGGGGCTTGAACCGGCAACCTTCTGTTTACTAGTCCAGTACCTTAACCACTGAGCTATCACTGGCCCTTATCAAATTAACACATTTGATATGCATTAGAATGAAAATAATTTCAGGCATTTTGCATCAGTCTCTTTATTCTAAACAGGGTCGTGGTGGGTCCTGTTAAATGGAAAACACTGGATGCAAGACAGGAATACCCTGGACAGGGCACCAATCCATCGCAGGACTTCGGCCATCCGAATCCCAAAGTGGTCACAAGGATAGTAGATATTTTCTGAGTTAGTGTAAAATGTTTCATACATTTTAATTGTAATTGTATAAAAGTATTTTGTCAGTTTATGACATTAAATATAATAAAATTGTCCTTAATTCTAATGAACAAATAACATTTTTCAATGTTTCATGCAAGGTAGACACCTAAAAGATCATATGCTCTAAGTGGTATTACAGTGGCACTTTGTAACTCAACGTCTCCTAAACTCAAAATCTTTGAAACTCAATGCCCTTCGTCGAGAAATTTGTACCCTTAAACTCAACGTTTCCCTTAAACTCAACGTGTGTGTGACTGCTGCTTTGTTTAGCGCTCGACTTGAGTGGTTGGTAAAACGACATGCGTCAAATTCACTCCGAAAGCTCCACATGTATGTGTTCAGCTGTGTTTCTCCTGTTTCACTTTTACACTTGTGTTACAGCTCGGGGTGCTGAGAAATTGTAAGAAGTAAAGAGCAGGTTTTATTATTATATTTTTAATTGATTTTTAACTGTTTTTTAATTGTATTTCAGTGTTTTTTTTTTTATATTATATTTGTGTTATTCTTAGTGTATAAGTGTCAAAAACAACCCCATTATTTTACATGAGCCTAAAATATATGCAGTTCCACAGGACCATGGAACGCATTAACAGGTTTCCCGTACATCCTTATGGGAAAAAATACCGCCTTTTAAACTACCAGAACCAATTGATGTTGAGTTTCAAGGTACCACTTTATTTATTTTGTGTCATTAAAGATTCTGAAAGATTAAAATGTATTATTATTATTACTATTATTTTTTTAAATTATTTATTATTATTACTAATATTTCAAAATTAATCTGAACACTGAAAAAAACTAAACAAAAAGCAAAATATAATGCATTAATCACACTAAAACCTTATAGATTATTTCATAATTAATTATTAATAATTGTTTTTCTTTTATTATTTTACCATTCTCTGCGCTGGGGTCAGGCTGACTCGGTTCGTTAGGGCCATTCCAAGAGTATGTTGTGTCATTTGCAAAGGTGCAGCCAAGCAGGCACAATAACACGAGACCTGAGTTAGAAAAAAACCCACAATAAGACCAGAAAGAAAACTGAAAAAAGGGTAACAATTACTATACCAAGTAATATAATTCCAATATAATTCTCAAATAAACATCATATCATTTAATTAAAAACTGGATCATTAAACATGATCTGAGCACAGATCACAAATATATGTTTGTTCACAGGACGAGCATTTGTTCATGTTCATCAGGTGTGTTTCTTACCTCTCATCCTGCTGTGTGCAGATGTTCTCCGTCAGTGATCTGTATATGAAGAATGGTTCCCTTCAGATTGTTGTGGCTTGTTTATAAAAGCTTGGTTGGGTCCGCCTCCAGCATTTTTAGGTTAGATGATGACCTCTGTATTTTGTACCAGTGTTGTTAATGGCATGTGGGACTTTTGTTGATGCTTTTCGACTTCTCAGCTGCATTGTGTTACAACCATTGTTCACAGACAGCTACACCCATCTATTGGGAGATGTCCAATTACTTATATGCTCACAACAAAGCATTAAAGAAAATGAAAAGCTCAGCAGGCTATTTGAGCTTGTAGGCCACGGAACTCCTGCTTTTTCATTGATTTGAAATTAAATCTGAGCATATTGTGGCAGTGTTTTATACTGTTGTGCAGCTCGAGATCACAATGTAATCGCAAGAAATTTAACAAATTCTCAGTGATGCTTTCAGGGCTTAAACGCAGCATTGTAACTGATGGACCATCTGAATTCTTCTCTTCAGCTTGCAGAAGTTTGGAAGACTGCATTGCCATGTATGAATGTTTAGCAAAATAGTCAAAAATAGTTTCAGGTTTTCCTTTGTGATCTATTGCTTCAGCTGTTACTATAACTCAAACTTTTAAATGGTTATATGAGCACTATAATAATACTGATAATTCATTAATCACGATCACAGTCATCCAATGCTGGTAGTCAACAAGTCAGAACTTCTAAATTAATTATTATGTTATTAAAGCTCCAAGTACTCAGTAGCAAAGCACACTTCTAACAATAGTCCACTGTACTGAAGCTATAGATTGACTACTGTAGAACTAAAAACCTTAGATTTCAACCCTAATTGAAACAGGATGACTGTTTAAAGGGTTTCCAAACACTCCCAAAATATAATAAAGTAAATATAAATGAATTTTACTTTGAAGTTAATGGGTTCTGAAATATTTTGTTTTAGCTTAAAACATTGATTTTACAATGAAAAAGTAAAATAATAATAATAATAATAATAATAAAATTAAAAACTAAACAAATAATTCAAATCATTAATAGCTCTGTTCTCCACAGTTTTTAATTACTTAAATATTTATTTATTTATTTATTTATTAGGGTTGTAACGTCATGTTTTACACTTTGGTTACATTCATGACAGAAACTGTAATTACTCGTAACACAAGATTCATCCGTTCACAAATTTAATGTCAAACACAGTCACGGACAATTTTGTATCTCCAGTTCACCTCACTTAAATGTCTTTGGACTGTGGGAGGAAACCGGAGGTTCCGGAGGAAACCCACACAGACACGGGGAGAACATGCAAACTCCACAAAAAAGGACCCGAACCGCCTGACAGCACCTTCTTGCTGTGAGGCGACAGTGCTGCCCACTGAGCCACCCGTGCCACCCCAATGACTTGAAAGAAATAGTAACGGGGGGAAGAGTTATTATAACCCTCTCTAATGTTAGTTCGAATAACACAGTCTGATTGGTTGAAAACTGACAACTCCCTGTCACCTGTTTATAGAATACTAAGGATCATTTAGAATATGATCAAAAGGAAGATTGATGGTCTTCAGCCATCAAACAATGCCAAACTGCTTGTATTATTGCAACAGGAGTGGCATAAAGTCACCCAAAAGTAATACAAAACACTGGAAGATATGATTAAAAACTGGGGTTATTCCACCAAGTCTTCCTATGTTAAATCATCAATTTTGTCTTTTTAAAAATATATGAACTTGTTTTCTTTGCATAATTCAAGGACTAAAAGACTGTATTGTTATTTTAACCAGTTGTCATTTTCTGCAAATAAATGCTCCAAATGATCAAATTTTTAATCAGAATTTGGGAGAAATGTCAGTAGCTTATAGAATAATAGTTGAATAACTGAATAGCTTCATCCTGGTCTGGGTTGCGGCAAGTACAGGTTAACTGGGAAAATATGAAACAGGGCATGTCCATCACAGCTCTAAAGACCCACCCACAACAGCAGGTCTCTGGCTGGAAGACAGCACATATGTATACGTACAGTGTATCACAAAAGTGAGTACACCCCTCACATTTCTGCAAATATTTCATTATATCTTTTCATGGGACAACACTATAGACATGAAACTTGGATATAACTTAGAGTAGTCAGTGTACAGCTTGTATAGCAGTGTAGATTTACTGTCTTCTGAAAATAACTCAACACACAGCCATTAATGTCTAAATAGCTGGCAACATAAGTGAGTACACCCCACAGTGAACATGTCCAAATTGTGCCCAAATGTGTCGTTGTCCCTCCCTGGTGTCATGTGTCAAGGTCCCAGGTGTAAATGGGGAGCAGGGCTGTTAAATTTGGTGTTTTGGGTACAATTCTCTCATACTGGCCACTGGATATTCAACATGGCACCTCATGGCAAAGAACTCTCTGAGGATGTGAGAAATAGAATTGTTGCTCTCCACAAAGATAGCCTGGGCTATAAGAAGATTGCTAACACCCTGAAACTGAGCTACAGCATGGTGGCCAAGGTCATACAGCGGTTTTCCAGGACAGGTTCCACTCGGAACAGGCTTCGCCAGGGTCAACCAAAGAAGTTGAGTCCACGTGTTCGGCGTCATATCCAGAGGTTGGCTTTAAAAAATAGACACATGAGTGCTGCCAGCATTGCTGCAGAGGTTGAAGACGTGGGACGTCAGCCTGTCAGTGCTCAGACCATACGCCGCACACTGCATCAACTCGGTCTGCATGGTCGTCATCCCAGAAGGAAGCTGACGCACAAGAAAGCCTGCAAACAGTTTGCTGAAGACAAGCAGTCCAAGAACATGGATTACTGGAATGCCCTGTGGTCTGACGAGACCAAGATCAACTTGTTTGGCTCAGATGGTGTCCAGCATGTGTGGCGGCGCCCTGGTGAGAAGTACCAAGACAACTGTATCTTGCCTACAGTCAAGCATGGTGGTGGTAGCATCATGGTCTTGGGCTGCATGAGTGTTGCTGGCACTGGGGAGCTGCAGTTCATTGAGGGAAACATGAATTCCAACATGTACTGTGACATTCTGAAACAGAGCATGATCCCCTCCCTTCGAAAACTGGGCCTCATGGCAGTTTTCCAACAGGATAACGACCCCAAACACAACCTCCAAGATGACAACTGCCTTGCTGAGGAAGCTGAAGGTAAAGGTGATGGACTAAACCCAATTGAGCACCTGTGGCACATCCTCAAGTGGAAGGTGGAGGAGTTCAAGGTGTCTAACATCCACCAGCTCCGTGATGTCATCATGGAGGAGTGGAAGAGGATTCCAGTAGCAACCTGTGCAGCTCTGGTGAATTCCATGCCCAGGAGGGTTAAGGCAGTGCTGGATAATAATGGTGGTCACACAAAATATTGACACTTTGGGCACAATTTGGACATGTTCACTGTGGGGTGTACTCACTTATGTTGCCAGCCATTTAGACATTAATGGCTGTGTGTTGAGTTATTTTCAGAAGACAGTAAATCTACACTGCTATACAAGTTGTACACTGACTACTCTAAGTTATATCCAAGTTTTATTTCTATAGTGTTGTCCCATGAAAAGATATAATAAAATATTTGCAGAAATGTGAGGGGTGTACTCACTTTTGTGATACACTGTATATGTAATTTACTGGCACTATTAGAAAAAAGATGCCGATAGGCCTATTTATCATTCGCTTTGTATAAATCAAAGCAAGACGGTGAGTCTTGTTTTTTCATGTTTTGTCTGCTCAACTTCATTAGTGTGATTGCCTATGGGCAAGCACACTATTGTTATTCAAAAGTCATATTATTATTATAAGTGTGATTGCCAAAAGGCAAGCACACTATTGTTATTCGTTTTTTAGTGTGATTGCCAAAAGGCAAGCACACTATTGTTATTCGTTTTTTCGTTTTCAATATATTATTATTATTCCACCCGTTTTTGGTCCGGCTTTCTTCGTCCGCAATTTTCCAGATATCGACCCCGTTCCAGCGCCAAATCGTCCGGCCCATACGGGAATGGACTGCTTGTATACAGCTTTTGGATCGAACCAACACTGTGCCGACAGTGCCTGTTTTAAGGTGCCCGTTTTGCCCCATTGACTCCCATTAATTTTGAAAAACATTTCGAGCTATCAACGCTATTCCAACTCTTCATCGACCGAGTCATTAATTAGCGCCCAAATCCAAAGAATCATTTGCATATGCCCATTTGTGTGGCATTTATGCCCGTTTTTGCCCAAATTTTTGGATACAAATCTTGACACTTTTGGGGTTCCATAATACACACGTAGTGATGACTGTTCAGAAGAAAAAACATGGCCGCCGACCCGAAAACGAACTTATTTTGGTCTGTAACTAAAGTATTAGTGATTTTTTAGGTGAAAACGCTACACAGAATGAAATTATAGGCAAGTTACTTTTGTTGCCGGTGGTTTAGACATTAATGGCTGTATATTGAGTTATTTTGAGGGAAGAATAAATTTACACTGTTATATAAGCTGCACACAGACTACTTTTCATTGTGTCAAAGTGTCATTTTGTCAGTGTTGTCCCATGAAAAGATATACTTAAATATCTGCAGAAATGTGAGGGGTGTACTCACTTTTGTGATACACTGTACACGGCCGGGCTGCTATAGCCAAACCTTTGGTCACTCGTGCCAATGCCAAACGGTTTCAATGGTGCAAGGAGCGCAAATCTTGGGCTGTGGACAATGTGAAACATGTATTGTTCTCTGATGAGTCCACCTTTACTGTTTTCCCCACATCCGGGAGAGTTACGGTGTGGAGAAGCCCCAAAGAAGCGTACCACCCAGACTGTTGCATGCCCAGAGTGAAGCATGGGGGTGGATCAGTGATGGTTTGGGCTGGCATATCATGGCATTCCCTTGGCCCAATACTTGTGCTAGATGGGCGCGTCACTGCCAAGGACTACCGAACCATTCTGGAGGACCATGTGCATCCAATGGTTCAAACATTGTATCCTGAAGGCGGTGCCGTGTATCAGGATGACAATGCACCAATACACACAGCAAGACTGGTGAAAGATTGGTTTGATGAACATGAAAGTGAAGTTGAACATCTCCCATGGCCTGCACAGTCACCAGATCTAAATATTATTGAGCCACTTTGGGGTGTTTTGGAGAAGCGAGTCAGGAAACGTTTTCCTCCACCAGCATCACGTAGTGACCTGGCCACTATCCTGCAAGAAGAATGGCTTAAAATCCCTCTGACCACTGTGCAGGACTTGTATATGTCATTTCCAAGACGAATTGACACTGTATTGGCCGCAAAAGGAGGCCCTACACCATACTAATAAATTATTGTGGTCTAAAACCAGGTGTTTCAGTTTCATTGTCCAACCCCTGTATATGTATATACAGTGTATCACAAAAGTGAGTACACCCCTCACATTTCTGCAAATATTTTATTATATCTTTTCATGGGACAACACTATAGAAATAAAACTTGGATATAACTTAGAGTAGTCAGTGTACAACTTGTATAGCAGTGTAGATTTACTGTCTTCTGAAAATAACTCAACACACAGCCATTAATGTCTAAATGGCTGGCAACATAAGTGAGTACACCCCACAGTGAACATGTCCAAATTGTGCCCAAAGTGTCAATATTTTGTGTGACCACCATTATTATCCAGCACTGCCTTAACCCTCCTGGGCATGGAATTCACCAGAGCTGCACAGGTTGCTACTGGAATCCTCTTCCACTCCTCCATGATGACATCACGGAGCTGGTGGATGTTAGACACCTTGAACTCCTCCACCTTCCACTTGAGGATGCGCCACAGGTGCTCAATTGGGTTTAGTCAATCACCTTTACCTTCAGCTTCCTCAGCAAGGCAGTTGTCATCTTTGAGGTTGTGTTTGGGGTCGTTATCCTGTTGGAAAACTGCCATGAGGCCCAGTTTTCGAAGGGAGGGGATCATGCTCTGTTTCAGAATGTCACAGTACATGTTGGAATTCATGTTTCCCTCAATGAACTGCAGCTCCCCAGTGCCAGCAACACTCATGCAGCCCAAGACTATGATGCTACCACCACCATGCTTGACTGTAGCCAAGATACAGTTGTCTTGGTACTTCTCACCAGGGCGCCGCCACACATGCTGGACACCATCTGAGCCAAACAAGTTTATCTTGGTCTCGTCAGACCACAGGGCATTCCAGTAATCCATGTTCTTGGACTGCTTGTCTTCAGCAAACTGTTTGCGGGCTTTCTTGTGCGTCAGCTTCCTTCTGGGATGACGACCATGCAGACCGAGTTGATGCAGTGTGCGGCGTATGGTCTGAGCACTGACAGGCTGACCTCCCACGTCTTCAACCTCTGCAGCAATGCTGGCAGCACTCATGTGTCTATTTTTTAAAGCCAACCTCTGGATATGACGCCGAACACGTGGACTCAACTTCTTTGGTCGACCCTGGCGAAGCCTGTTCCGAGTGGAACCTGTCCTGGAAAACCGCTGTATGACATTGGCCACCATGCTGTAGCTCAGTTTCAGGGTGTTAGCAATCTTCTTATAGCCCAGGCCATCTTTGTGGAGAGCAACAATTCTATTTCTCACATCCTCAGAGAGTTCTTTGCCATGAGGTGCCATGTTGAATATCCAGTGGCCAGTATGAGAGAATTGTACCCAAAACACCTAATTTAACAGCCCTGCCCCCCATTTACACCTGGGACCTTGACACATGACACCAGGGAGGGACAACGACACATTTGGGCACAATTTGGACATGTTCACTGTGGGGTGTACTCACTTATGTTGCCAGCTATTTAGACATTAATGGCTGTGTGTTGAGTTATTTTCAGAAGACAGTAAATCTACACTGCTATACAAGCTGTACACTGACTACTCTAAGTTATATCCAAGTTTCATGTCTATAGTGTTGTCCCATGAAAAGATATAATGAAATATTTGCAGAAATGTGAGGGGTGTACTCACTTTTGTGATACACTGTATATATATATATATATATAT
The DNA here is from genome assembly GCF_030014385.1 of Trichomycterus rosablanca. NCBI lineage: Eukaryota > Metazoa > Chordata > Actinopteri > Siluriformes > Trichomycteridae > Trichomycterus > Trichomycterus rosablanca. The sequence goes on along the minus strand of NC_086007.1, from coordinate 12,208,955 downwards.
ATATATATATATATATATATATATATATACAGTGTATCACAAAAGTGAGTACACCCCTCACATTTCTGCAAATATTTCATTATATCTTTTCATGGGACAACACTATAGACATGAAACTTGGATATAACTTAGAGTAGTCAGTGTACAACTTGTATAGCAGTGTAGATTTACTGTCTTCTGAAAATAACTCAACACACAGCCATTAATGTCTAAATAGCTGGCAACATAAGTGAGTACACCCCACAGTGAACATGTCTAAATTGTGCCCAAAGTGTCAATATTTTGTGTGACCACCATTATTATCCAGCACTGCCTTAACCCTCCTGGGCATGGAATTCACCAGAGCTGCACAGGTTGCTACTGGAATCCTCTTCCACTCCTCCATGATGACATCACGGAGCTGGTGGATGTTAGACACCTTGAACTCCTCCACCTTCCACTTGAGGATGCGCCACAGGTGCTCAATTGGGTTTAGTCCATCACCTTTACCTTCAGCTTCCTCAGCAAGGCAGTTGACATCTTGGAGGTTGTGTTTGGGGTCGTTATCCTGTTGGAAAACTGCCATGAGGCCCAGTTTTCGAAGGGAGGGGATCATGCTCTGTTTCAGAATGTCACAGTACATGTTGGAATTCATGTTTCCCTCAATGAACTGCAGCTCCCCAGTGCCAGCAACACTCATGCAGCCCAAGACCATGATGCTACCACCACCATGCTTGACTGTAGCAAGATACAGTTGTCTTGCTACTTCTCACCAGGGCGCCGCCACACATGCTGGACACCATCTGAGCCTAACAAGTTTATCTTGGTCTCGTCAGACCACAGGGCATTCCAGTAATCCATGTTCTTGGACTGCTTGTCTTCAGCAAACTGTTTGCGGGCTTTCTTGTGCGTCAGCTTCCTTCTGGGATGACGACCATGCAGACCGAGTTGATGCAGTGTGCGGCGTATGGTCTGAGCACTGACAGGCTGACCTCCCACGTCTTCAACCTCTGCAGCAATGCTGGCAGCACTCATGTGTCTATTTTTTAAAGCCAACCTCTGGATATGACGCGGAACACGTGGACTCAACTTCTTTGGTCGACCCTGGTGAAGCCTGTTCCGAGTGGAACCTGTCCTGGAAAACCGCTGTATGACCTTGGCCACCATGCTGTAGCTCAGTTTCAGGGTGTTAGCAATCTTCTTATAGCCCAGGCCATCTTTGTGGAGAGCAACAATTCTATTTCTCACATCCTCAGAGAGTTCTTTGCCATGAGGTGCCATGTTGAATATCCAGTGGCCAGTATGAGAGAATTGTACCCAAAACACCAAATTTAACAGCCCTGCTCCCCATTTACACCTGGGACCTTGACACATGACACCAGGGAGGGACAACGACACATTTGGGCACAATTTGGACATGTTCACTGTGGGGTGTACTCACTTATGTTGCCAGCTATTTAGACATTAATGGCTGTGTGTTGAGTTATTTTCAGAAGACAGTAAATCTACACTGCTATACAAGCTGTACACTGACTACTCTAAGTTATATCCAAGTTTCATGTCTATAGTGTTGTCCCATGAGAAGATATAATGAAATATTTGCAGAAATGTGAGGGGTGTACTCACTTTTGTGATACACTGTATATATATATTCGAGATAAATACATCATGCTTTATACCAGCCCAGCTTCGATGGTGCATGGTGTGAGTGTGCACTTCTGAAATCTAGAAAAAAGCACCACACATTACACACATATTCATATTCCAATGTGTATGTAGATGTTTTGTGCTTGCATATAACCTGTCCCTGTTTTTCAGAAACTATCCAGATGTTTTACACCTTTACAGCTGTGTGTGCGCAACTGGACTGGTTTTATGGGTTTGGTATAATGTACATATGTGTTTTTTCTTAACAACATAGTTTTTTTTCACAGTTTACAAAAAAACAAAAACAAAAAAAAATAGAAAAACAAAAAAAAACATTGTTATAAAGTTTTTATACACCTGTTCTGTGTTTTTTTTCCTTATTTTGTTCTTATTGGTAACATTATTATGCATGCTTTCGGTAAATGTGTATGCAGATGACTTGTGTTTGTAACCATGTCTTTGTTTTTTAGAAACTATCCAGATGTACTGCACCTTTTACAGCTGTGTGTGCAGCTGGACTGATTTTGGTATAATGTACATATGTGATTTTCTTAACAAGATTGTTTTTTACAGTTAACAAAACAAAAAAAAACACCGTTATAGAGTTTTTATACACCTGTTCTGGTTTTTTTTTCTTATTTTGTTCTTATTCTTAACATTATAATGCATGCCCGCAGGAAATGTGTGTGTTGTAGTGCCTGGTTTCTATTTTTCAGAAGTTTGATGTGCACCATGTTAGCTGGTCTGGTATAAAGGATGTAGAGTGTTATGTATTCATTTAGAATATTCTGGTAACGAGGGCGTGAGCTGGGATGGACAGTGATGATAAACAGACATAAAAGCTTGATATTCCTCAATGTAGGATGAATGATAGCTGTCTAGAGTCTGAGTCCATCATATATACATTCGAGATAAATACATTATGCTTTATACCAGCCCAGCTGCCATGGTGCAGCAGTGTGAACTTCTGAAATCTAGGAAAAGGCACCACACATTACACATTCATATATGTTTATACACCTGTTCTGGGGTTTTTTTCGTATCTTGATCAGGTTTTGTATGTGTGTGTGTGTGTGTGTGTGTGTGTGTGTGTGTGTGTGTGTGTGTGTGTGTAGATGTTTTGTTCGTGTGTGCTTATAACCTTTATTCCAGAAAACATCCAGATCGTGTACACCATTGCAGCTGTGTGAGCAACTGGACTGGTTTAATAGAAATAATGCATTGTTGTTTGCTGTTAATAGAAAATGCACCCACTGTTTTAATTGTTCTATGTTTGTTAATGTTCTTTCATGCTCTAAATAGATTTACAGTTTATTATTCTTGCAGGTGGTGCCTGGTTTTTATTTTTTGTTGATGAGAGTTTTATCTACAGAAATATGTTCTGAGGGCAGAGAGAATAATGACTGTATTAGAGTAATAACCAATTCTTTCTGACCTCAGAACACATTTCTGTAGGTAAAACAACCATGTGCCTATTTTTCAGAAGTTTGATGTGCACCATGTCAGCTGGTCTGGTATAAAGGATATAGAGTGTTATGTATTCATCTGGAATATTCTGGTAACAAGGGCGTGAGCTGGGATAGACAGTGATGCTAAACATATATATATATATATTCAAGATTAATACATTATCCTTTACACCAGCCCAGCTTTTATGGTGCAGTGTGAACTAGGAAAAGCCACATAATATGCCTATAAATGTACTGTATATACCTTTCTATTCTATTCACTATTTAACAGTTGTGGAAAAGGTTGTTATTGTAAGCAATAAAATGTTACAATTATTTAACTGTGCATTTGTGGTTGTGTGTCTTTATGTATAAAGTTTTAATGACATTAAGTATTTCAGAGTTATTTAACATTTATGTTCCGAGTTATGTATCATTCACAGTGAATACATATGTGTACTGATTTTAAATGATTCATGATTTATCATTTAGATCTGTCTGCATGGGTGATTTTGTGGTTCATGGTGCCCCTGTTGTGTATAGTTACTACAATTTAGTCTAAAGTTTACTTTTATTGGGTAGCTTATATGTTGTTTCCAAATTACTTCATTAAAATAAATAAGTACATAGCAAAGGTGACTATACCAAAAATCAGAGAAGAAAGACATTGTTATGTGTGGAACAGTGAATAATTTAGTCATGAGTTCCTCCTGATCATGGAGTATACTTATTCTGTCTTATTAGCTTTTATGCATTAAAAGAAATGTTGACATAATTTCTATGGATTTAATAAAGCAATAAGCCACGAGAGACTGCGATTTTATCACGAGGATGACGTTTTTGGCATGACGCGAAGCGGTCTCGAGTGGCTTATTGCTTTTATAAAACGGCGGTCAACATAAAATATAATAAATACAACAATGTTTAATTCATAAATGTATTTATTGTGTATAAACTTACAATAAAGCATTCTTCCGCGATGCCAGGTAGTTCCTTAAAAGTGTTGCTAGGCAACATGAGGGCGAACATAACATTCACTTTTACTTTTCAGTGGTGTTTGTTAGGACAAATCTTTTAGTTCAAGAGGTCCTGAAGAAAGCATTCAGAGAACCCAGAAAGTACTCTTCAGAAACACTTTATTAAGTGTAAAAAATGATCTGTGAATATATGCCAGAGCTAGGCCGATCGGCGCTCTTTTCTCCTGCAGTCTAGAAACACAACCACCAAAGAAAGAGAGCCCGCCTCTGAGCGCGCCGTTCTTTTAAACTAGTCTAGGCTCCTCCTCCGCCGCTGCTGTTGGAGCCAATGAAATGTGCTAAAAAGCCCAGGGCTCCGCCTCCCCCCCCCCTCGGTAGGAGTCAGGGAGGGAGCCTGGCCGGCGCCATTTTGAACAAAGGAAGCATGCTCGGCGCCATTTTGAACAAAGGGAGCACGTGGGAAAAATGCCGTAAAACTTCCCATATTGACTATGTTTAATAATGATGTTTAATAATGATGTTATGTTCCGAAAAACCTAACATGTATTAATATGGAATAATGTGAGGTGGTTGTAGGTGTGCATTTATCGGGGATTTTACAACGGCTTCGAACGCGGCTCAGCCAATCAGATTTTAGGACCGGAACTATCCGTTTTATAAAGTGTATTTTATACTGGCTGTTGAGTAGTATTAGCAAATCCATGGATTGTAATCTTTAAAAATGTCATTACCACAGCATGTGACTACCAACAAATAACCTGTTGATGATAAAGACCCATAATAATGGTATTTTCAGTTTCAGTTATCAGTAACTTCTAAAGTCTTCAAAATTAAATAGTGTGATTTTTATAATCAAATTAAAATATGACTATTGAATGTTAAGTGGTTTAAAAATCCTTCTTATAAAACGGATAGTTCTGGTCCTTAAATCTGATTGGCTGAGCCGCTGAGCCACTCGAGACCATGCGTTACTGCTATGATTTTAGCATGGGGAAAGAAGTTTTAGGCACTCCGCTTCGCGTCGTGCCAAAAACGTCATCCCCATGATAAAATCGCAGTAACGCACGGCCTCTCGTGTTCTATTGCTTTATTATAAAATGGATAGTTCCGGTCTTAAAATCTCATTGGCTGAGCCGCGTTCGAAGCCATTGTAAAATCCCCGATAAACTCACACCTATGACCACCTCACATCATTCCATATTAATACGCCACTGAAAAGAAAAAGTTAATGTTATTTTCGCCCTCATGTTGCCTAGCAACACTGTTACTCAAACTACATTGCGTCGCGGAAGAATGCTTTATTGTAAGTTTATACACAATAAATACATTTATGATTAAACACTGTTGTATTTTATTATATTTTATGTTGACCGCAGTTTTATAAAAGCAATAAGCCACTCGAGACCGTGCGTTACTGCTATGATTTTATCACGGGTAAAATCACAGTAACGCATGGCCTCTCGTGGCTTATTGCTTTATTATACAACAGTTAGTTCCGACCTTACAATCTGATTGGTTGAGAAGCGTTCTAAACGTGCTGATATTCGTGATAACGGCACTTTTCACACCACAATGGTATTACTCCGCTGACGCGTTGCCAGTAACGACAAGCTTCATGCACACAAACGCGCACGCAGGCGACACAGCCTTTTTTTTTTTCCCGGTCACGTTTTAAATCCGTTATCTGATACACAATCCAGTGCACCGTGTAGGGAACATAAATCAATTGTGTAATTCACTATCTAGTGCACTACGTAGGGAACATATATCCGTGATCTGATACACAATCTAGTGCACTATGTAGGGAACATTAATGTGTTTGTAACGCGAACAGTAAGTTAAGCCCTGTTAGGCAAGGGCAAGCTGTAGCCTAGTGGTTAGGGTACTGAATTAGTAAACAAAAGGTTGCTGGTTCAAGCCTCACCACTGTCAGGTTGCTGCTGTTGGGCCCTTGAGCAAGGCCCTTAACCCTTAATTGCTCAGATTGTATACTGTAACTGTACTGTAAGTCGCTTTGGATAAAGGCGTCTGCTAAATGCTGAAAATGTAAATGTAAATGTTAGCAGCTCCTAGTAGTTCTGTTTTCACCTATATCCTTTGGTGTGTGCGAGAGGTTTTTTTATTTCTTTTTTTTTCCCTTCGGAGGTTCTGGTCTTCTTCTTCTTGTTGTTCTTACCTCCCTGAAATGAGTTTTTGCAACTTGGGATGTCTGCTTTGTAGTGTTAAACTTTATATTTGTTGTGGAACTACTTTTTGGCGGAAGGTATTGTCAATATTAAAGCAAATTTATTATGAAATTCAGGGCTTCTTTGATTTATTTTTTTTCTTAATTTTGTAAAAACTAGCCGCTCAGGTGGCGCAGCGGTAAAAAGAAATGCGCTGCAACCAGGGCTGGATTCTGAGAAGCGTGGTATCGAAGCCTTGCTTTACCGGTTCGAAGCTGAGTGGCTATATGAGCAACGATTGGCCGGTTGCTCATGTGGGGGGTGGGACAAAGAACCGGATGTGGGTCTCTCTCTGTCAGAATGCGATTGCGTTCTCTGCCGGCTGATTGGAGGCGCTTACACAGAGATGGGAGAGGGTGCCCTTAGGGTGTGTCTCTCTGCATGCAACGCTAGGTGGCGCCAAACTCGTCAATGTGTGGGTGGCAAAGATGCATCTGGCTGCTGCTCGTGTTTCGGAGGGGATACGGGTTAGCTTCAATCACCTTCGTCAGGGCAGGGTTCGGCATAGACAGAGAGAAAGCACGATGCTAATTGAACAATTGGATGCGCTAAAAGGGTAGAAAAAGGGGGTAAAAAAAATAATAAAAAAAATTGTAAAAACTGTTGTATAAAAGCAATAGAACAATTATCAGCTGTGCTTTTGAACATACAGAAGTTTTTACATATACATGGTATGTACACGGCCTCTGCAGAGGAGATGCTGAGTGACTGTATCAGTATGGTAATGCAGTGATACATCAGTAAGGTAATGTGAGTAACAATAGAGATGTTGCTGCTTTATATAAACGGTGGTTTTGTTTATCATCATTATATCACAATTACATTTTAATGTTCATGTGAGATTACAGTGAGCGGCGTTTCCTACTGCTGCACCGCAATCACACTCACATTTTCTGCAGGAAATGCACATCTCTAGTTATTATTCCACCCGTTTTTTGTCCGGCTTTCTTCGTACGCAGTTTTCGAGATATCAACCCCGTTCCAGCGCCAAATCGTCCGGCACATACGGGAATGGACTGCTTGTATACAGGTTTTCGATCCGCCCACCCGTTCGCCTGCCACGCCCGTTTTTTTAGCGTTTTTTGGTCCCATAGACTTCCATTCATTTTCAAAAAAAATTTGCAATATCGACGTCGTTCCAACTCTAAATCGTCCGGCCCGTTAATGACACCGCTTCTTGAAGGAAGCTTTAGGATCCGCCCGCCCGTTCGCCCACCACACCCGTTTTTTACCGGTTTTGGCCAATCTTTCTGGCTTTTTTTCCTACAATTTTCGAGATATCGATACCGTTCCAACTCTAAATCGTCCGGCCCGTAAATTACAACAATGCTTGTTCACAGCTTTTGGATCCACCCGCCCGTTCACCCGCCACGCCCGTTTTTTTGTCAAATTCACTTCAATTCATTTGTTGGAAATTTTGAGATATCAACGCCGTTCCAACTGTAAATCATCCAGCCAGTTAATGACACCCCAACTTGAATACAGCATGGGCATACGCAGCCCCGCCCGAATGCCACGCCCGTTTTTTTATATTTTGAGATATGAACACCGTTCCAACTCTAAATTGTTTAGCCCACTGATGACACCCCGACTTGGATACAGCATGGTGATACGCAGCCCCGCCCACCTGCCACGCCCGTTTTTTATATATTTACAGATATCAACGCCGTTCCAACTCTAAATCGTCCGGCCCATCGATGACACCGGGACATGGATGCAATTTTTGGATAGGCACCCTCGCCCTCGCCCGTTTTTTTTCAATGTCGAGATATCAACGCCGTTCCAACTCTTAATCGTTCGGCCCACTGATGACACCGGGACATGGATGTAATTTTTGGATGGGCACACCTGGCCGCCCGCCACGCCCGTTCCAGATATCCAGATATCGACGCCATTCCGACTCTGAATGGTCCGGCCCGTTGATGCCGCACCCGGCTTAGAAACGGCGTTGGGATACGCGCGCACGCCCGCCCGCCGACCACTACACGGCAATCACACTCGCATTTTCTCCGGAAATGCACTCTCTAGTTTTATTTGTTATTATACCTCAATTCCTGCATTTCAGGCCTGCAAAACATTCCAAAAAAGTTGTGTATATATATATATATATATATATATATATATATATATATAATTTGGGTATGATTTAAGTACTTTCAAGCCATGATTTGCTTCAAATTAACTCAAAATTTAAAAAGAATGAAAACTTTTTAGTCAGTATATTAGGTGTTTAAACTGTACAACAAGGACACTTGTGTGATAAGATAACTAGTTAAAAAACTCCATTATTAATATAACCCTTGGCCACGTGGTTAAACTGTGAGTTTGAGTGTTTGTACATGACTGTGATCATTTACAGTGTACAGGCTTTAACAGCTGTATTAACAGTGGAATCTGCTCAGTGCAGCAGCTACCTTACGGAACATTGTGCACAGCACAGGTTTTACTCCGGGAAAAACAACCTGAAAAAAGCCGACATCAAACCTAAAGAAACAAAGGTTGTAGCCCAAAATGTTCTCATCACACCAAGAAGAACAAAAGAGGTAGATCCTCGAGAGGAGTTTGACAGAAAGCTTGATGCTCTACTGGATTCTGAAGTGGAGAAAGACGGTGAGAAGGACCTGTTTAAAACAAAAAAAGGGACAGCTCCTCTCCCAACTTGCAGTCCTTTGCCGATCTGCAATCCTCTCCCAGCATGGACAAAGACTGAACAAGGATCAGAACGTCGCATCCAGAACAAAGCTGATACAGATCAGCACAGATTTAACTTTGGGAAAAACAACCTGAAAAAAGCCGACATCAAACCCAAAGAAACAAAGTTTGTAGCCCAAAATGTTCTCGTCACACCAAAAAGAACAAAAGAGATAGATCCTTGAGAGGAGTTTGACAGAGAGCTTGATTCTCTACTGGACTCTGAAACTGAGAAAGATGGTGAGAAGGATCTGTTTAAAACCAAAAAAGAGACAGCTCCTCTCCCGACATGCAAACCTGATGGTGAGAAGGACCTGTTTAAAATAAAAAAAAGAGACAGCTCCTCTCCCGACATGCGCAAAGACTGAACAAGGACCAGCGCTTTGCATCCAGAACAAAACTGATACAGATCAGCACAGATTTAACTTTGGGAAAAACAACCTGAAACAAGCTGACCTCAAACCCAAAGAAGCAAAGGTTGTAGCCCAAAATGTTCTTATTAAATCAAAAAGAACAAAAGAGGTAGATCCTCGAGAGGAGTTTGACAGAGAGCTTGATGCTCTATTGGACTCCCTTTGACCTCAAAGCTCTGTGCACTGGTGGGCTAGCATTTCTGACTGATGTGGCACCCAAAGACCTTCAAAGTGAAGAAATTATACTCGGTCAACCCTCCACCCTATTCCTGAATGAACCTTAAATTTTTCCAGACCAGTTGCAGACCCCTTTTAATCTAACACTTCTTTTGCTGATTTCATCAATATATTATTCAATAAAATATAAAAGAAATGACTGTTGATTGATGACTGTTTATTGTGATTATTACTGAAAGTACGAACTGGTAGAAAAGTACAGTATTTAAACTAGATCAACCTGAATAAAAGCAAACAGTGAAACACCTTAAAATAGAAAACACATTTTCTTACGAATAAATAAAAATACAAAATGAATTTGAAGAGTCATTATTATTATTTGTTTGTTTGTATTTTAACGTCATGTTTTACAATTTGGTTACATTCATGACAGGAACAGTAGTTCACAAGTTTATATTGAACACGGTCTTGGACAATTTAGTGTCTTCAGTTTACCTCACTTGCATGTCTTTGGACTGTGAGAGGAAACCGGAGCACCGGGAGTAAACCCACAAAGACACAAGGAGAACATGCAAACTCCACAGAGAAAGGACCTGGACCACCCTACCTGGAAATCGAACCCAGGACCTTCTTGCTGTGAGGCGACAATGCTACCCACTTAGCCACTGTGCCGCCCTTATTATTGTTTAATAAAACACACAATTCACGATTTTTTTAAATTATTTAATAAGATTGAAACATTTCTCTTTTTATATGGTGTTGCACTGGCCTAGACTGCACTAACACTCTTGATGCATCTTTGTTCCAGAGTGGTGATAATGTCATAATATGGTTCTTATATATATTAAGCTGAACACTCATCACATTTACTCATTACACTTATCAAAGATGCCAGTGAGGTTTTCTCATAAACATCAACGAAAGATGTGATACAAAAGATTACACCAGCCAATTGCAGAAATAAGGTCAGCAAATCCACATTGGTATTTTATTTATTATCTCTGCCTATATAAATTATGTTTGACTCTCTTTATTCGTTTGAGTCTCAGACATTACAGTGCAGGAGGGAGATCATCTCTACAAACAATTATTTGGGTCAAATCTTTCCATATGTTGACCAAGTTTCCACTTAGCATATCACCCAAGAATGAACGAAAAACAGGTCTGCCATAAATTAGAAGCTGCTGGAACATGCCAACGTCCACAGTCAAGTGAGCGTTACATTAACATGAGCTTCACCGGCCAATAAAGAAAAACTACTGTAAATGTGTGTTGATTATCTCATTGACAAAAAAGCCTTCTGGACAGGAGTAGTGAAATGAGATGGATACACAGGTGATTTACCTGGTGGAAATTGCTGCTGTTGCACATCTGGTGGTGTTGATGGCTTAAAAAAAAAAGGTCAATTCTCATTAATGTTTTGCTTTGTTTGAATACCTCATGTAGAGCAGCTGGTCATAGGTTTCCTGCCATTACCTCTTCCTGTCATTTTCGCCTGTCTGACCTGCTGGTGCAGTGCAAGATTGCATTTAGTGATATCCCCCACACTTTTTCTTTCCCTGGTGGATTCGTAAGCCCCTGTAGGTTGTCACGTTGGACCACCCACAGCTGCAGCGTCGGAAGATTTTTTGGTCATTAGTTGCTGTCATGCTGGTCAGATTTGTTATATTTGTCCATTCTCTTGATGAATGTATGGGCTGTTTTGAAAACAAAGATAAAGTTGTTTAGACACAACGAACAATAGGATGTAATAAGGTGAAGTATTCAAAATCTGTAAACCAATGGTGGTGGTAGCAGAATGCAACAAGGTACAAGGAAAAAAGCACTCCAAAATAAGTGGTTTTGTAAAATGGTTATACAAACTTTCCAAAGTTTGACCTTAAACATACAGATAATACACTGATCAGCTATAACATTAAAACCACCTCATTGTTTCTACTCTCACTCTCCATTTTATCAGCTCCACTTACTATATAGGAGCACCTTGTAGTTTTACAATTACTGACTGTAGTCCATTTATTTCTTTACATACCTTTTGAGCCCTCTTTTACCCTGTTCTTTAATGGTCAGGACCACACAGGACCACCACATTTACTTAGGTAGTGGATCATTCTCAGCACTGCAGTGACAATGACATGGTGGTGGTGTGTTAGTGTGTGTTGTGTTGGTATGAGTGGATCAGACACAGCAGCACTGCTGGAGTTTTTAAATACCATGTCCACTCACTGTCCACTCTATTAGACACTCCTACCTAGTTGGTCCACTTTGTAGATGTAAAGTCAGGGACGATTGCTCATCTATTGCTGCTAGACCTTCATCAGTGATCACAGGTTGGTGGACTATTCTTAGTACAGCAGGGACAGCGAGGTGTTTAAAAACTCCATCAGCATTGCTGTGTCTTATCCACTCATACCAGCACAACACACACTAACACACCATCACCATGTCAGTGTCACTGCAGTGCTGAGAATGAGCCACCACCCAAATAATATCTGCTCTGTAGTGGTTCTGGGAGAGTCCTGACCATTGAAGAACAGCATGACAAGGGGGCTAACAAAGCATGCAGAGAAGTCAGTAATTGTAGAACTACAAAGTGCTTCTATATGGTACGTGGAGCTGATAAATGGACAATGTGTGTAGAAATGTTATTGGTGATCAGCGTATGTGGACTGTATGGAATACTAACCCTACGTCTAATGTTCACACTGGAAGTGTAATCATCACCTGTGGCCATTTGCTTGCCATGGTTTAAATGCACCAAGCAAAAAAAAGACAAATACCATGCCAGTACAGCGTACTTTACCGTATCAGAACAATCTGATCAAAAAACAGATTCCTTCTCACACAGTTTTTCACCACAAATGGGAAATTGCTTGTCTATAAATTTCACTTCTGAGTAGTCCATCACTGTCTGTGCAGTCAACATGAATTGGCAGAAGTTTGTCAATATGACATTGTGTTTCTCTTTCATCTCTAGTAGTAACTACTATGAATTAACCAAAAATGGAGTGTACCACTTTCTGGGTGTGGAGGTAATGCATGTACCACTCTCCTCAATGCTCAGTTCCTATTGATAATAGCCATATTGCTACACTTCTAACTTCTAAGGTAAAGTTTGTTTGACTTTTTTGCATCACTAACCCACTTTGCGTTGCTAATGTTTGCTCTGGCTACTGTTGCTGGAAATTTCCAGCTCTAATTGAAAATCAATGACAACCGGTCGCTTGCATGGCAGCTGGGCTGGGTAACACATTTGGTTGAATACCAATTCTGCCAAGTAAAGTTGAATATGTAACCAACCATCTCTACACTCACTGTCCATTTTATCAGCTCCACTTACCATATACAGTGTATCACAAAAGTGAGTACACCCCTCACATTTCTGCAAATATTTTATTATATCTTTTCATGGGACAACACTATAGACATGAAACTTGGATATAACTTAGAGTAGTCAGTGTACAGCTTGTATAGCAGTGTAGATTTACTGTCTTCTGAAAATAACTCAACACACAGCCATTAATGTCTAAATAGCTGGCAACATAAGTGAGTACACCCCACAGTGAACATGTCCAAATTGTGCCCAAATGTGTCGTTGTCCCTCCCTGGTGTCATGTGTCAAGGTCCCAGGTGTAAATGGGGAGCAGGGCTGTTAAATTTGGTGTTTTGGGTACAATTCTCTCATACTGGCCACTGGATATTCAACATGGCACCTCATGGCAAAGAACTCTCTGAGGATGTGAGAAATAGAATTGTTGCTCTCCACAAAGATGGCCTGGGCTATAAGAAGATTGCTAACACCCTGAAACTGAGCTACAGCATGGTGGCCAAGGTCATACAGCGGTTTTCCAGGACAGGTTCCACTCGGAACAGGCTTCGCCAGGGTCGACCAAAGAAGTTGAGTCCACGTGTTCGGCGTCATATCCAGAGGTTGGCTTTAAAAAATAGACACATGAATGCTGCCAGCATTGCTGCAGAGGTTGAAGACGTGGGAGGTCAGCCTGTCAGTGCTCAGACCATACGCCACACACTGCATCAACTCGGTCTGCATGGTCGTCATCCCAGAAGGAAGCTGACGCACAAGAAAGCCCGCAAACAGTTTGCTGAAGACAAGCAGTCCAAGAACATGGATTACTGGAATGCCCTGTGGTCTGACGAGACCAAGATAAACTTGTTTGGCTCAGATGGTGTCCAGCATGTGTGGCGGCGCCCTGATGAGAAGTACCAAGACAACTGTATCTTGCCTACAGTCAAGCATGGTGGTGGTAGCATCATGGTCTTGGGCTGCATGAGTGTTGCTGGCACTGGGGAGCTGCAGTTCATTGAGGGAAACATGAATTCCAACATGTACTGTGACATTCTGAAACAGAGCATGATCCTCTCCCTTCGAAAACTGGGCCTCATTGCAGTTTTCCAACAGGATAACGACCCCAAACACAACCTCCAAGATGACAACTGCCTTGCTGAGGAAGCTGAAGGTAAAGGTGATGGACTAAACCCAATTGAGCACCTGTGGCGCATCCTCAAGTGGAAGGTGGAGGAGTTCAAGGTGTCTAACATCCACATCCTCCGTCATCATGGAGGAGTGGAAGAGGATTCCAGTAGCAACCTGTGCAGCTCTGGTGAATTCCATGCCCAGGAGGGTTAAGGCAGTGCTGGATAATAATGGTGGTCACACAAAATATTGACACTTTGGGCACAATTTGGCCATGTTCACTGTGGGGTGTACTCACTTATGTTGCCAGCCATTTAGACATTAATGGCTGTGTGTTGAGTTATTTTCAGAAGACAGTAAATCTACACTGCTATACAAGCTGTACACTGACTACTCTAAGTTATATCCAAGTTTTATTTCTATAGTGTTGTCCCATGAAAAGATATAATAAAATATTTGCAGAAATGTGAGGGGTGTACTCACTTTTGTGATACACTGTATAAGCACTTTGTAGTTCTACAATTACTGACTGTAGTCCATCTGTTTCTCTACATGCTTTGTTAGCCCCCTTTCATGCTGTTCTTCAATGGTCAGGACTCTCCCAGGACCACTTCAGAGCAGGGATTATTTGGGTGGTGGATCATTCTCAGCACTGCAGTAACAATGCCATGGTGGTGGTGTGTTAGTGTGTGTTGTGCTGGTATGAGTGGATCAGACACAGCAATGCTGCTGGAGTTTTTTAACACCTTACTGTCACTGCTGGACTAAGAACAGTCCACCAACCAAAAATATCCAGCCAACAGCGCCCCATGGACAGTGTTCTGTGACCACTGATGAAGGTCTAGAAGATGACCAACTTAAACAGCAGCAATAGATGAGCGATCGTCTCTGACTTTACATCTACAAGGTGGACCAACTAGGTAGGAGTGTCTAATAGAGTGGACAGTGAGTGGACACGTTATTTAAAAACTCCACTCATACCAGCACAACACACACTAACACACCACCACCATGTCAGTGTCACTGCAGTGCTGAGAATGATCCACCACCTAAATAATTCCTACTCTGTGGGGGTCCTGACCATAGAAGAAAAGGGTGAAAGCAGGCTAAAAAAAAGTATGTAGAGAAATAGATGGACTACAATCAGTAATTTTAGAACTACGAAGTGCTTCTATATGGTAAGTGGAGCTGATAAAGTGAGTGTGACAGTGAGTGTAGAAACAAGGGGGTGGTTTTAATGTTATGGCTGATCAGTGTAGTTGTGCTAGAGGGTGTTTGATAGCAGTTAAAAGCAAACAGTACTAGGGTGAAAAAGCAGTAAATACTTGCAATGCTATTGAGGTTTTTGCCATGATGTGTATTCCAATGGTATTATTGTCATGGATGAAATCAGTTTTCTCTCAGGTATTAAACAGTAAAAGTTTAAAAATATGAATTGTATTGTGTTATGTGGGTATTTCTTGATACAATAAAATGCGTTTCAGAGAAATTTGATAAATATATTAAAAGCTATTGAGGTTTAAAAAAAGGCTAAATACTTGCAATGCTATAGAGGTTTTTGCTATGATGTGTATTCCAATGGTATTATTGTCATGGATAAAATCATTTTTTTCTCAGGTATTAAACGGTAAAAGTTTAAAAATATGAATTGTAGTGTGTAATGTCGGTATTTCTTGATACAATAAAACGGTTCTTTAGAGAAATTTGATGAATATTTTAAAAGCTATTGACGTTTAAAAAAGGCTAAATACTTGCAATGCTATAGAGGTTTTTCCTATAATGCACTGGGCCATCGCTGCAGAGATCTGAGTTCAAGTCTTAGCATTGCCACCAGCTTGGAGAGGAGCTTAGTTACGATGATGTGTTGTGTCTTAAGAAAGGACAGGTGGATACTAATTTACCTCTCCACTGATGCAACAGTGACTCTTGTCTGGTTAAGAATACTGTTCAGGGCAAAAACTTATTTAAGATGAGTACATTTGTTACTTTACCGTCTGCTTTGTCAGTGTCATCTCCAAGTAGTTAGGGCTTTCATGAGTCTTTGAAGAAAGAGTAGATTTGTAATCTTCATTAGACCTGCTGAAATACCTATTAACACTGTTCCTGTCCAGGGTAGACTCAGAATGCACTGCAAAAAAAATGACCTTCATTAAGTGGTAAATCAAATAAAAAGTGCTACTCCTTAAACAATGTTTACTGCAAAATCACTTTCACCACAAGGATCTGGTCACGTCTAAATGATCAATCGACATTTACAGATCAGTAATTATGTAAATTAATAGCACACTATTTTCATACCTGTCTGTCGGGAGGGAGCTTGCAAACCGGCAAGAAATGGGCTCATCACTGAAGACTGGGTATATGGTGCTCTTACATTTGCATCATTTACTACATAAAGAAAATTCATATTTCATTGTGGTTAATTACATTTTTCTGAGAGTATTATTATTATTATCTGTCTTAGGGCCCTTGAAATTGTCCAAACCTTTCCATTCAGTAGCGTCCACACTTAAATCCTTAAGGAGGCCGGCATTATCCTGCACCAGGAGGAACCCAGGGCCTTTTTGGGCGTTGTCTTGCTGTTGCCTCTCCGGTGCACCTGTTGTCACTTTAATTTGCACCAAAATAGATTAACTTGATTCACAATCATTTATTTTCTTTCACTGTTCATAGATGCAGGCGTAATCTGAGTAGCTAAATAATAAGCAAGCGTACCCTTACAAATTCACTCCAACTACTACTACTGTGCCAACCTACTGTATGTGATTTTATATTATGTAACTGATTTGTCTTTGTTTACTGGTGTCTTTAAATTCCTCTAAATATAAAAAATTTTTAATAATAAAAAAGAATGTACAGAATTAAACAACAATACCTTATCAGTAATGATGTAATTTAATAGCACACTATTTTCATACCTGTCTGTTGTGAGGAAGGTTGCAAACCGGCAAGAAATAAGCTCATCACTGAAGACTGGGTAAGAGGTGTTTCTGCTCTTACATTTGCTTCATTTACTACATAAAGAAAATTAATATTTAATTGTGGTTAATTACATTTTCTGCATTTTTAGACATTAAATTTGGCTGCCTTAATGAGAGTTAATTTTTGAAAGACTAACCCTGATTTAAAAAAAAAATTAAAGTTTTAGGGTTGAATTTAATAAGTTAAGTTCCTGAACATTTATCTGACTTACTGTATCTAAATTACCATGAACCTGAATTACCATGAACCTGATATTATTATTATTATCTGGCTCAGGGCTTTTGAAATTTGCACCAAAATAGATGAACTTGATTCACAATCACTTATGCCTCCTAACTGGGTAGATGGATTACCCTGAAGTTTAACTGCTGTTGTGTTATACTGTGATGATTCGGTGTTCCCTTCATTTCTTTAAGGAGTGTACATGAGCAGAATGTAAAATGTGGAATTTAAACTCATATTTTTGTATTAAATAGAGTAATACTGCTACTTATTTGTTTATATTTAAAGGATCTGGACACACTAAAATAAATTTTTTGGGCAGTGAGCAGGCATTGGATTAAACTCATAGAGTGTTGTGTTGAGACAAAAAGATGCAGGTACGTTTCTTTATTCCATTGAACAGATCTTCTGTACCCTTATTTTAAGAAAAATCTTAAAAAAAAAAAAAAAACTTTAAATCCTGTAGAACCAGATTTTGTTGCTGCTTTTTGAATTTGTCTCAGTGAGTTTCATGTTTGGTGGTTATTGTTTAAATTACAAAATAAATGTATTTTTTGGAGATTTACCTGATTTTGCCAGATTAACTGAAGACACCTGATCCACTACTGTAGGAAGAGCTGTGTTTTTAGATTTTCTGTTCATAGATGCAGGCATCATCTGAGTAGCTAAAGAAAAAAGCAAGTGTACCCTTTGTGTTTACTGGTCTGCCTTACAATTCCTCTAAAAATCTAACAATTATTAAAAAAAAAAAAAGTATGTACAAAATTAAACAACAAAACCTTATCAGTAATTATGTAATTTAATATCACACAATTTTAATACCTTTCTGTTGTGATGAAGGTTGCAAACCGGCAAGAAATGGGCTCATCACTGAAAACTGGGTAAGAGGTGTGTCTGCTCTTACATTTGCATCATGTACTACAAAAAGAAAATTCATATTTAATTGTGGTTAATTACATGTAAACTGCTTTTTTAGACATTAAATTTGGCTGCCTTAACAAGAGTTCATTTTTGAAAGACTAACCTTGATTTTCTGATCTGACTTACTGTATCTAAATGACCATGAACCTGAATTTCCATGAACCTGATATTATTATTATCTGGCTTAGGGCCTTTGAAATAGTCCAAACCTTTCCATCCAGTAGCGTTCACACTCAAATCATGGAGAATTGGAATCTTGTGGAACTCTCCACACTTGTTCTTTCCTTGGTGGATCCGTAAGCCCCTAAGTGTTGTCACCTTGGACCACCCACAGCTGCAGAATCGGAGGATCTGTTGGTCATCAGCTGATGTCATGCTGGTCAGTCTTCCTTTATTGCTGAAAACTGAAACAAAAATGATGTACTTAAATTACAAAACTATTTGGATTGTTTTTATTTTAACTGTACTGGTTATATTTTAAACATTCATTTGAGTGTGTAAATGCAGCTGTAGGCTGTTCTGCTTATTTACTTCTTTTATTATAGCAGTGCAACGCTGGCAAAGTCTTACAAGTGGATTCAGAAAGCATTCAGACTCCTTGACTTTGATTGATTTCCTTGTTGAATTGTAAATTTGATTGTTAGAATTGTTAGGATATGAAAGATGGATAGTCTGTGGCGCCACTTGGTGGTATCGGATGCACTAATACATAAAGTCCCAATTCTCAATTGGATTTGGGTCTGGGGAATGTGAGGGCCAGTCAATTGCATCAATGCTTTGATCGTCCAGCAATTGCCTACACACTCCGGCTACATGAGGCCGGCATTATCCTGCACCAGGAGGAACCCAGGGCCTTTTTGGGGGTTGTCTTGCTGTTGCCTCTCCGGTGCACCTGTTGTCACTTTCATTTGCACCAAAATAGATGAACTTGATTCACAATCACTTATTTTCTTTCACTATTCGTAGATGCAGGCGTAAGCTGAGTAGCTAAAGAATAAGCGTACCCTTACAATTTCATTCCAACTACTACTACTGTGCCAATCTATGTGATTTTATACTATGTAACTGATTTGTATTTGTTTACTCTAAAAATATACCAATTTTTTTTATATCAAAAAGAATGTACAGAATTAAACAACAAAACCTTATCAGTAATGATGTAATTTAATAGCACACTATTTTCATACCTGTCTGTTGTGAGGAAAGTTGCAAACCGGCAAGAAATGGGCTCATCACTGAAGACTGGGTAAGAGGTGTTTCTGCTCTTACATTTGCTTCATTTACTACATAAAGAAAATTCATATTTAATTGTGGTTAATTAAATTTTTCTGATATTACTATTATCTGGCTCAGGGCCCTTGAAATAGTCCAAACCTTGCCATCTAGTAGCGTCCACACTCAAATCATGGAGAATTGGAATCTTGTGGACCTCTCTACACTTGTTCTTTCCTTGGTGGATCCGTAAGCCCCTAAGTGTTGTCACCTTGGACCACCCACAGCTGCAGAATCGGAGGATCTGTTGGTCATCAGCTGATGTCATGCTGGTCAGACTTCCTTTATTGCTAAAAACTGAAACAAAATGATGTACTTAAATTACAGGACTGTTTGGATTGTTTTTATTTTAACTGTACTGGTTATATTTTAAACATTCACTCGACTCTCAATTTTATCTTTTTAACTGTAAGTCTTCTGGATTTGGGCTCCTATTCTTCTATGCAATATGTTTCACCATCAGTAATTTTTTTGCACTGAAATCTTCACTATTCAGCATGTGTAATGTAAGACGTGGTGGAATATTAAGTGAATTAATTATTGGGATCAGTTCAGGAAACAAAGTTGGAGTCTGTAGCAAAGGTAATAGAAAGCAGGCAAATACATGCAAGGGCTGCTGGTAACAGGGCAGAAGACATGACTAGAGGGCTTGCTTGAACTGGCAATGGGTGAAGCAATGTTCAGCAGGAACCGGTTGGAGAGAAATGCAATTGGAATGTTGACACAGCTTTGCCAAACCCACTGGGCAGATCTGTACTGTATCTTGAATTAAGAAATAAGTTGTACTGTAAACCTGTATATGTATATATGACAAATAAAGGCATTATTATTATTCCTGTGGAAGTTGGACTTAACCCTTATGACAGCATACCAGCCAACATGATGTTATTTTAATTTTACACAACTGCATTTATTTACATCACACTGCACTTTTTATTATTTACCTGATTTTGCAGTATTGGCTGTGGGCTCCTGATGCACTGCTGTAGGAAGAGCTGCATTTTTAGGTTTTCTGTCACTCTTTATAGATGCAGGTGTCATCTGGGAGGCTAAAGAACAAGCAAGTGTAATGTTCTCATAGCAAATTTGGTTCTTTTACTTTTTACATCCAAGACTAGTGCAAACCATACATAGCCCCAGGTACAGGTTAATTAAAAATAATTACAAATATTTAATTGTGGTGGAGGAGGCACTGTGATTTAGAGGGTAGCACTGTTGCCTCACAGCAAGAAGGTCCTGGGTTCAATTCCCAGGCAGGGCAATCCCGGTCCTTTCTGTGCGGAGTTTGCATGTTCTCCCCGTGTCTGCGTGGGTTTCCTCCAGAAGCTCCGGTTTCGTCCCACAGTCCAAAAACATGCAGTCAGGTTAATTGGAGACACTGAATTGCCCTATAAGTGAATGGGTGTGTGTATGTGTGTCTGCCCTGCGATGGACTGGCGTCCCATCCAGTTACTGTGTGCCTTGCTCCCATTGAAAAGCTGGGATAGGCTCCAGCATCCCCCCGTGACCTTAATTGAATAAGCGGATAAGAAAATGAATGAATGAATGAATAATTGTGGTGGATTACATTTTCTGCATTTCATACAGGTATGCCAAATTTGTTTACCTTTATGAGAGTAAAATTTCCCTGATTTAAAAACAATAAAGCTTTTAAGGAGTAATCTAATAAGCATTTGATTTGACATTTTCATTAACCTAATATTATATACAACAGATATAAATAAAACAGTTCTTGAGGCACCCTACCTGGTTCAGGGCCCTTGAAATTGTCCACATCTTTGCATTCAGTAGCAGCCTTATTCAAATCATGGAGAATTGGAATCTTGTGGAACTCTCCACACTTTTTCTTTCCTTGGTGGATCCGTAAGCCCCTAAGAGTTGTCACCTTGGACCACCCACAGCTGCAGGTTCTGAGGATCTGTTGGTCATCAGCTGATGTCATGCTGGTCAGATTTGATATGTCCATCGTGCCTTTTTCTTTATTGCTTAAAACTTAAACAAAATTATGTACTTAAATTACAAAACTATTTAGATTGTTTTTATTTGAACTGCAATGGTTTTATTTTAAACATTCACTTGAGTTTGTAAAAGCAGCTTTAGGCTGCTGATGCACTGCATGCATAAGCTATAATAATATAATAAGCTATACGACAAAAACTGGGTGCTTGAATTGCAAAAATAGAAATATAATATGTTCTGATTAGTCATTTTATACCATATTTATCCATTATGATGGATTTATGATTGATCCAGTGAGTGTTTTGAGGGCAAGCCGTAGCCTAGTGGTTAAGGCACAGAACTAGTAATCCAAAGGTTGCTGGTTCAAGCCCCACCACTGCTAGGTTGCTGCTGTTGGGCACTTGAGCAAGGCCCTTAACCCTCAGTTGCTCAGACTGTATACTGTAACTGTAAGTCGCTTTGGATAAAGGCGTCTGCTAAATGCTGAAAATGTAAATGTAAAATGTAAATGTTTTGCATAGTTGTTAGTGTATTGTCAAGCATGTTGTGGTGGATATGGTTTTACTTGAAAAATACTGGCCACACTTTTGTTGTACAGATCATGCAGTTACCTTTAAAATCCTCAAGAGTTGATCTGATCTCCAGCTGTGTACTTCCAACAGATTCTACTCCACTCTCTAAGACAAGAGTCTAACGTATGACAGAAAAGGAAGCATTAATCTACATTTGAATCCTCTCACCCAGTCACCTAACAAAAACAGCTTTCATAGCCCAACTTGATCATTTTAACTGTAGTTACAAACACAATAATCACTATGTGGTTTATATTCTGTAGTTGCCTGGTAGCTAATTAAACAACATTTATATTGACTTGCTTACTGAGAGGGCTGATGTGTGGCAGCACCACTGCCCCTAATGCCAAGTTCACACTATACGACTTTCCAAGTCGTCAGGTCGCTGTACAGTTCACACTACACAACTGGATCTCTTGTAATCGGGAGTCTTTCAAGTCTTTGTGTATTTCACACTACACGACTGATCTGCGACAGGGGGTTTCACACTACACGATCTATCACCACCTGGAATCTCAGACGAGCTTCTCTGGTCTCCCAAACTACGTTTTGTCACGAAAACAAACGCAAGAAGTGACGAGGGGTTTAATGATACCACGTCCAAAAATGCACATCAACAAGTAGCGAGAGATAAAAGTTTGTGCGGTAATATGCAGTGTAAGATCAAGGAGAAAAAAGAAATGAATCTGAGTGAATTTGGCTACGTGACCGGCAGGGATTGTTTTGTTCTATAGAGAGTTGGAGGTTAATAAATATTTTTGCAATGCAATGTTGGTGTTATGTTTTGTAGAGAGCGATAAGGTCAGAAATACTGTATAAAACGTGTGTGTAAGCCGATGTATTCTGATATAAACTATATTATGCCTCTGTCCCACCTTTTCACACTCCTACCCCTGCGTTTCCCCTCACAACGTATCTTACGTTCTCATTGGCTGTTCGACATAGCACTCATTGCCAGTCGGGCAACTCAGATTCAGATATCTGACATGCTAGAAATCTCGCTTCGGTCAAGTGGTTGGGTGGTTCACACATAGCGATCGAGAGTCAAGTTTCGATTGCCGAGCAA
Source organism: Trichomycterus rosablanca (assembly GCF_030014385.1). Taxonomy (NCBI): domain Eukaryota; kingdom Metazoa; phylum Chordata; class Actinopteri; order Siluriformes; family Trichomycteridae; genus Trichomycterus; species Trichomycterus rosablanca. Next base: position 12,185,969 of record NC_086007.1, on the reverse strand, counting down.
ACGCGAAGTTGCTCCCGAGCCGGCAAATCTAGCGCCAACCAGTCGGCAAGCGAAAATCAGGGCAAAAATTGTGTAGTGTGAACTAGGCATAAGTGTCAGATAGATTGTGGGAAATGATGTCAGAAATACCAGGTCAGGATACCCTGATCTAACAAAGTGGAAAACAGCCACACGAACAGACATTCTTGGGAGTTTGCAGGAGCTTTGCAGCTAAGTAACATTTGGTATTGGTATCTGGGTAAATTATGGTTTGAAATGCTTGTTCAGTATTCATTTGGATTAAAAATTCTAAATTATAACCAGTGATGTCAACTATATGGCCATATGTATGTGGAAACCACATCTTAATAGAGATCCCATTCCAAAAGACTCCACTCTTCTGGGAAGTCTTTACACCATTTGTGCCCATTAAGTCAAAAGAGGAGTTATGAGGTTAGACAATGCAGTTAGGCCTAACCTCATAACTGCTCTTTCAACAATGATGTTAAACAATGATTAGGTGTGGTTCATATCATGTTTATTTAAAATTATATTTACAGAACTATAACTAGATTTTTTGAATATACACCGATCAGCCATAACATTAAAACCACCTCCTTGTTTTTACACTCACTGCCCATTTTATCAGCTCCACTTACCATATAGAAGCACTTTGTAGTTCTACAATTACTGTCTAGAGTCCATCTGTTTCTCTACATACTTTTTTAACCCCCTTTCATGCTGTTCTTCAATGGCCAGGACCACCACAGATCAGCTATTATTTAGGTGGTGGATGATTCTCAGCACTGCAGTGACACTGACATGGTGGTGGTGTGTAAGTGTGTGTTGTGCTGGTATGAGTGGATCAGACACTGCAGCGCTGCTGGAGTTTTAAAATACAGTGTCCACTCATTGTCCACTCTATTAAACACTTCTACCTAGTTGGTCCACCTTGTAGATGTAAAGTCAGAGATGATCACTCATCTATTGCTGCTGTTTGAGTTGGTCATATTCTAGACCTTCATCAGTGGTCACAGGACGCTGCCCACAGAGAGCTGTTGACTGGATGTATTTTGGTTGGTGGACTATTCTCAGTCCAGCAGTGACAGCATTGCTGTGTCTTATCCACTCATACTAGCACAACACACACTAACACCACCACCATGTCAGTGTCACTGCAGTGCTGAGAATGACCCACCACCCAAATAATACCTACTCTGTGGTGGTCCTGGGATAGTCATGACCATTGAAGAACAGCATGAAATGGGGCTACAAAGCATATAGAAAAACAGATGGACTACAGTCAGTAACTGTAGAACTACAAAGTTCTTCTATATGGTAAGTGGAGCTGATAAAATGGACAGTGAGTGTAGAAACAAGGAGGTGGTTTTAATGTTATGGCTGATCAGTGTATTTTACTTTCAATGACGTTTTATTGATGTATTTTACTTTCAAAGGGGTTTTTGGTTGTGAGATAGTTCTTAAGCATGTACTGTATATTTAGTGACAGTTATTACAATATGATATGAAGTTCATCAACTATTACAGATATAATAGTTATATCTGTAATAGTTGATGAACTTCATATCATATTGTAATAACTGTTTCCTGTAATATTATATCTGTTCTGTTTCCATTTTTCCCAAAATAAAAAAATGACCCATAATAATTGTCACCTTGTAATCTTGAAAATCTTTTGATATGGTTTGAATGATCTTCTCTGTATCCTGAATACTTCTTTGCTTTTGCTGGTTACCAGAAAACTGACATGTTAATAGTATGTAAATTTTAGGTAAGCTAAAACAAACTATGATTGTCAAACGATTCATACATACTGGCATACTTCATTAATGCTTTAAGTTAAAATGTCATTTAAATTCATTTCTATCTACTGATGGTTGATTTACATTTTAAAAAAGAGATGCAGATATTATGCACATTTTTCAGCATACCTACTTTCACATTACAATTACTTGCTGACATAAAATGAAACTAAATGATGAACTTAATATTTGAATTAGTTGCTGTAAGAGGTCTGTCAATAGTTTATTATCAATGAATAATGGTCAGTTACTAGTTAAAAGAATTTCACCAAATCTGCAGCCTCAATAATAAGTAAAATGAGTTACCTCATTTCCTTCGTCTGGTTGCACCATCTGGTGTCCTTTAAACTCCTTGATGCTACATGTATTAGACCCAGCTCTGGATTCAAAAGTTGATGTAAAATCATTCTCTTTCCCCGCTCTCAGTTTCTTCTTAGCCCATTTCAGCATGGTGCTTGTGTCCAGAGATGGTGTTGGGCTGAACACCCATCTGCATTGAGGACAGGAGTAGAAGCCCTTTGTAAAAGTATTATCCTGATACCTCTGGGTGCACTGGAGGCAGTCATTGTGGTCACAAGTTTTAGCAGGGTCATGCAACGTTTCCAAACATATGGGACATAAAAGATCCTTCAAATAGGAGTTAAATGAAGCCATTACATATTTTTGAAGATCACGGAACAAATCTCTCTGTAAAGACAGGCATTGAGCTTTGAACAATGGGTGGAGTCGACTACAGGTACCAGGGGTGGAGCTGATGACTGGTACATTGGGTGGAGTTACAGTTCTTGCAGTTAATGCAGCTTCCTATTAAAATCCCCAAAGCCGATCTGATCCAAAACTCAAATGACTCTATGTGAAAAATTTCCCAATGTGCAATACCACCAGATTCTCCAAACAGAGAGACAAAAGTCTAGCGTGTATGACAAGTTACAACACGATACTCAATGTGGTTTATATTTATGTAGTTGCTGGGTAGCTAAACCTAAAACTACATTTATATTGACTTGCTTACTGAAAGGGCTGATATATTTAGCAGCAACACTGCTTCTAAGTGTCAGATAGACTGTGGGAGATATTGTCTCTGGATGCAGTCAGTGTGACCACAAGTAATTTAGCAACATCATGCGACATATGGATCAGAAAATCCTCTAAATAGTATCTGGATAAAATATTATATATTTTTTTAAAATTACAGAACAAATCACTCTTTAAAGGACAGAATCTGTGTGTTAACCTTGGGTGGAGTAAATGACTGGTATTACAGGTCTGGTAGAATTTTTGCATTTGCATCACAGGATACCTATTAATAGTCTCACCTTTTTAAACAGAAGGTCACATACAGTGGGGCCAAAAAGTATTTAGTCAGCCACTGATTGTGCAAGTTCTGCTACATAGAAAGATGAGAGAGGTCTGTAATTTTCATCATAGGTACACTTCAACTATGAGAGACAAAATGAGAAAAAAAAAATCCAGGAAATCACATTGTAGGATTTTTAAAGAATTTATTTGTAAATTATGGTGGAAAATAAGTATTTGGTCAATAACAAAAGTTCAACTCAATACTTTGTAACATAACCTTTGTTAGCAATGACAGAGGTCAAACATTTCCTGTAAGTCTTCACCAGGTTTGCACACACTGTAGCTGGTATTTTGGCCCATTCCTCCATGCAGATCTCTTCTAGAGCAGTGAGGTTTTGGGGCTGTCGCTGGGCAACACAGACTTTCAACTCCCTCCACAAATTTTCTATGGGGTTGAGGTCTGGAGACTGGCTAGGCCACTCCAGGACCTTGAAATGCTTTTTACGGAGCCACTCCTTCGTTGCCCGAGCGATGAGTTTGGGATCATTGTCATGCTGGAAGACCCAGCCACGTTCCATCTTCAATGCTCACACTGATGGAAGGAGGTTTTGGCTTAAAAGCTCACGATACATGGCCCCGTTCATTCTTCCCTTAACACGGATCAGTCGTCCTGTCCCCTTTGCAGAAAAACAGCCCCAAAGCATGATGTTTCCACCCCCATGCTTCACAGTAGGTATGGTGTACTTGGGATGCAACTCAGCATTCTTCTTCCTTCAAACATGACGAGTTGAGTTTTTACCAAAAAGTTCCATTTTGGTTTCATCTGACCACATGATATTCTCCCAATCCTCTTCTGGATCATCCATATGCTCTCTGGCAAACTTCAGACGGGCCTGGACATGTACTGGCTTAAGCAGGGGGACACGCCTGGCACTGCAGGATTTGAGTCCCTCTCAGCGTAGTGTGTTACTGATGGTAGCCTTTGTTACTTTGGTCCCAGCTCTCTGCAGGTCATTCATCAGGTCCCTCCGTGTAGTTCTGGGATTTTTGCTCACCGTTCTCATGATCATTTTGACCCCACGGGATGATATCTTGCGTGGGGCCCCAGATCAATGGCCTTGTATGTCTTCCATTTTCTTACAATTGCTCCCACAGTTGATTTATTCACACCGACCTGCTTGCCTATTGTAGATTCACTCTTCCCAGCCTGGTGCAGGTCTACAATTTTCTTCCTGGTGTCCTTCGACAGCTCTTTGGTCTTGGCCATGGTTGAGTTTGGAGTCTGACTGTTTGAGGCTGTGGACAGGTGTCTTTTATACAGATAACGAGGTCAAACAGGTGCCATTAATACAGGTAACGAGTGGAGGACAGAAGAGCTTCTTAAAGAAGAAGTTACAGGTCTGTGAGAGCCAGAAATCTTGCTTGTTTGTTATTGACCAAATACTTATTTTCCACCATAATTTACAAATAAATTCTTTAAAAATCCTACAATGTGATTTCCTGGATTTTTTCCCCCTCATTTTGTCTCTCATAGTTGAAGTGTACCTATGATGAAAATTACAGACCTCTCTCATCTTTCTAAGTAGGAGAACTTGCACAATCAGCGGCTGACTAAATACTTTTTGGCCCCACTGTAACAATTCACCTCTTAACAGGACAAAGTTTTATACAACAACATGATAATGATATTGCAGCTAGGTAATACACCGCTCAGGTGGCGCAGCGGTAAAGTACGCTAGCGCACCAGAGTTGGGGTTTCGAATACATCGTATCGAATCTCAGCTTTGCCTTCCGACTGGGTTGGGCGGCAGCATGAACAACGATTGTCTGTTGTTCAGGATTAGGGGTAAAAAGTCGGATCATAGGTCCTCATAACTGGTGTAATCTGTACACAGTGCCCGTCGGTGTATGAACTGGACTCATGCAGGTGAAAAATGCAGTCTGTACTGACTGTACGTGCCGGAGGGGGCGTATGTCAGTTGAGAGGCGTCCTTAATCAGCGGTGAAGGGTCGAATCAGTATAGAGGACGCAATCAGGGTAATTGGACATGACAAGATTAGGGGGGAGTTTATAAGTTTTCCTAATATAATTTGAATTTTATCTTAACATAAATAGTAAGGAATAACATTATTGCTAGGTGGTTGCCCTGGTTTCATTTACATTTTCAGCATTTAGCAGAAGCTCTTATCCAGAGCGACTTACAGAAGAGCTTCCATAGTAAACATTACATTACTCTAGTTTAAGTATACAACAGTCCAAGAACACAAATCTGCTGAAACCCTGTTAGAACCAGAGTTGTTAGTAAGTAGGTACATGTCAGCTTTAGTGTTTAGTAAAGAGGTGATGAAGGTTTTTAATCGTTTCTTAAAGATAGCAAGAGACTCAGATGTTCGGACAGACAGAGGAAGTTTGTTCCACCACTTGATGCATGTCATCCTCGATTCCTGGATGGAGGATCAAGTCAAGCGAGACTAGTGGCTCGGAGGTTGTATGGTACAAAACGCGGTTTGATTAGACCTCGAAGGTAACTTGGGGCTGGTCCATTTTTGGGTTTGTAGGCGAGCATCAGTGTTTTAAACTGAATGCGTGCAGCTACAGGAAGCCACTGAAGAGAATGCAGCAGTGGGGTGATGTGGCAGTGTTTAGGTTGGTTGAAAACCAGGCGAGCAGCTGCATTTTGAATGAGTTGAAGGGGTTTAATAGTGGACATAAGAGCACCTGCCAGGAGGGAGTTGCAGTAGTCCAGCCATGAGATTACACGTGACTGCACAAGAATCTGAGTGGCTCCCATTGAGAGAAATGGGCGAATCTTCTTGATGTTGTAGAGGAGAAACCGGCACGATCTTGTCATGTTGGCTACATGAGAAGAGAAGATCAGCTGGTTATCCAGGACAACACCAAGGCTTCTTACATTATCGGATGGTTTCCAAGGGAATTGGTAGGTAAGTATTTTTATGTTAATCCAGGTGGTTGCTTGGGTGTTGCGGAATGGTTGCTAGGGTGTTGCTAGGTGGTATTTTAAGATGTTTATTGTGTGATGTTCCTAGGCGGTTGGTGTAGTATTTCAGGTAGTTGCTAGGGTGTTGCTTGCCAAGTGCTATGACATTTTAGGTGGTGGCTATCGTGTTTAGTAGTTGCTACAATTTAGCTACATGTCATTGTTGTATAGCTGGTGGTTGCTTAGGTGTTGCAAGCTAGTTGCTATAGTATTTTTGGTAGATACCATTGCATCCCATGTGGTTACTGGGGTGTTGTTAGTGTACCTTTATCCTGATAAAATAGGAGGTGTGTACTTACTTTGGCACCCAATTTATTTCTAGGGAAAAAATTGATAATTCAATGCCATCCGACAGGCTGGGCGGCTACATGAACAACGATTGGCTGTTGTTCATATAGGGTGGGAGCCAGAGCCAGGACCTCATAACTGATGCAATTACAACCTCTGCTGGCTCCTGCACAGAGTCGAGGAATAACGCGTTGATCAGGGTGTGGCTCTCCGTACACAAAGGTGATCCACATATGAACTCACTTCGTGCAGGTGAAAAGATGCAGTCGGCTGCTGCACACGTGTCGGAGGGGGCGTGTGTCAGTTCGCTCTCCTCAATCAGGAGTGGAGATCAGCATCAACAGAGAGGAAGCGTAATGCAATCGGGTTATTGGATACAACTAGATTAGGAGGAAAATTGGGAAAAATGCAAAGTTACAAAGTTTATATGTGAACATCATACTCTCTATACATACTCCATATTTCACACTCACCCCTAGGAAGAGTTTAGAGTAGCCAATTCATATAACGGCATGCTTTAAAAGGTAGGGGAAACTAGCAGACGTGAAGGTAATTTTTGGTTTTATTATGAAGATAATAAACTAGCAAACACAACATCAATCAAGCAGGATCACAAATTATCAGCTACCAAAAATGGTTTTGTGTCGATCCAAGACTTAGACGTTAGCCTGTGTTAATCTTCCTCTTGCAATATTCAGTCAAGCTGGCAAACGGTGATGGTGCAGCCTGCTCCAGACCAAAAACGGAAACCAGGAAAGAGAGCTCCACTGAATGTAGTCTCTACACAGCAGATCTGGTGGGCTTGGTTGTGAGAGATTCTGTAAAAAGCCAGCACTCCTGCCTGCTGATCCAGGTAGACCCCAATCCGTCTGGCTTTAGGAGAAGCTAAAGCCGTCTCCTTTCCCGCGTGCCATAATGAGAAAGCCGTACCAGACCAATACAAACTCCACGAGTGCTCATTATGACCAAGTCTGGAGCGGTCATCTGATGCAGAGCGGTTCATGTCTTTATATGCCACGCCGATGGTAACCTGCAGAGAAAAATAAACTATGACGTAAGTCACATGACATCTTGCTAGCCTTACCTATAATACTTCTTAGACTTAAGTTAATTTAAGATCAATTAAATCAGACCATCCAACTGTTACCAAAGCAACAATTTTTGTTGGAACATGCTGCTGCCATCAGATTTCATTGAAGCACCGGTGGTATCTTAGTGGGTGAGGTACTGGCTAGAGTAGTGATCAGAGGATCATTGGTTCATGCCCCACCTCTGCTAAGTTGTCAGTGTTGGGCTCCTGAGAATTTCAATTTCTTGCACTGTGTTGGTCATGGGCGTGCCGCTCAGTGGGTAGCACTGTCGCCTCACAGCAAGAAGGTCCTGGGTTTGGTCCCCAGACAGGGCGGTCCGGGTCCTTTCTGTGCAGGGTTTGCATGTTCTCCCTGTGTCTCAGGTTTCCTCCCACAGTCCAAAAACATGCAGTGAAGTTAATTGGAGATACTGAATTGCCCTATAGGTGAATGGGTGTGTGTGTGTGTGTGTGTCGACCCTGCGATGGACTGGTGCCCCTTCCAGGGTGTTACCGTGTGCCTTGCGGCCATTGAAAAGCTGTAATAGGCTCCAGCACATAAAAATAAAAATAATGCAAAAATAACCAAACTCTTAATTCTTAGTGTAAAAACTAATTTATAATTGGTAAATTTTGGTTACAGTACCTTCTGTCCAGTCCATTCCACTTCAAAATAGTATGGGCTTCCTGCTAAGGGCTCCTTACACAGCACCTGCCTCCAGAACAGGAAACGATCAGGGTGCTCTGGGTAGTTTTGATTCTCTGCACGGAGAGTGGCTTTGCGATCTTCATCAGACAAACGTATGTGACGATAAACACTGTTCCTGTCCAGTGTAGGCTCAAAACGATCTGGGAAAAACGTTTTTAATACAGCAAAACATTGTTAATCACTACATACTGAAGAATCACTTTTTCAATAAAGAATGACATTTCACTTTTGAAAATGTATTAATGTATATAAAGTATGTTATCTATGTCTCAAATAACAATTTATTCCAGATGGGTCATTTATGTACAAAGACCAAAAACCAATATAGGTGTAACGGTTTATGGTCAGAGTTTTATTGTAAGTAAAGTTGTTTAATTAGATTCTACTCAGATACCAGTAGGAATTCGGTGCTTTCTGAAAATTTCATGCAATGGGCACTAAGCTTTACCAAGGTTTAATGATACCGCATCCAAAAATGCACATCAACAAGTAGCGAGCGATCAAAGTTTGTGCGCTGATGTGCAGCGTAAAATGAAGGAGAAAAAAATAAATGAATCTGAGTGGATTGGGCTATGCGAACAGCATGAATTGTTCTATAGTGAGTTGAAGGTTAATAAATATTTTTTGCAATGCAACGATGGTGTTATGTTTTGTAAAGGTCAGAAATACTGTAAAACTTGTGAGTGTCAATGTATTCTGATATAAACTATATTATGCCCCTGTCCCAACTTTTTACACTCCTACTCTGCGTTTCCCCTCACCCCGTATCTTGCATTCTCATTGGCTGTTCAAAATAGCACTCATTGCCAGTTGGGCAACTCATATCCAGATATTTGACATGCTAGAAACATTTTTTCAAAGTAGTTCACACATAGCGTTTGAGAGCCGAGTTTCGATCCAGAGCCGGCAAATCTAGCTCCGACCAGTCAGCGAGCACAAATCAGGGCAAAAATCTAGGCACTAGGCATGTGAACTAGGCATAATTCTATTTTAAATCCCCCCATCCCCCGGTCCATGAAATTTTATCTTATTTGACAAAAAATAAGATGCAAAAAAGGTTGGGGACCACTGCAGTAAAGGATATTTAAATAAACCTGATTGTCATATGGAACGATTATAGATTATGCTTTAAAACCCTTAGTCCTATTATTCCCTTGTTAGGACACACCTGCTCAAATGTGTTACATTTAGTTTTATTTTTTTTAATGTGATCCATGTAAGCAATTACTTAAAAAAAATGACTTCCTTACATTTAAGCATTTCCTCCCTGGTTTTAGGTGCTGGGTTTTGCTCACTGAATGAGGCTGTTGAAAAGAAAGCAAAATAGATATGATCAGTTTACAAAACATAATTCATTTTAGATTACTCTCATAATACTGCATTTTATATTTTGCATATTTACCTGAGTTTGCAGAATTGACTGTAGGCTGCTGATGCACTGCAAAAGGAAGAGCTGTATTTTTAGGTTTTCTATCACTGGTCCTAGATGCAGGTGTCATCTGAGTAGCTATAGAAAAAGCAAACTTAATTTATTAAAGCATATTGTGTTCATTGTCATTTCCAGAGAACGGCAGACAAAGACTGTTTATAGGCCCAGGTACAGGTTTGTTGCATTCTTGATCTAAAGTGTTTATGCTAAATAAAAAAAATCAAGAGAATGTATGATTTACTCAAGAACTGGTTCAAGTACTGTTAACTTACTGTTTCTTATTTATTAGTGCTCACACTGATATGCCAACCCAGTTCACATCACACCATATTATGAAACTAACTAACCCCAAATACAGATTCGTTAGGACATATTGTGCAAATGTAACTGACAGAAACACAAGGAATTGACTTTTACTGTTTTTATCTGACCAACATTATAAATATAACAAATGTTAAATCTGACACCTGCAAGAAACTTTAATAGTGGCAAAATAAGAAATTTTAAGTTACAATATTTTTAAACATTTCACAACAAGCAATGATTTGTTAACAGGAAAAGAAAAGGAGGATCCACTGAAGGCACAAGCTTTGCCAGCAAAGATAGGCTGTTCAATTCATTCTCAAAGCAATATTGTAAATAATTTATGTCTTTTGCCATCTACAGTGCTTAATATCATGAAAAGATTTAGAAAATCCAGACAAATCTCAGTCAATGTATGGCAAAATCCATAAAACACTGTTGAATATACACTGATCAGCAATAACATTAAAACCACCTCCTTGTTTCTACACACACTGTCCATTTTATCAGCTCCACTTACCATATAGGAGCACTTTGTAGTTCTACAGTTACTGACTGTAGTCCATCTGTTTCTCTGCATGCTTTTTTAGCCTGCTTCCACCCTGTTCTTCAATAATCGGGACCCACACAGAGCAGGTATTTAGGTGGTAGATCTACAAGGTGGACCAACTACGTAGGAGTGTCTATTAGAGTGGATAGTGAGTGGACACGGTATTTAAAAACTCCAGCAGCGCTGCTGTGTCTGATCCACTCATACCAGCACAACACACACTAACACACCACCACCATGTCAGTGTCACTGCAGTGCTGAGAATGATCCCCCACCTAAATAATACCTGCTGTGTGGGGGTCCTGACCATTGAAGAACAGGGTGAAAGTAGGCTAAAAAAGCATGCAGAGAAACAGATGGCCTACAGTCAGTAATTGCAGAACTACAAAGTGCTTCTATATGGTAAGTGGAGCTGATAAAATGGACAGTGAGTGTAGAAACAAGGAGGTGGTTTTAATGTTATGGTTGATCGGTGTAAGTGCACCTTTGGGTCATCATGAAGTACTTTTGTCGGTTAGTTTTGTCAGTTTCAATATTTAATAATAATATAGAAATAAATGCTTTAATGAAATCAGTAATGCTAAATTACTTACCTGTTTGTTCTGAGGCAGCTTGCAAACTGGCAGGAACAAGACTCGCCTCTGAAGCTTGAGCATTAGTTGTTTCCTCTCTTCTCACATTATTCACTACATAAAAAATAATAAAAATAAAATATGACTACTGTAACATGTTCCCTGCTGTATATATTCTGGTGTACAGGCAGACATGTTGTATTGAACAGAGTCTTACCAACTTGAAAGATACTGGCTAAGCTTTTTTTGCAAAGGTCCTGCTGCTGCTCTTTAAAATTCCCAAGAGCCAATCTGATCCCAGAATTCACTGAGTCTGTGTGGAAACTTTCCATCTTTGAATTTCCAACCGGGTCCATGCCATTCAAAGTAGCGACTGTCTAGAAAAAGGTAATATAATAGGCAGCATATATTTAAAGTTTTTCACACTATAATAATAATTTCATTGCATGATTAAACATACACTGACTAGGCGTAACATTATGACCACTGACAGGTGAAGTGAATAACACTGATTATCTCTTCATCATGGCACCTGTTAGTGGGTGGGATATTTTAGGCAGCAAGTGAACATTTATCCCCAAAGTTGATGTGTAAGAAGCAGGAAAAATGGGCGAGTGTACAGATTTGAGAGGTTTAACAAGGGCCAAATTGTGATGGCTAGACGACTGGGTCAGAGCATCTCCAAAACTGCAGCTCTTCTGGGGTGTTACCGGTCTGCAGTGGTCAGTATCTATCAAAAGTGGTCCAAGGAAGGAACAGTGGTAAACCGGCGACAGGGTCATGGGCGGCCAAGGCTCATTGATGCATGTGGGGAGTGGGGAGTCCGTGTGGTCCAATTTAACAGACGAGCTACTGTAGCTCAAATTGCTGCAGAAGTTAATGCTGGTTCTGATAGAAAGGTGTCAGAATACACAGTGCATCAAAGTTTGTTGCTTGTGGGGCAGCAAAAGGGGGACCAACACAATATTAGGAAGGTGGTCATAATGTTATGCTTGATCGGTGTATATGAAATGTCTATACAATTGCGATCAGAAATGTTATTGCACTGTAGACTATTTATATGCATATATATTTATATTTAGGATATATGGCACTATACAATTACTTAAAAATGTGGTTATTTACCCACCAGTGCCAGTTTGAACCACATTAAGCTAATAGATGGGTGCCAGTCCCTGTTAACATCTAAAAAGTAGTCATCTTAGTACTAGTAAAATATCTGGAGCAAAGTTGCTCTTACCTGAAGGAACTGAATGGAATCCTGCATGTCAGCTAGTCTGTTTAGTTCCTCATGTTGTTTGTTTAGCTGGCTGATCTCTAGCTGTAGTTTACAACTCTGGTTTTCCATTAGATTGTAAGATGAGGCCTCATAGGCTTGGAGAAGTTCCACCACCTGGGAGCTCATCAACTCCATGTTCTTCATTACTTCACCAAAGGTCTCCAGATTTTCCCTCTGCAGTTCCTGAATAGTGGTCTATAACACAAGTAGCAATGGTTTAACAATGTAAGCAAAAGCTAGTTAAAGCTATGTAACCCAGTGGTGGGCAAACTACGGCCTGTGAGCCACATACTGCGAGTTAGGCTGTTTGATCCGGCCCGTTGAGCATTTACAAAATTGTCCTTTAGAGTAGGGCTTGCAAACTGATTCACTGAGTCAACGAGAAGAAACGACTCTTTTGAAACGGATTATTCATTGGAATCGAATTAGGGAGCTGTGCTCTTATCTATGGTAAAGATTCATTCGTTTTGCTCACTCTATTTCATTACGGTGTCGTGTTCAAACAACTCAATGAATCAGTTCATTTGTTAAAGAGATTCAGTTGTGGTCCAGGCCTTGATAAACAGATGTATAAACCAATCAAAGCTTCATTACAGTTGATTCCACTAGTCTGTGCATTTCAAACACTACCGATCTTTGTTAAAGTCGAGTCTATCGTCTATACACACAGACATTTCATTCTTTGATTACTTCACCCCCCATTTGCTACTGGTTCAGCCGGTCTGTCAAATTTTGAAACCCAACGTGGCCCTTCAGCCAAAAAGTTTGCCCACCCCTGATCTAAACAAATTATGGCCCCTTGTCGTATCTTGAGAAATCATGCCCCCTAAATACAAAAAAAAAAACTGACCACACTTAAATTCTAGAAAATGCTAGAAAAAGATGAAAAAAAAAAAAAAGATGAATGGGATAATTAATTATATATATTAAAAGTATTAAATTATTCTTACCTTATGAGCCTGAAAAACTTGTGGTAGAGTTTGAACGAGCATCTCTCTTTCTTGAATATTCCGTTGTATTAATGCCCTTTTTTGCTTCAGTTCTTTCTGCTCAAAAGAAAAATGAGTAATTAATAAAGTACATTTCACTCAAAGTACATTCATCACAAACACTCTGTTTATCACGGCTGCAATAGAATTCCAGTACCTGCTGGTGTAGTGGACATAGCTTGGGTGAGGTGGAAGGAAGTTGAGGATATAATCCACCCTGCACTGAGGCACTTCCATCAGCTCCTGCAGCTCCATCAGACCAGACCTGTGCTTGATGTGGCGAATCTATGGATATACCCATAGGTTTTTCCCCCACTTTCAGTTTCTTCATGGCCTCAATTAGCATGGTGTTTCTGCCCAGAGAGGGTCTGGGGTTAAACACTTGTCTGCATTGAGGACAGGAGTAGGAGCCCTTTGTTGAAGCTTTATCCCAATGCTTCTGGATACACTGGAGGCAGTAGGTGTGCCCACAGGGAATGGTAGCAGGGTCGCGCAGTATTTCCAAACAAACAGGGCATGAAAAATCCTCTGAAGCAGAGCTGGATGAAGCCATTATAGGTTTCTGAATATCACAAGACAAGTCGTCTCCTGAAAAGACAGACTTATATTTTCAGCCTAAGTGGGCAGAGTCTCAGACTAGTATAACAGGTTTTGGAAGAAGTTTCCACTTGGGGAGAATGTATTCATAGTCCCACTGGTTTCAATTGACTTTAATGATGTAGTCTAAGAGGAATTCAAAGAAGGTTGAATGACTGGTTTTGTCATCACCAAGTACCTTATTTACATGTGGATTTATGTATACTTAAGTATGCATTGTAAGGAAGACACATGGCAGGTACATACTGTCATACAGTGAATTGAACTGAGACATGTGGTAAGTCACAAAGTTTACAGGGGTATGTTTCTAATAAAAATGAGCAATGTCTGGAATTAGGATAGTTATACATGTACAGTGGCACATCAGACCATCCGGAGAAAGTTTATACAGGATCAGATTAATACTTTTATATTGCTAAATGTACATTTTGACAGAGCAGTTTCTGATGTATTATTGGAAAACCCACATTAAACCTGTGGACACTGTCTTATTTATTTATTTGAGAAATAAAGTGCCCCCCCCCCTAAAATGCCAAGTTTTTGTGATACAAGATTTGAAGCACTCAAGTGGGCAAAAATTACCAAGTCAAAATGTGTTATGCTGATAGATTCATACCAATCCACCCCCACACCAAACACAATATAAATGTATTTGTCTTGGTCTCATTTTTTTATCTCAAAAACCGGTCATTAAAACGGGTGAGAAGACTTTGGGTGTGTTCGAAAACCTAGGGAGCTCTCTACATAAACAGCATTTCACGTCATCCTGTGCGCGCTCCCGAGAAGTAGGCTGTTCGAAATCCTAGATGCCTTAATATGCTCTCTAGTAAGGTATCTTAAAATTTCAATGCTATTTTGACTCAAGAACGAGTGAGTATCCGATGCTGCCTTAGTGGTGGAGGCAATTCCAGCGTTCAATGCGGTACAACTTTTCTCACAATTAAATAAAAAACATGGCTGACGGTGCGGAGAATGAACGGAGTTATTTTCGAACGTAAATAAATAATTATTGATTTTTAATTTGCATAAACTTGTACAAGTGTCATTTATTTGCAAATTCGGGCGTGTTAGCAAATGTAACCGTTTTCGGTACACAGAGGGAGATGTTAGTTGACATGCTAGCGCATTGTGCCACCTCATCCCATTGGTTTAAATAGCATGAGGCTAACTGTGTTAGCTTAGTTAGCAAAATCTGATGTTATCGCTGTCTGAGTAGTGCGTTCGAATCCTTTCTACTTAGGCAGCTGCCTATGTAGACAGTAAGACAGCTCACTAGGTTTTCGAACACACCATTTTTTTATATCCTGTGAACATAAACCAGTGGTCCCCAACCACTGGGCCGCGGACCGGTACCGGTCCATGGGTCATTATTACCGGGCCGAAAAGAATAGATAAATAATTAGAGATCACTACAAGAGCAATAAAATTTCCAAAACTCTTCGGGTGTTATTGTCCCCAATCACCACTAGGTGGGAGCAGTGTCTTGTTGCAGCGAAAAAAACCTTAAGATTTACACGGATTTTCCATTCTATAGTTATTTTATTTTAAATCCCCCGCACCCGCAGGTTTGTGAAATCATGTCGTATATGAAACTGGTCCGTGGTGCCAAAAAAGTTGGGGACCGCTGACATAAGCAGTCTTAAGTTCATGTGTTCAAAATACACTGTGTGAACTTTGTATTACTCAACGCACAAAACGGAGTATTGATATATCTGGCAACCTTGACAGTTACCGGAACAGCTTGGTGTTTATTCGTGTTCAAGGTGAGTGACTGAAGTAAAACAGCTGTTTATTAGTTTTGCTTTTACGTCAGTTTGATTTTTATATGTAACGACGTGTTTGTTTAAAAATGCTACAGATAACGATCGCTGTTAGACCTGTTTATTTTTTCTAGTGCTTTTATTGTGCCGTTATGCTAACGCTAACAACAGCTTAGATTGTGGGTTATATTACTGGAGTAATATTTACTGTTTTATTTAATGTTACAGTTAATGTCGATGTAAGGTGAAACATGTAGTCTAGATGTAAACACCACTAATCATCTTTTGTATCTAACAGATTAAAGTACCGATGTTAACACTAAATCCGCTACTGAAACTGTTTTAGCGACTTCTATTAATGAAATCAACAATTCCTCTTGAATATGCCGATAATCATTAATGTTAGTTGCTCGAAGTAACCTTTAATAGTTGAATTCATAACCATGTCACCAAGTGTGAACATTTTGTTCCGGTTGGTGTTGTGTTGTGAGTCTTTAACAAGAGTCGATTCTCTGATTTAATATATTCGAAATCTATAATCGATTCTAAAGCTTTGGAGTCGATTCTGCTTAAAATTGATTCAACTCAGGTTTCCTCACAGAATAGGGATTTGTTTTCTCTATCTGACATGATATTTCGAAACAAAATACACGTAGTTTGGAAAAAAAAACCTGTTAAAGATTAATTACATCTTAAAACTTTCTACACAGCAAATCTACAAATAACCTGTTATTTAAAAAACTATATTTTTAGAATACCTAGAATACAATTATAAAAGTATGTTTATAGTTTGGACAAACGTATGTTCTGATAATTAAATGAGAAAAAAAATACTTGTAAAATCATCAAAATCCCACTGATCAGCCATAACATTAAAACCACCTCCTGGTTTCTACACACACTGTCCATTTTATCAGCTCCACTTACCATATAGAAGCACTTTGTAGTTCTACAATTACTGACTATAGTCAATTTGTTTCTCTACATACTTTTTTAACCTGCTTTCACCCTGTGTCCACTCACTGTCCACTCTATCAGACACTCCTACCTAGTTGGTCCACCTTGTAGATGTAAAGTTAGAGACGATCGCTCATCTATTGCTGCTGTTTGAGTTGGTCATCTTCTAGACCTTCATCAGCGGTCACAGGATGCTGCCCACGGGGCGTTTTTGGCTGGTTATTTTTGGTTGGTGGACTATTCTCAGTCCAACAGGGACAGTGAGGTGTTTAAAACTCCATCAGTGCTGCTGCTGTGTCTGATATACTCATACCAGCACAACACACACTAACAAACCACCACCATGTCAGTGTCACTGCAGTGCTGAGAATGATCCACCACCTAAATAATACCTGCTCTGTAGTGGTCCTGTGGGGGTCCTGACCATTGAAGAAAAGCATGAAAGGTGGTTAACAAATCATGCAGAGAAACAGATGGACTACAGTCAGTAATTGTAGAACTGCAAAATGCTTCTATATGGTAAGTGGAGCTGATAAAATGGACAGTGAGTGTAGAAACAAGCTTTAATGTTATAGCTGATCAGTGTAAATACACAACAGACAATATGGAACAGGCACATACCTCTTTCTTCTGTAGAGCCACTTCTTAAGCAGTTTTCCCTCTCCAACACACCAGATTCAATTTATCATAATCAGTGGAATAGTTGAGTCAGGTGTTCTTAATGAATGAAAATGAGAAACATTTTGACATTATACAATTGTTTACTGTAATGGTGTAGTAAACATGAAGCTTGGAAGTTTGGAGGAAAAAGAAAACACCCCCTTCTCTAAAAGAGGCTGCATTAGATTATTAGTTAGAATTAGATCCACATGCAAACCAATCATAGATTAGGCTCATCAGACCTAAACACAATGGCACACCCAAGGATAATTTGGCTTTCCAACTTTCTAGATGATTGCTTACACCTTTTGA
Organism: Trichomycterus rosablanca; assembly: GCF_030014385.1. Classification (NCBI taxonomy): domain Eukaryota; kingdom Metazoa; phylum Chordata; class Actinopteri; order Siluriformes; family Trichomycteridae; genus Trichomycterus; species Trichomycterus rosablanca. Next base: position 12,168,395 of record NC_086007.1, on the reverse strand, counting down.
CCAGGTACATGCCAATACAAATCCAAAAAGCTTGATTGATATCAGATTTGACACTTTTCAATGTAATTTATGGTGAAATTGACTGTGACAACATGGTTCTTGCACACAGCAGTTGTCTTAAAGCATTTTGCAAACTTGCATATGACTTCCCTGTTAATTTGTAATGAGGACCTCTTGTTACTTTGAGAATATCTTGAGGCCCTGATATTGGTTAAAAAACTGACCACAATTAGAATCATTAGAATGGAAAACAGTCCTGGTAAAATACAGGTTTGTTTGTTTGTTTAAAAGGGTTTTAACGTCATGTTTTAAACTTTGGTTACATTCATGACAGGAACGGTAGTTACTCATTACCCAAGATTCATCAGTTCACGCAAGGTTATACTGAACACAGTCATGCACAATTTAGTATCTCTAGTTTACCTCACTTGCATGTCTTTGGACCGTGGGAGGAAACCAGAGCACCCAGAGTAAACCCATGCAGACATGGGGAGAACATGCAACATGCAAACTCCACACAGAAAGGACCTGGACCGCCCCACCTGGGGATCTAACCCAGGACCTTCTTGCTGTGAGGCGACAGTGCTACCTACTTAGCCACCGTGCCGCCCCTAAAATCCCCATTAAAGGATTTTTGGATCAAAACATTTTGGATTACTATATGTTAATGTTTAATCATCTATTATTAAATAACATATGAATAATGACTCCGGGTTGATTATACATTGTGTTTTTTGGGTCAAATTATCATTAAATTACATATATAACATTTTTCATTTAAAAATTAGTTTAGACTAAAGATAATCCTATTTTATTTGAAGCAGTATTTAAAATATTCTCAGAGACAGTGGTAGCTCATTGGTAAAGGTACTGGACTAGTCATTGGAAGGTCCCTGGTTCAAGCCCCACCACTGCTAGGTTGCCACTGTTTGGGCCTTTAAGCAATGGCCTTAACTCTCAAGTGCTAGGATTGTTTATGGTCACAATCGTAAGTTGTATCTATCTATCTATCTATCTATCTGTCTGTCTGTCTGTCTGTCTGTCTCACCAGATTAAATGTATCTGTGAATACATTACTTCACAGGGAGCGTAATTAACAAAAACAAGCTACAACTTTTGTGGAACTCAATTTAACTTAATTTATCTTTCATTTTCTAACCAGGATGTTTAGAAGTCCTCACTTTTTAACTTCAGCATGCCTACTGGGGACCCATAGATCACTGCTTATGACCTTCAACTCTCACAAACCGAACAAAGGAAGGCCAGCGTACAATACTCTGTCTAGACTTTTTTGTCTGGTCAGCAGGGAGACAGAAAAGCAATGGAAACAGCAGCATATACTGAAGCCATCAAACACATGTAACAAACTGTCCTCTGTATACTACTTGAATGACACTTTACCAGATCGTGTCAATCTGCGGAACTCTAATTGTTTACTATTTAAAAAACAGATAAACAACAACAGAAGATATGCACATACATTGACCAAAAGCTTAAAGCACAATATCGAAAATCAGAAGACCTACCACACCAGCATAGGCCAATTATTTAAAGGCAATCCACTGTGGACTTACTTTAAAGCAGGATGGAGTCAACATGGACCTCTGGTATCTCAAACCTGTGGTGTGCACAAGAGAATTCCACAGCAGGTAATTCGCGAAGACTGCCTATCTGCCGAGAACAAGGCACGCTGCCAGGTTCTTATGCAGCCCAACCCTGCACTGTATGAGAAGAACACAGGGAAGAGCTGTGCAGCTGTGCTTGTGTCTTTGTGCACTGTAGGAGGCGAGCCATCTTTCCTCTTCACCCTTAGATCTAGCAAACTGAGGGGGAGACACAAAGGTGATGTAAGGTATGTTGCAGAACAGTGGTTTCTAAACTGGTGGCTGGGGACCCCATGTTTTTACATGTGCCAGTTGTATATCTTCTATAATGTGGTATTTTAATACATTTGAAATGTAAATTATTTTACCCAAATGTAGTCAGTTAACATGGTGTCTAAAATTAGCTTTCATTTTGCTACAATTTTCCTCCTTATTCAACATATACAATTCCCCATTACAATTACAACCGTCTGTATACAGTATATGCCACCTAAGGTGAGTGTTGCAGGCTAGCAAACACCTTCTACAACACAATGCCAGCCAGCAGGAGATTCCTGTAGTGCCTTAATAAACACAGTAAAACTTGCTATTCTCTTTGCATGTCTCCTTTCATCCCATCGTGCCAGCACTTCGACTGAATAGCAGGCTTTCCAGTTTCCTTCCTCAGACATGGCTTATTGCATCTGTAGACCTCCAGACGTGAGACCAGGTCTCCACAGTGGTGGGCTTGTGTATTAGACATACTTGTTAGCAACATCTATCTTGTAGCTCTAATGCAAATCTAAAGATCACATTTAAGGTTGGCCAAATTGTGCATTCAAACAATGTTTATATTTGAAAAACTTACCTCCTATATGGATCAGTTTTGCAGGGGGGAAACAAGACCAGTCCGACAGGAATGTTGTGGAAACGGCTCTGCGAGAAGCCAGGGAGGAACTGGGGATCACAGTTAGTGAAAATGAAGTGTGGGGGGTTCTAAAGCCATTATCTGATATGGTGAGCATCCACTACAGGTTTTTTCATTACACACTAAAGGATTATAGCCACTTGGTGTTTTCTTTGGAACCTAACTTATTTTAGGTATAGCCCCATTTCCAAAAAAAGTTGGGACAGTAAGTAAAATGTGAATGAAAACAGAACAGTGATTTGTAAACTGTCATATGTAGACATTCCATTGGAAACAGCACAAATAAGAGATATTAAATGTTTTACCTTTTAACCTAATTGATTTTATAGGTATATGCTTGTTTCATGTCAATGTTGGAACAATCTTAAATAGGTGAAGCTGTTATGATTGGGTATAATAGGAGGTTTTTGGGCAAGGGTGTGTCACAGTTTGCTACTTGCTGCAAGAGCAAACAGTCCAACAGTTTAAATAAAACATTTCATCACGCAAAATTGCATGGAATTTGGGAATTTCACTATTTACAGTCCAAAACATTATTACAATATTCCGAGGGCAAAATACATAATCAGTATTAAATGGCCATGACCTTTCATCCCTCAGATCGCACTGCATTAAAAGCTGCTACTGTGATAAATATACCCACAGGCTCAATAGTACTTCTAAAAGACTCTACTACACAAAACTGCATAAAGCGGCACCCAGAAACACCTCCTTGTTTCTACACTCACTGTTCATTTTATCAGCTCCACTTACCATATAGAAGCACTTTGTAGTTCTACAATTACTGACTGTAGTCCATCTGTTTCTCTACATACTTTTTAGCTTGCTTTCACCCTGTTCCTCAATGGTCAGGACCACCATAGAGCAGGTATTATTTGGGTGGTGGATCATTCTCAGCACTGCAGTGACACTGACATGGTGGTGGTGTGTTAGTGTGTGTTGTGCTGGTATGAGTGGATCAGACACAGCAGCGCTGCTGGAGTTTTTAAATACCGTGTCCACTCACTGTCCACTCACTTAGATACTCCTTCCTAGTTGGTCAACCTTGTAGATGTAAAGTCAGAGACGATCGCCCAAATAATACCTACTCTGTAGTGGTCCTGAGAGAGTCCTGACTATTGAAGAACAGCATGAAAGGGGGCTAACAATGCATGCAGAGAAACAGATGGACTACAGTCAGTAACTGTAGAACTTCAAAGTGCTTCTATATGGTAAGTGGAGCTGATTAAATGGACAGTGAGTGTAGAAACAAGGAGGTGGTTTTAATGTCATGGCTGTTTCTACATGATCTGTGAACCTGAATAGGAAATTAATTGCCAATTAATACTTAATTAATTGCTAGTGATTATTAACCTACAACCTCATACTGCTTAAGAACTATGCAGATAAGTATGTCTACATTAAAGAACTTAGTGATAATAAACAAGTGCACCATCACATGAAAAAAATGTGCTTTTTTTTAGTCAGGATTGAGGATTGCTCCTGTACTGGCAAACCTCGGGCCACTGGAGACTCTGACGCTCCGTCCGAACCCAAGTGAGGTAAACGGTGTTAAAATATTAATCCTACGTAATAATTATGATTGTTATTGTTTTAATATTGTTAATTATTGTTGATTTCTTGCTTTGTTTTGCTTGTGTCTTTGTGTTCAAAAGGTGGAGGAGATCTTTACCCTGACTGTAGCTCATGTGAGCAACCCTCAGAACAGGGGCTACACACATTTCCGCACTGGCAATCGCTATGGATTCACTCTTCCAGTGTTCCACAATGATAAGTACAGAGTCTGGGGGCTGACAGCAGTAGCATTGGACTATACACTTAAACTCATCATGCCTGAGGAGCAGCTCTAACTCTTCAATCAGCTATTTACTCCGAGGAGATTTGGATTAATTGGTTTGTTGGTTTGTTAGTCAAGGTAAAATATTGCCATGGTTACAGTCACTGCAATCATGACCTGCTGATGGAGCAATTGGTTTTTGTGTTTAATGATTTTAAGTAGATACTTCAGGAAATGCTACATTGCAGTAATGTAAGCCATGGAGCCACTGTTGGGCCTTTGAAAGCTGAGGTCAGAGCACAGGGTCAGCTTTTGCACTGCGCCCCTGGAGCCGAGAGGTTTAAGAGCCTTGCTAAAACAAGCTAGTTTATGTGATAAAAGAATTTTATTGTACTATACACTTGTGTATGTACAGTGTATCACAAAAGTGAGTACACCCCTCACATTTCTGCAGATATTTAAGTATATCTTTTCATGGGACAACACTGACAAAATGACACTTTGACACAATGAAAAGTAGTCTGTGTGCAGCTTATATAACAGTGTAAATTTATTCTTCCCTCAAAATAACTCAATATACAGCCATTAATGTCTAAACCACCGGCAACAAAAGTGAGTACACCCCTAAGAGACCACACCCCTAAATGTCCAAATTGAGCACTGCTTGTCATTTTCCCTCCAAAATGTCATGTGATTTGTTAGTGTTACTAGGTCTCAGGTGTGCATAGGGAGCAGGTGTGTTCAATTTAGTAGTACAGCTCTCACACTCTCTCATACTGGTCACTGAAAGTTCCAACATGGCACCTCATGGCAAAGAACTCTCTGAGGATCTTAAAAGACGAATTGTTGCGCTACATGAAGATGGCCAAGGCTACAAGAAGATTGCCAACACCCTGAAACTGAGCTGCAGCACAGTGGCCAAGATCATCCAGCGTTTTAAAAGAGCAGGGTCCACTCAGAACAGACCTCGCGTTGGTCGTCCAAAGAAGCTGAGTGCACGTGCTCAGCGTCACATCCAACTGCTGTCTTTGAAAGATTGGCGGAGGAGTGCTGTCAGCATTGCTGCAGAGATTGAAAAGGTGGGGGGTCAGCCTGTCAGTGCTCAGACCATACGCCGCACACTACATCAAATTGGTCTGCATGGCTGTCACCCCAGAAGGAAGCCTCTTCTGAAGTCTCTACACAAGAAAGCCCGCAAACAGTTTGCTGAAGACATGTCAACAAAGGACATGGATTACTGGAACCATGTCCTATGGTCTGATGAGACCAAGATTAATTTGTTTGGTTCAGACGGTCTCAAGCATGTGTGGCGGCAATCAGGTGAGGAGTACAAAGATAAGTGTGTCATGCCTACAGTCAAGCATGGTGGTGGGAATGCCATGGTCTGGGGCTGCATGAGTGCAGCAGGTGTTGGGGAGTTACATTTCATTGAGGGACACATGAACTCCAATATGTACTGTGAAATACTGAAGCAGAGCATGATCCCCTCCCTCCGGAAACTGGGTCGCAGGGCAGTGTTCCAGCATGATAATGACCCCAAACACACCTCTAAGACGACCACTGCTTTATTGAAGAGGCTGAGGGTAAAGGTGATGGACTGGCCAAGCATGTCTCCAGACCTAAACCCAATAGAACATCTTTGGGGCATCCTCAAGCGGAAGGTGGAGGAGCGCAAAGTCTCGAATATCCGCCAGCTCCGTGATGTCGTCATGGAGGAGTGGAAAAGCATTCCAGTGGCAACCTGTGAAGCTCTGGTAAACTCCATGCCCAGGAGAGTTAAGGCAGTTCTGGGAAATAATGGTGGCCACACAAAATATTGACACTTCAGGAACTTTCACTATGGGGTGTACTCACTTTTGTTGCCGGTGGTTTAGACATTAATGGCTGTATATTGAGTTATTTTGAGGGAAGAATAAATTTACACTGTTATATAAGCTGCACACAGACTACTTTTCATTGTGTCAAAGTGTCATTTTGTCAGTGTTGTCCCATGAAAAGATATACTTAAATATCTGCAGAAATGTGAGGGGTGTACTCACTTTTGTGATACACTGTATATATGACTAATAAAGGCATTTTTCTTTATAAGTAACTTTGGAAAACCATGCTTATTTGATGATTGTTGGGTGGGATGGGTGGTTTTAAATGTCAAAATGACCAAAAATCTATTTTTAAATCACAGACTACAGTACATAATGGCTTTCAAAGATTTTGATACACACTAGTACAGGGTTTTTCAAACGCTGGGTCGTGAGAGAAAAATAATTATAATAAATCAATTTTAACAGGCACATAAACACAAAATGAACACTTACACCCCCTGTGGAGGCTTCACATTACATATTTACCAGATTGCCACCAATCTGTTCGTGTTGCCTGGGTTGCGGTAAATATCAAATTGTGGGTTGCTTGAAAAAAAGTTTGAAAAATGCTGCACTAGTGCATGTATCCTTTTTTTCCCTGTAGCACAACAGGCAAATAGCCTTATTATAGGCCAGTTCTCTCAGGTTAAGCGCCAGATCCACTCTTAACTAGAATAAAGCAGTTACTGTAGATGAATAAATAAATACCACAGTGCACATTGGTGGGGGCACTGCATCGTTTTTTGAACTTTATCCACCTTCTATAAGTATTTTATAAGTATAAAATGATTTACAATAAACGTTTAGGATCCACAGTCAGTATAAACAGTACCGGGCGACACGGTGGCTCAGTGTAGCACTGTCACCTCACAGCAAGAAGGTCCTGGGTTTGATCCCCAGGTGGGGCGGTCCGGGCCCTTTCGGTGTGAAGTTTGCATGTTCAAGACAAGGGGCTTGTCTGTGTGGGTTTCGTCAGGGAGCTCCGGTTTCCCCCCTACAGTCCAAAGACATGCAGGCAGGTTAACTGGAGATACAAAATTGTCCATGACTGTGTTTGACATTAAACTGGTGGGGCGGCACAGTGGCTAAGTGGGTAGCACTGTTGCCTCACAGCAAGGTCCTGTGTTTGTGTGGCCTCTTTGTGGAGTTTGCATGTTCTCCCCGTGTCTGCATGGGTTTACTCCCGGTGCTCCGGTTTCCTCCCACAGTCCAAAAAAATACAAGTGAGGTGAATTGAAGATGCAAAATTGTCCATGACTGTTTGACATTAAACTGGTGAACTGATGAATCTTGTGTAAGAAATAATTACCACATATGTCATGAATGTAACCAAAGTGTGTAAAAACATGACAGTAAAATCCTAATAAATAATAAACAGTACCACCATAAATCATGGAAACATCTGTCCTAGCAGTAGTATATTTTAGGGCAGCGAGCACTGTGTATCGCCATGCAAGTGAGGCAGCAGCTGGCAGTTAAAGGGCCAGCTTAAGCTAAAGAGCTCCACATCGCGAGCGCAGTGCTGTTCTGCTGCAGAACACACTGAGCTACATGGCTGCAACACTCCACCCTGAATGCTGCACTGTGGTACGAATAAAGCACACACAAGCTGGCGCAAGGGCTCGTAACAGTCCAGATCCATTAAAACCTAGCAAAAGAGCAAGATAAAGGTACATGAAGAAAAATGTTAACGTATGTAATTATCTAAATACAGAAAGTAATGTCATTGTGTACCTTGTATTGCAGAAGCATGTGGGCAGCTTCTCTCTGATCAGCAATTGAAAGCCATATGTTGGGGAAGGATGTAAGGTTATAGCTTAGACCTTGGCACATCTCTACCCAAAGAGGTTCACAAGATGAAGCTATGCATAAAGAATAAACAGTGAATGAATATAAAGCACATGTTTCTACATACACTGTGGACACCTGGTTAAGAGATTGGACATCCAGTTTAAAAAACATGGACAGTAATATACAAGGGTTTTTCAAAAAGTTTCCGCACTAACTCTATTTAACTCTATTTATTAAGAATTAAGATCAAATTACATCACTTTTCTACATAATCACCTTTCAATGCATTTTTCCCAGCGTCATAAGAACTTTTTAATGCCATCAGCAAACAATGTTTTTAGTTGAGAGCATAGCCACTGATGCACCGTTGCTTTCAAATTATCATCCCATGAAAATCTTCTTCCCCTTAAAGCTTCTTTGAGCGGTCCACAAACTTGGAAATCAGATGGCGCTAAATCCGGACTATAAACTCTCTCTCAGTCTCTCAGACACGACCAATTACTACTCCTCCCGCCCTCACCATTTCCAATGAAAATATGAACGCAAATATGCAGAAACTTTTTTAAGATCCCTGGTAGTTGTTCTTAATGGTTGTTCTTACTAAAGGAAGGGTAGGTCGCATTGCTGCAGTTTTGTTCGTCTGCACCATCTGTGCAGTCGTTCCAGCCGTCACAGAGCCAGTCTTGGTGCAGACATTCCCCTGTGGTGCAGGCAAACTGATCAGGACTGCAGCTTCCTTCACAGAGAACATAACAATAATATTAATAATAACGCAATCATTTTATTTTTAGGGCCGTCATGGTGGCTTAGTGGGTAGCACTGTTGCCTCACAGCAAGAAGGTCCTGGGTTCGATCCCCAGGCGGGGCGGTCCGGGTCTTTTCTGTGCGGAGTTTGCATGTTCTCCCCGTTTACTCCGGGAGCTCCGGTTTCCTCCCACAGTCCAAAAACATGCTGTCAGGTTAACTGTAGACACTGAATTGCCCTATAAGTGAATGGGTGTGTGTGTGTGTATGTGTGTCTGCCCTGCGATGGACTGGTGTCCCGTGCGCCCATTGAAAAGCTGGGATAGGCTTCAGTCCCTAACTGGACAGCAGTTCCGAAAGAGGTGTACTCTTGTTACATAATTGTCTTTTCATATGATGTAATATTCCTATTATTAATTGTTTATTGTGTCTAATTTAGTTATTATGAATTGATGGGACATCCACATACATCCACAAGCAATACTCACTTTGTAAGACAGCGATGACCTGATAGAAGGCATAAAACCCACTGTCAGCAACACCTTCATCAGCCACAAAGACCACAGTAAATACAGGCCCAGACGAGGTCAGGACAGGAGGAAGATCTGAGCCACAGTACCTACAGCACTCGTACAGCAATATGACACACATCAAGCCATGTCTCAATACATTTCAACAATAAAATCTTTATCTTTTTTTTTTTTTGGACATATCCTTCTCACCTCCCTAGCACACTGCCATCTTTAGCACTGGAACTGTCATGCACCTCGACGTAGTCAAACTCACAGTTATCTTGAGTCTCCAGGCTAAAGTTGTGAAAACTTAATCTGATAAGTTGACCTTCCTCTGCAAATATTTGCCATGTACATCTCTGAGCAAGAAAAGAGGACAAATCAGAATGATTGAGTGAATGATTTTTCACAGTTTACCACTGGTTGGTTGGTCACCTTGTCTCATGGTGTGAAATGAGTTGCTTGAGTTAAGCCCTGGCAAACCAGAGACAAGAGAAATATATAACTCTTTTTCTCACAAATAACAAACCCTCCTATAACCAGCTTTATACATATCAGTGGCTTGTTTAGACCCAACCTGCAGAATTATAGTGTATAATTGCTGTTATATCATTTGTCAAAATTACCAACCATCAACCAGTTTTGATCTTGATTTGTTTAAAGATGTTTATACTTGCAATCAAATTAAATTAGGTTAATATGGGTGGCACATTGGCACAGCTGGTAATACAGGAACCACACAGCACTTGGGTTTAAATATTGCCACGTTCTGGTCACCATCTGTACATAGTTCCCTTTGTTGTATCCCGTATATGATCCCATCAAATATTAAAAGTATAATTAACTATAATGTTTAAAATGAATCAATAACGTTTACAGGTGTTATTTTACCTGCTGGTTAGGATACGGCTTTGGGTGATTTGGACTGGACAGTGAACCACTAGGACCGGTCTTCTGACCTCCACAGTCTAGTCAGTAATACAAAAGATCAAGAACAAGCAGTTGTTAGTATGGTTTGCTATTTTTTTTTTTTTTTTACAACTGGCTGCTCTAAATTATTTCTAGGCATTAATAAGTGAGTGAGTTCGTTATGGCACGCAATAGACTGACTCCCTGTTCATGCCACTTTGCCCTGCACCTAAGGTTTCATAGTGGGTTCTAGACCTACCACCACCCAGCACAGGATTTGTTTGTTTGGATTTTAACACCATGTTTGAACACATACTTGTGTTATTTTATGGCATGATCTGTATTATGATTAAGTCTGCTAATTGTATCTTGTCTTTATTTTTTGGGTCCATTTTTATTTTTATGGCTATGAGGTTTTAGGATAGACAGTGATGATGAATGAATAAATAAGGAATATAACATTAACTTCTAAATAAGTTTCCAGCATTTTCTTTAAATAATTTGTAACCAGTCTGCTAGCACCTTTAGTGGTTGAAATGCCTAAACACGTTACTCATGTCAGGCCAACAGTTCACCCTCCTACCACATACGTGATATTCTAAATAAATTGTGAAGTTAAAAGCTCTTACTATTGTGTTCCTGGCTGCAGTTGGCTTCATCTGTTTGGTCCAGACAGTTTGGATGGCTGTCACAAACAGACACAGGTAACAAGCACCTGCCGCTGTCACACATAAACTCCTCTTTAGAGCAGCTTTCTGGCAAAAAAAACACACAATACAAATAATTATCATCCAACAAACCTCTTCTCAATGGTTAAAATACTAGACTAGTAATCAGGAGGTTGTTAATTCAAGTCCCACCACTGCCCTTAAACCTCAGTGACAACTGTCATTTGTCACTCTCAAGTTTCTCATTTACATTTACAATGTTGGCATTTAGCAAATGCTTTTTTCCTAAGCGACTTACAGTACTGTGACAGTATATATAGTCTAAGCAATTGAATGTTAAGGGCCTTGTTTAAGGGCCCAACATTGGCAACCTGGCAGTGGTGGGGCTTGAACCAGCGACCTTTTGATTACTAGTCCAGTACCTTAACTGCTAGGCTACAACTGCCCTACAACTGCCTTTCAGAAGTTTCTGGTAATGCAGAGTTTTAAGTAGAGTCATAAGTCAACTGAATTACTGTTCTAATAAGGCATTATTGTGTAACGTAATGCCTGGTGTACTTACTTTGCCACAGAAGGATGGCATGATACTGTGCAGTGAAGCCATTGCCGCCGATACTGCTGTCGGATCGGAACGACACCCATACAGTGCTGCTGTTTGTGTTTATTGTGGGGGGAGCCACATTGCCACAGTACCTAGCAGGAAAGATTTTAAGGTAATTATTTTATTTGTAGTTTATTTTTACAGTTAAAGTGCTAAAGTTAGAATACCCCTAAAACTTAAAAGTCTTCATTTAGATCATCAGATGGCTTTTAGTGGTTCAGGTTTTATCGATGCTCTGTCATTATTACAAGAAATAACACTGTGATAATGATATACTGTAATGGTGACAAAACTTTAATTTTCTTAATTCATTAGAAATTTCATAATAACTTGTATTTACTGAAATTTAAGGATTGTAGGTTTTATGGTGTGGTATGACCTGTGGTTTAAACATGTTGGTTTAAGAGATTAGTTTTAGCTATTTGTTTTGGAAAATATGTGTTTAAAGGGTGTAAAAAAGTTTCCTTTGTATTAAACAGACATCAGCCTTGTATGACCTACCTTATATTAAATATGTGCCTATGGATCAGCTAAGCTGTAATATTGCCCCTTGAATATTGGGAGTCATTAGGGAGTCAGAATATTGGAAGTCATTTGCCAATATTTATATTTGTTGATTCTTTTTGACATATTATTTCTAAAAACTGGAGAACCCATGATAAACTTTAATTTGGTTGGTAATCTAAAATTTCTTATCACTCTTTAAGAAATATTTATATTGTATTGAAATAGCCATATTTAAATGTACTACACAGATTACTACATGAATATAGTACATATACAAGTATAATGTTGTAAAGACAATTATTCGATATAGACCGACCTACTGACTGTAGTACTTTGCTCCATTTCTTCTCTAAGCTCCAGCCAATCAAAGAGGCATGGTGATGGTCCCTCGATCGCCAGGAAGGAGATGTGGAGCTGGACCACATACGGGTGAGACACCCTTATCACCCAGACACACATAGAGTCAGGAGGGTATGGGTTGGGGTGGTTTGGAGAGCTAATAAGGCCCTCTGAATCAGTCAGGACTCCACCACACACTGCAGAAGGAAAAGTACATCCTAAGAAACAAGTGAATCTGATAAGCAAAACGTTTTTCTAAAATTAAGAATGGTTAGGAATTGTGGCTTGCTGTTTATCATTAAAATGACCAAATTACTGATATTATAGCTGAGATAACAACAGCCTATTAGTAGTAAAGTCAAATCACTGTATGCCAATTTAATTTATTTGTATTTAAGTGTATTTAAAAAAAAATCATTAAAGAACAGAATGGTTTACAGTGGATCAGAAAAATTTATATTAATCATGACCTTATTCTCAGTATTGGATTGGTGCATAGTTCAAAGTGTTTAATGTTCAAAAGCTCACCTTTAAAGGGGGTGGACTCTTGCTCAAGACTTGGAGCTAGTGAGCTGTATTCAGGAGAAAGAATGGTAAGATTTGGGACTGGAATCTGTGGTGTAGTATCTCCACTCCATGAGTTTTGAGACAACATTCTTTCCTCAGACTGGTCTCCATTTATGTCTGTAAAAAATGATATATTGTAAAATATAAATATTAAAAATAGTCATATTTTCAATGATAATTATAGTTTTATATACTGTATATACACCAATCAGGCATAACATTATAACCACTGACAGGTGAAGTGAATAACACTGATTATGTCTTCATCACGGCACCTGTTAGTGGGTGGAATATATTAGGCAGCAAGTGAACATTCAAAGTGGATGTGTTAGAAACAGAAAAAATGGGCTAGACGACTGGGTCAGAGCATCTCCAAAACTACAGTGTCCAAGGCAGGAACAGTGGTAAACTAGCGACAGGGTCATGGGCAGCCAAGGCTCATTAACGCATGTGGCAAGTGAAGGCTGGTCTGTGTGGTCCGATCCAACAGATGAGCTACTGTAACTCAAATTGTTGAAGAAGTTAATGCTGGTTCTGATATAAAGGTGTCAGAATACACAGTGCATCACAGTTGCAGGGCTGTTTTGGCAGCAAAAGGGGGACCAACACAATATTAGGAAGGTGGTCATAATGTTATGCCTTATCGGTGGAAATCTGTGTGTGTATTAAATAATTAAATTAAATTAAATAATTAAATTTTATTAGTTAAATAAAATAAAAATAAAGAAATTATTAATCAAATTTTATATATATATATATATATATATATATATATATATATATATATATATATATATATATATATATATATATTTAAATTAAGAAGAATGCATTAAATAATAATGTAATTTCTTACTAAATAATTTAAAACAAGAAATATTAAAAAGAGAGATTTCCAATGTTTTCACTGATCATCTTAATTGTATTTATATTTGTAAATATAAATAAATTTACAATTTGATCATTGCAATGCAGTCAAAAAAAGAACAAGAGGCATAATTAAGCCAGCACTATCTCATCTAACACATTCAACAAATATTACTCACTCACGTTGGAGTACAAGAACTAATGTGAGGGCCAGGACAGCCAACAACAACAGAGCAGCTGCTATAACCACCAGCGCTCGCCAGCTGCACCGCTTCTCCCTCATACACACCACACACAGACTGATCACGCTGCAGTCTCCTGTAATATCAAAGTCAACAAGCAAGTGAAGTGAGTACATATCAGAGGTGGACAAGTCAGACGCTTACAGTTCCTAAAGTGCTAGGGGTTTAAACTCGCAACAAAATTTTTATTTACCCTTCCATAAAGACTGAATCATAGGTCAACTGCATCAACAGATGTTGCTGAAGTGTGCACATAATTGCACCTAACCATTTTTTTGTTGTTAATATGCTACAATCAACTGAGTGTGTAATTTTATAAAACACACACAGTATTTTATTAGTTTTGTCAATGCCATATTAGTTTTACAGCCATATACAGTTTTACAACTAGTAAATATGAGGTTAATAATTAATCTTAACAAGTGTAATTTCTTAGTTCTTTTTATACTTATGAAATATGTTTCTGGAGATGGGGCTGGAGCTTTGAAGATAGCTTCCATTACAATTCTCAAGTTCACCATTACTCCACAAGCTCATCTAATAACCTCCATACCGCATACTTTAGGACTTCACTAGGTCAGTTTGCCATCTCTTACCGAGGACCTATAATTTGGAACAACCTACCAACTTATCTAAATAAATGTAATAATATCAGTAACCTAAAACCTTTTTATTTTGTTGTTTGTTTGTATGTTTTGTAGTTATGTAATTTAAGAACTCTCACTTTTGATTGGTATGTTTTATATACATATATGTATATATTTTGTTTCTTTTTTTTATATGTTTTTTTTTCTTGAGGGAAAGTTTGTTTATATAAGCCGGCTTTTTTTTTACTTTCCCTGCACATTTTTTTTGTATCATTATGTTTTCTTTCCTTTTGTGTTCATATGTACAAATGAATAAATAAAAATAAAAATAAATAAAATAAATGTATGATTTGTCAAACACAGTGCATACTGGTGTTAACCATTAAAGGTCATTATGAAAATATGGAACTTTTTCTTTGAGGTTATATACATATTGCATAGTAGGGTGTTTTAAACATAAGAAGATGTCATACCTTATATGTTTTGTTGATATAGTTTATATTAACGCTTACTTACGAGTTCCAGAAGATTTGGTAGGTTCTGGGGATATGGCAACCATAAACACTTCTTTCATTTCATCACACTCATTGTCTGGCTCAAATGCTGGATTGCAAAAAATATTCTGGCAAAGTGAACAGAGAAATACAGTAATATTGAGACCAAAGGAACTTCATGGTCCCCATCTTAAATATATAAATTCAAATTTATTCTTACCTTAGACAAATCAGTGTCGTGGATGGACTTTTTAGATTCCGCCATTCTAAATTTAAAATAATGTTTTATCCATTCTTTAAAAGCAGCAGAGTATAAAAAGAACTAGTTCCAGTAGGAGAATGTTGTTAAATGTTAGTTTTAAGATATTTTAATTAGACATGCAGTATTTAGTAATACATCTTGCAGAAGGTTCTGTTTGGGAGAGTATGTTACAACAGAAGAAGTAAAGAACCCACCCAAAATCCTCCACAAAGCCAAGTCAGCTGAGAGGACTGAACACATGGAGAAGGGAGTTTAAGCATGGTGGGGCAGCTACAATGCTACCAAGGATCTTTCAATACTGACCACACACACATATTCACACACACATTGCTGTTTTGACTGCATACAGCTTCATATTAACTTGCAAATGTCATGTAATTCGTGCAGTCGTCACTTTTCTGTAACTAAATAATTAGGAAAACACAAACTCTCACCGTTTTTCTTTCTGTCTTTGACAAAGAGGTCAGTGACTTCTGTTAAACAAGAATGTTGATTATGAGCCAGTACATTTTTTCCAACATCAAGCTGTAAATATTTTTGACCAAAGAAGTATGTGTTCTAATTGTTTAGTCACAGTAAAAGAACAGTTGCAGAAATAAATGAAGTCCGGTTACTGCTATATCATATATCTCTTAGAAATGTACACCGATCAGCCATAACAGCCACCTCCTTGCTTCTGCACACATTGTCCAGTTTATCGGCTTCACTTACCATATAGAAGCACTTTGTAGTTCTACTATTACTGACTGTAGTCCATCTGTTTCTCTGCATGCTTTGTTAGCCCCCTTTCATGCTGTTCTTCAATGGTCAGGACTCTCCCAGGACCACCACAGAGTAGGTATTATTTAGGTGGTGGATCATTCTCAGCACTGCCGTGACACTGACATGGTGGTGGTGTGTTAGTGTGTGTTGTGCTGGTATGAGTGGATCAGACACAGAAATGCTGAAGGAGTTTTTAAACACCTCACTGTCACTGCTGGACAATAGAATAGTCCACCAACCAAAAATATATCCAGCCAACAGCACCCTGTGGGCAGCATCCTGTGACCACTGTTGAAGGTCTAGAAGATGACCAACTCAAACAGCAGCAATAGATAAGCGATCGTCTCTGACTTTACATCTAAAAGTGAACCAACTAGGTAGGAGTGTCTAACAGAGTGGACAGTGAGTGGACACGGTATTTAAGAACTCCAGCAGCGTTGCTGTGAATGATCCACCACCTAAGTAATACCTGCTCTGTGGTGGTCCTGACCATTGAAGAACAGCATGAGGAGGCTAACAAAGCATGCAGAGAAACAGATGGACTACAGTCAGTAATTGTAGAACTACAAAGTGCTTCTATATGGTAAGTGAAGCTGATAAAATGGATAGTGAGTGTAGAAACAAGGAGGTGGTTTTAATGTTATGGCTGATCGGTGTGTAAATACTGTACAGATAAATGTATTTGGCCAGGTTTGACTACTACCAAATAAAGTGTACCTAAAAACATGCAGCTTTGGGTAAAAACAGCAGGTTTAATTAAAATAAACTCAGTATTAAACAGTCCTTTTTTATTTGTTAAATAATGTGATTTCACTTTCTTTTTCGTTGTTTGAGGTAATTGCACAATGTTATTTTTTTTACATTTCCCATAAAAACAAGTTGCTCAATCTCATTTTTATTAGAAGTTAATGTTTAATCGCTCATCAAATACACTGCACACAATTTATCCATGCTCTCCACAGCAGAGACTAAGTTAACTGGAGACTGTTTACGATGTACTTCACTACTGCATGTCTTCTAATTTTTGGTTTGCACATTTCTACTGGTGAAGGTAAGCACTGCAAAATACAATAATGTCTTAAGTCTTAATCCTTTGCATTGCATTTTACATTGCATGGGACAATCATCAGTAATTGTAGAGAGAACTTTTGTATAATTTGTTTGCTGCATTTGTTAAAACATAATGCAGAGATCTTCAAACAAAAATTTGGAGCAATATATTAGTCAAGTCAAGTCAACTTTATTTATATAGCGCTTTTTACAATATACATTGTCTCAAAGCAACTTTACAAAATCCAGGACCAACAGATACAAAAACCCCTGTTGAGCAAGCCGAGGGCGACTGTGGCAAGGAAAAACTCCCTGAAAATTACAGGAAGAAACCTTGAGAGGAACCAGACTCAGCAGGGCCCATCCTTCTTGGGTGGCCTGGAGGATACTTTAAATAAATACACGATTTACACAAATCATACAAACACAGAATTAAATGATCTAAAAGTCATAACTGGTAATAAATAGATAAATAAACAATTAAATAATAATAGAGTTGTTATCCGCTCTAGTCTTCAATAAAGTCTGTAGTGATTTCTTGTCGTTGCAATTACTCCAGACCAGTCACATCTGACAGGAGCAGCATCGTTGTCCCGGCAGTCTCGACTTTAATCCTTAACCTCGGCGGGTAAACAGGTTTCCATCAGAATGCCCTCGGGGTTAAACAACAGAGAATGTAGTTAATAATGTACAATGCTAGTTGACAAACAGTTTTACAGAGAGTTTTAGACTCCGGCAGCCCTAATTATTACAGCATAACTAAAAGGGAGCAATATGTATAGAGCAATCCGTACATATGTAAATACAATTACTGGCTTTTGATCAAAAATTTTGCGCCTGTTTAGTCTAACACAGTCCTTATACGTATCTTTGCTCTCTGAGAGATAATTTACATGAGTGTTTGGTAATTTACATTTGCAGCATTCAGCAGACGCTATTCCAGCAAATCAGGGTGCAACTTGGTGGTGGTAGGGCTTGAAGCGGCAACTGTTTGATTACTACTCCAGTCCCTAACCACTGGACTAACACTTAATAGTATTAACATATGCATCTCCAACTCCAACATGCAATCCATCATCCAGCTACTTCAGCCATGTCCACCCACCTTTGTTAACAATATATGTATCAGGTAGAGCAAAATAGCAATACATCAATGTCAGATGCTATAGCAGCAGTAAATGTAAAAAATAATTAGGTATAGGTAATTGTTATTGCACAGTGCATTACCGGTGAAGTAATAAATAAAATAAAATGCCTGGTGTTAAATACTTGAGTTATTGCACATAATAAAAGAGTAGCAGCATGATGTAGGTATTTCCATCCATCAGCCAGGTCCATTTAAAGTACCTTAATTACAAATTAAAGTATTGTCATGCCATGTCCACCCACCTTTGTTAACAATATATGAGTCAGGTACAGCAATATAGCAATTAGTCTATGTTAGATGCTATAAGAGCAGTATATAGCTGCTGTGTTTTTCTTGTTCAATTGTTTAACAGTACTGTCCTTGGGGCTTAAGTTGCATTCTGTATTTCTGAATAGGTCATTCACAGTTTGTATGTTTTGAGACATTTTTGGACAGAATCATTTACTGTCCTGTATTTTTGAAAATATTTGATTCTTTTCGGTTACAGATTACTATGACTATGGGGAACCAAAAAACTGCGAAAAGACAGAATCCATCATAGGAGGTAGGGTGGACTATCCCAATGGAGTTGCAGTGGGCAGTGAGGTAACCTATCACTGTAAAGATGGATTTAAACCCTACCCAGTCTCCAAGAAAATCTGCAACTCTGAAGGAAAATGGGAGCCAAAAATATCGAGGGTGATATGTGAAGGTCAGACTAAGTTATGCATTACCTAAAGAAGTGTTTTCCTGTTTATAACAGTACAATCTGTGTTATTATTTGCTTATCATTTTTATCAAGTTTTATTAAATGGAATTTGTAATGATGGCTCAAATAGAAGAAGACGATTATGAGGATTATGATGAAACACCCCAAAAGAACTGCTCTCTGGCAGAGGTCATAAATGGAGGCCATGTGACCTATTCCAATGAAGGCCTGGAAGGCAGTGTGCTGACATATCACTGTGGAATTGGAAGCTACCCTTATCCATTCAGAAGAAGAGTATGCCAACGAGGCGAGTGGTCAGTAATGGTACTGCCTAATGGCAAGAGAGTGTCCACGGCCACCTGCAGAGGTATGCTTCAAAAGAAACCATTTGCAGTATAAAGCAGGGCTGGCAGAAGCATATTTGAAACACATGGCTATAATAAATTTGAATGTAAATCATGTGCAAATATGCAAATGCAAAATAAAATTAATTACAAATTCTGACCACAAATTTCCCCAAGGAGACCTTTTTTCTGTAAACCCCTTTTCAGAAAAGTTGGGACATTTTGTACGAAGCAATACAAACTAAATCTTACTTAATGTTTCAGCTGAACAACTTATTATTTTGTATATTTTTAATTTGATGTCTGCACGGGCAACCATACTTTAATGTGTGTGACTTCTGAGTCCTCAAACAGCATTGCATTAGAAACTATACTGAGATACATATAGCCTCGTGGGCTCTGGTCCTTCAGTACTCCAGAAAACTGTTGTCAATTAACACAGCCTACAGCTACTTGGTAAACACAACAGAAAATAAACTTTATAATTTAAAGTGTACCTCTGGTACAGTTGATGTCCTAGCAAATGGCAGGTAACTGTAATAACTACTTTGGATTCAAAACAGTATTAAGACCCCTTGGCTTTCTGTTCTAATTTCTTTTGGATTTTAAATGGATGTAACCGTGATTTTGTCCATCAGTTTACAACACTAGTTTACTAAACTGTCCTAATAAAAGTTTTTAGACTTGTTATTAAATCTTTAATTACAGTTGCAAGTCTTCTTGGATTTGTTTTTACATGCTTTACACACTTGGATTCATTTAGACAGTTCATTCTTCATTTAACTAAGCAGATCCTATCAAGCTGTCAGATTGGAATATGAGCATGTGTGAACTGCCATTTTTAGGTCTTATCACCCTATGTTTAATAGGGGTTAAGTCTAGGATTTGGGTCGGCCATTGTTTAATGTATATTAGGGTATATTAAAAATCAGAAATGACTGAATACATTTTTAAGTTTTCTGTTGCTATTTTCAGAAATTCTTTGCCCAGCACAACTTAAGCTAGACAGTGGAGAATTTTGGCCTAAAAAACAGTGGTTCAAGGTTGGAGAAGAACAGAGATTTTCATGCAAGGAGGGCTTAACACTGCTTGGTTCAGCACAGCGGAACTGCACCGAATGGGGTCACTGGACTGGTACCACACCAGTGTGTAATGATAAAAGTAAGCATCCTTTAGGTATCTGTGAAAACTAAATGTACTTTTTAAATAGCCAAACATTGTTTTATATTTAAATTCACAGTTTTACTTAGATCCCTGTCGGTAAGATGTATCAAAGTGATGAGGTGCAATGCAAAGTGCACCAAGGCTGTTGCATAGTGTAAGAAAACGGTAAAAACAGGTCATCAATATGGCAGACATGCTATTTAAGTCAGAGAAAAAAATGTTTTATAGCTTATAAAAACACAATAATGTAGGCCTTGTCAAAATGTGTAACTGTATTTTATTGTTTGTGTGGTTAATCATGGTCCTACATTAATCATATAATAATTTTGACTGTGCTGAATGAAATAATCCAGATATTTTAAGGTTACTTACTACATACTACTATTATCAGAGTTGCCAAATTTGTGTTATAAAACCAGCTCAAAAAGGCTTGATGAAAAACAGTATTAAAATTATGTCCTTTACCAACATAATTATGAACAATTTACCTGAAAAAGGGAGAAAACAAGTATTCAACCACTTAAAATAATTATCAAACCATCAATGGTTTTATCATCTAGATTATGTGTACTGTACACAAATGTCAAACATGTGCCTACAAATATTATTACAATGTATCAATTTTGCCAAGAATAGTGGACAAAAACTAATCTGCCAACCAGATTTGTGCTGGCTTTTTAATACTCTTTATTAACCCTGACTTTAGGGGGTATATAAATGGACTCACTTACTCCTTTCAGGTGACTACTGTGGAAATCCAGTGACTCCACCAGGAGCGCTGCGCTCTGGAGATCGCTTCCGCATTGGTGACAAAGTGAAATACAGCTGTCAATCTGGCTTGGATTTACTTGGACCTGAAGTAAGAGAGTGTTTGGATTCCAAAGAATGGAGTGGACCTGTCCCACGATGCCAAGGTAAATGGCATTTAAATGGCAAAAAAAAAAAAAGGTACACTACTGCAGCACAATTTGAACTGTGTTAAAACTGACATACAGGCCGCGCAGGTGGCGCAGCGGTAAAAACACACGCTGTTCACCAGAGCTGAGATCTCGAATACATCGTATCGAATCTCGGCTCTGCCTTCCGGCTGAGGCTGAGCGGCTACATGAACAATGATTGGCCTGTTGTTCAGATAGGGGCGGGCCTAAGCTGGATGGGGACTCTCTCTCAGACTAGTGCGATTACGACCTTTGCTGGCTGGTTGGTGGTGCCTGCACGGAGATGTGAAAGGAGTGCGGTAGAGGGTGTGTCTCTCCGTACACAGCACTGTACTGCACTGCACTCGTCAAGTGTAGGTGATAAGATGTTCGATTGCTGTGCATGTGTCGGAGGGGGCGTAGAGCAGCCTCGTCCTCTCCAATCAGAAGCAGGGACCAGCACTAGTGAGAGGATGATTGACGGGCAGAAACTGGATGCGCTAAAAGGGGGAGGGCAAAGGGGTAAAATACAACAAAAAAAAAACTGACATACAAAAGCAGGTCAGTTAACCACTTAACCAGTCTGGCGTTAAAATTTATTTTAAAAAATTAGATTTTTTGAATTAATAAGAACTAATTAAAAGGCATCTAGAGTATTGACTTTCAGGAAGGCTCAATTTTGTTTTGTTCATTCAATTTATAACACCATTAGCTTATCTATAAATGATCTATGATAATGTATGATCTATAAATTATGTTTCCCCAGCTCACTTTGCATTCGATTCACCTGAAACTGTGGCTCAGGCTATGCATGGCTCTTTGTCTGTTGTATTGGATGTTTTATCCCCAGAGTTCAAAATGAAAGGTAAGCCAGTACACACAATTTTTTTATTTCTATTTTTGGCTGGAACATGGGTAACACTGTCGACAGCCATGCAAACTTTATATAATTATGGGTTTTGGAGACAAATAAAGAAGCCCACGTCACTGCTTTTCTGTGTACGTGGAATCAGCAAGGACATTGTTAACCATGTTTTTTTTTTTTTTTAGCTTTTAATTCTAATAAATGTTCAAAAGAATGACAGTAAGTTTAAAATAAGTACTAAGAACTTAATAATAACTTTAATTTAATTGTATAGCTGTTCTGCTGTCTTGGAAGCTACATCAAATTACAAGCTGTACATTAAAAAAGTAATACCACCATTAGAGAGGACAAAGCATGAATATTTGAAAATAATCAAATATGAATATTAGCTCAAATGATTATAAGCTTAAATATTTATACCAGGGGTGGAATACCTAAAATCCCGAAATTACCAAAAAAAAAAAAAAAAAAAAAAATCACAGTTATTTCCCCAAATATTGAATTCTGAATACTAAAAACAACAGTTGAAATAAGTACTAACATTTAATAATGACTTATTTTTTAATCAAGCTCAGCAAGATTATGGTCGAACCTTGAAAGTAGCAGATGGTCGTCTCAACATTTTCATCCTGATGGACACGTCAGGAAGCATTTTACAGGATCAATTTGAAAATGCAAAAAAAGCCACTGCTAACCTTATACGCAAGGTTTGTATTGACGTACAGTAAATGTTTTACATACAGTTTATTCATTCTGCCATAATTTGTATACTAACCAAACACAACCTGAACAAGATGAACATACTGTAGATTTCCAAAGAATGAACATTATGCAACATTACCTATGATTTAATCCTGATTTTGTTATTTTTAGTTATATTACTGACGTGTCGTTTTGCAATGTTTTACAAAAGTATTGTTGTGGCTTTACACATAATGCAAGAAATATTTGCTGACGATGTACAAATAGCAAACCTTGATAGTAAATGTACTTCAATGCTGGTTTTAATTACACAGTAAAATAGTTTGCAGGGCGGCATGGTGGTACAGTGATGGGGCAGTGATAGCTTAGTGGTTAAGGTACTGGACTAGTGATCTAAAGGTTGCCGGTTCAAGCCCCATCTCTGCCAAGTTGCCACTGTTGGGCCCCTGAGCAAGGCCCTTAACCCTCATTTGCTCAAAATTGTGTTGTCATAACTGTAAGTGGATTGGTTAAATGCATCTGTTAAATGCTGAAAATGTAAATGTACAAGTGGGTAGTGCTCTGGCCTCACAGCAAGAATGGCCTGGGTTTGACTTCCCAACCAGGGAAAAGGTCACTCTCTGTCCATAGAGGTTTCTCCGTCTGATCAGGTTTCCTTCCAAAAGTCCAGAAACATGCAGTCAGGCCAATTCGAACTACTAAAAATGCCCCAAGTGTAAATGTATGTGTGAATGTGTCTGCCCTGTGATTTCCTGCTTTTCACCAAAGAATCAGACCTACCGTGAATCTGATCAGGACAAAGTAGTGATAACAAACACAATGAATGAATAAATGAATTCATAGTTAGCCTAACATAATTAGTCGAGTTTGCTAAAAAGCTACTTGATATCAAACAGTTGCCTTCATCAAACCTTTCTAGACTCCTGAGCAAGAAGGACCATGGTTAGAGAATACTCAGGCAGAACCTGTTGGAGGAACAACAATCTCTGCAACTTATGTCGCAGCAATAGTCGGCTAATGTAATTTACTGCTGTGTCACCTGTGCACCCTTAGATTAGTTATAAAAAAACATATTAAATGAATATATCCAGTTGAAAGATCTATCTTGTATATTGTTTTCTTGTTTTTTTACCAACACTCATTTTTTTGCAGCTGAGTAGCTACGATGTTCAAATGAAGTTTAATATAATTTCCTATGCCACTGAGCCCCGGGACATTATAAGAATTCAGGACTATGGCAGTGATAATGTGGAAATTGTCCTGAACAAGTTAACTGAGTTCAGTCAAACAAGTATGTTTCTTCTTTATTTAAACTGCATGGTTTAACACTTTTAACACTTAAAACATGTAATTTAGCTTATTGTTTAACTGATATAATTATCTTTTTATGCATAGCACATGGCCGAAAGACTGGTACCAATCTCTATAAAGCGCTCTACAAGGTATATGAACAACTGTCCTTCCTCGGTGCAAGCAAAAAGGAAAAATACTTTAATGAGACTCAGAACGTCATTCTCATTGAGACTGATGGTAATCAAAGGCTAATACATCACAACTTTATTTATGATATATAATGGCTAACTGTTTTTAGCAATGATGACTTACTATATTGTCAAGCACTTTACACTTTTTAATTGTTCTTTGTCTTCCCTTAAGTAAAGTACTACCTGAGGTAGCCAAAATAATATATACTGTATACATATAGAACATAACCCTCAGCTTAGTTTGACTATAATTTGGCCTATTTTACTAGTTAGAACATAATTTGCAAAAATAAAAACATAGAATATATTGAGCTGCTTGATAACCTACTGATGTATTTTAGATGTGTTTATAAACTGTTCTGTGTCTAACAAAGCTGTTTTTAAGATTTGCAAATAATTTATGGCATTCAGATCACTCTTTGTGGGACAATCTGTGTATTTATACATGCATATTTTTATTTTCAATTATAATTTTTTAGGCTATTCCAATATGGGAGGGAGTATAGAGCATGTTTTGTGTATGATCCGTGAACATTTGGGTTATAAATGCAGATCATTTGATAACACACAAGAGGATCTCCTAGGTAAGTCTAATTTAAAATAAATTTGTTCAATACAAAAGTACATCAATACTGTTGGTACACCTAAAGTAGCCAATACATCATAAATATCTATTACTAAGGTGATGTTTGATGGTAAACAGACTGAAGGCAGTGAAACAATGAATCAGTTCTAGCATCTTCTTTTTTAAAGCAGAATCAAAAGCACATACTGCATAGAATGTTTTCATAGCTTTTCAGTGCCAGTATTGTTCTGGAGTTGTGTTCATTCAATGTAACAATGAAGGTTACACCAGCGCCACTGCAAACATACTTTAAATTATTTACTGAAGATTGTTTTACAGATGTTAAAGGAAAATGTTTATCCTTTTTAAATGTTTATCTCTGTATGTTTTTAATTTACTAATAAATATATTATATATATTATATAGAGATTATTAATAAGTGGTCCTTACATAGAAAGACCCTGCTCTACGAAATAAGATTAAATGCTTTTCAGAAATTGCCTTTAAAATGTAATATGCTTTAACCAGAAGATTTAAGTTGAGAAAGGTCAGGGATCATATATATATACTGTATATAGATAGAGAAAGATTCATTTTAATTGTGTCTAATTGTGACTAATTGTGTGTGTGTGTGTGTGTGTGTGTGTGTGTGTGTGTGTGTGTGTGTGTGTGTGTGTGTGTGTGTGTGTGTGTGTGTGTCTTTAAGATATATATGTGTTTGGCATTGGAGAAAATGTTAAGAAAGATGAACTAAGAAACATAGCTTCTATGAAGATGAGAGAGCAGCATCTGTTTATTTTGCACACTTACAGTGACCTTGGAGAGGTGTTCAACAGGATGATCAGTATGTTAATCTATTGTTATTAAAATAGATATGATGCTTTTTATATTGGTTTTATAGGTAATGTATTATTTCTTTTGCAGCTTTTGGTGTATATTTACTTAAATATTATTAAACTTTTTTTATCTTTAATAAATATATGTGCATTATATATTTAATGTATTATTTGGCCATTAACAACTTGATATTTAAGAGAAACAAAATTTAATAATGAATAAAAAATTACAATGCATTTCTGCTATACAGTCTTTTTGTAGTTGTGTTTTACAACATACAGTAGTTAGTGAGTGTTGTAATTGCATTAAGATTTTTATATCCGCTGTGAAAGTTTGTGTAATGTTAAAGGTGTTTATAATTGCCCAGTAATTATTAACACACAAAAAAATCATTGGACTAGAATAAAGAAATGTAAAACATGCAGTTTAGTTAAAACATCAAGGTTGTATTTCAGAAGTACATTTAGGAATCT
This sequence comes from Trichomycterus rosablanca, assembly GCF_030014385.1. Classification (NCBI taxonomy): domain Eukaryota; kingdom Metazoa; phylum Chordata; class Actinopteri; order Siluriformes; family Trichomycteridae; genus Trichomycterus; species Trichomycterus rosablanca. The sequence goes on along the minus strand of NC_086007.1, from coordinate 12,142,157 downwards.
ACATGTAAATGGGGAAAATGTGGTAGTTCAATTTCAACCTTTACAGCAAGAAATACATAATCTGTGCTTGGAATGAAATAGTGTAATGTTTATCCATGTAACTTTGACATAGCTGTGCCATTAAAATATTTGATTCCAAACGTGTCAATTTAAGAAGTAAAATGTAATAAAACACATTTGTTACTTAAAGATGTGATGATTTTAACAGTTATTTAATTGGATTATCCAGTGTTTGTTATCACATTCCCTGACCTTCTACCTTCACTTAAAACTTTTTATGCCCTTGATTGTGATTGGTTATACTGTATGGTTGATATATTATCTTCAACATGATCATTCTAAACCTAACATCATTTATAATATTTATGGATCGAATTAAAACTCTAAAGAGGTATCAAATCCCATTTTTAAATATGTGCATTTGCAATAGATCCTTAGTGACATATCCTTAGTATATAACCGATATACCAAATCTGTCTCTGTTGAAGATGATTCTGCTGTAACCAAATGTGGAATGGCTCAAGAGCTTGTTTACCCAAGAAAAACTCCAGAAACCCATGAGGATACTGAAGCACCTCAGCCTGCTTATACCAGACCTTGGCATGTCAGTGTTTACTGGGTAAGTGCACATGGCCAGTTTTCGCAGTTAGTTGACTTAAACTAACCAACTTTAAACTAAAAGACTGTTCATTTTTATGTTTAACCAGAAAATGAGGCCATGCAAGGGCTCCATTTTGACTGAGAACTGGCTGATGACAGCTGCGCATTGTCTGATGAAACTGACTGATGGGTTTGTGGAACATGCCACCACTAACGAACTACACATTGAGCATGGTCTGATTTTGTTTTTACTCAAGCAACCATTTATAATAATTCATAATAATTTCCAGTTTTAACTGGATGACCACTTTTATGACTCAGTAGTTCTTAATAGATACTGACACCTTTTATCCACAATAATTGGTCAATTGAATCTGATACAAAAAAATAAAGGTGAACTTTCTAGTTATGCAATTAATGGCTAGGCGTCCATGACTGGCTGTGTATTTGAAATATTCGAATCCCTAACCCTTTCTTCACATAAATAATTAGGAATTGTATAACTTTAACTTAATTTTTAAATGAGACACATTTGCACAATTTCATTAATGTAAGAAACTTAAATTTTACCTATTTTTGGCCAGTGTTCTACATATACAGTGAAGACTGATTAATTTGGAATTTGGCATGTATCTTTTAAAATACTCCTGACCACCAGTGTCAAACAAATCTGCAAGATAAAATTTTATAACTATTTATAACTATACTTGTAATGATTTTTAAATGAAAGCAACACATTCACTTTTAGGCTCATTTGCACTTGATGTACCAACAATATTTAAACACTTTTTACATTTACAAACAGAAGTTTGTAAATGTCAGTTTTAACTGCTAACCTACATGTACAAGGCAAGACACTTACACAGGTAGTTGTGTATGACTATTCTTTTAATTTCCTAAAATAGCTCCAAAAGATCGGCTGTTGCTTGCTTTAAAAATGCTTTAATGTAATATTAAACATCGAGAGCTAAAAAAAACACTGAGCAGCCTATTTTCTTGTGTCTTAGGTGAGGGTAAAGCAGCAGCCTCATTGCTAATCATTCATCCGCAGTTTGATGTCAGCGGACTCAAGGACAAGAACATCAAGGAGTTTTATGACTATGACATTGCGCTCATTAAAGTGGTCAATAGCATTAAGTTGTCCATAAAGGCAAGGTAGGACTTTACACATACTATAAACCTGAATTATTAATGGGTAAAAAGGTCGTCAAGCTGTGAAAATTTGAGTAAAATCTTTAATTAAAGTTCATTTAATAGGAAATGCATTTTCTTTGTTAATACAATGCCAAGATAGGGATTATTAACTATAGAAATAAAATAAAACAAAGGTGTGTTAGAAATCGTTCATAAATCAGGCAACATTCCTTCCTGGAAGAGGACACAAGTGTTTTGTTTCCATTCACAGTAAAGAGGGACGGTTGAGAGGCAAAAACAAAATGTCCAAAGATTACAGTTTTGAGGAAGATGACAGCATTTTACAGTCACCAAGTCTCTAAATCTATAGTTAAATGTTTCCATTATACATTTCATTCATATATCCACTTTTCACTGTCTAACATCATCCTGGTTAGAGTTGTAGTGGACATAGAGTCACTTAGGAAACACTGGATGCAGAGTGGGAATAAACCCTACGTTACATTTATGGCATTTAACAGACAATTTTATCCAAAGCAACAGACAATTATGACTGAATGCAATACAGCATGAGGTTTAAGGACCACAGTAGCCTTTGTCATGGTTATTTTAGCCCCTGACCTAAACCCTAGTATAGAAACCTGTGGGGAAAGTTAAAGAGAATAGAACCTGAAGCTAGAAACAGAATAGAAACCTAAAGCTCAGAGGATCTGATGATATATTTTTAATGGAGTAGGGCTTTTAATGTTATAGCTATGTTCTCCACTCTTATAAAACATTGTAATGTTAATGCATGTGAGGTCACTTTTGAAAAATCTAAAGGTTGCTGGTTCAAACTCCACTACTGCCAGGTGGCCACTGTTGGGTCCTTAAGCAAGGCTCTTAACCCTTAACTGCTAGGATTGTATACTGTCACAATTGTAAGTCACTTTGGGTAAAAGAACCTGCTATGTGCTGTAAATGTATATTGCTAACAATAATGTTAATGTTTATTTTGTCAACCAGAGGTTACATCCATATATGGAAATATTAAGAAACTACCATTTATGCCATGCTTTACATAAAAAAAATCGACAGTCTGTAAGGTCATATCTTACAAATGTACATTAGGTAGAATGTTAGGCTGTACCTACATTATCTCAAGTGATCCAGGTCAGCTGTTCAGCTATTCATCTGCTAAATGCTGTAAATGTAAATCCTGCTGAAACCTGTAATCAATAACGAGGCTATACAGAAAAAGAGGGCTCAGTTTTTACTCAATGTCAGAGTAGTTTATTGGATTATTACGGTATGGATGTAGAAGAAGCACAATTTAAAACACTGACTTAAATATTTTGTCTTTGTCCATTTATAATTCTGTTTAAAACAAAGTATATGCTCTTTTGTTGTGTTTAACAGGCCTATTTGTTTGCCATGTACAAAGGCTTCAAATCGAGCTCTCAGACTGAATCATGACTCTACTTGTGAGAAACACAGTAAGAACTTATAACAATGTCAAGTAAGATGTTTTAGCCACACCCATTTCTAACATATAAAAACTGAATTATTAATAAACTGCTTTAATTTGCCACAAAAGGGAGTGTAAACCATCAAAGCTGCAAAAGTGTGGCCAAATTTATATTAGTGGGAAGACCACCAAGCTCAAGTCAGATGTCCACATACTTTTAACCATATACTGTATGTACAGAGAAAAATGTCTTAGAACATTTTTGGGTCAGCACAGCTGCTAGATCAGTTTTGGTGTGTCTTTCTTTGGTGTGTGTATACACATCTTTGAAAATGAACTGAGCTGATGGGACACTATTATTTCCAAAGGATATCCATTCAAATAGTGTTAGGCTGATGTTAGTGCAGAGCACAGTCCTCCTAGATGGGGGCGCTGTCATCTTGAAAAAGAACACTCCTATTAGAAAAGAGATGTTTCATCATGTTGACCAGGTGATTAGTCAGAACAGTCGGGTATACACCATACCCTGCGTTCACTCACTTGGTGACGACTCATCTGGCCATCTTTGTAGATTATTACTTATAGGCTTTGCACCACTCTTCAATCACTCATCATTTATTACCCAGTTTAACTGGTCCAGCTGATATATATAAAATAAAATATATATAAATAAAAATAAATACATGATGTGCATTATATGAAACCATATGGTTGCTGCTGTGTATCTGTATGAACAGAAAGCGCCCTGATTGATCCGAAGGAGACTCAAGCCCACTTTATCCGTCAGGGGAAAATCAGATTGCAGACCCACATCCAGTCTGAAAAGGTGAATCATCTTAAAACATATTTCCAGTACACTACATCGGCAAAATGATGTTACCAGAACATGACCTTGGTTGATGTGATGAGGATCATTCCGAAACAGTTTGGATCAGTTGCATAGTATTGTATGCACTAGCTTTAAGTTTTTCTTCCTTTACTGAAACATGCTATCAAAACAGCCAATAGGCTGCCATGATTTAACCATCCAGTTTGCCTTTTATTGCTTCAGAGTCTTATGGCAGCACACTTTACAATACTCCAGCAGATGCCAGGCATCATTAGGGTTGACTCCTTCCCGATTTTCCTTCTTTTTAATCTTTCTCCCGGGACACTAAATGTCCCAGGTTTCAATAGGCTAGAGTTGCTGTTGTTAGACATCCCGTTGTTGCTTTCCGTGTCTTTTTTTTCATAAGGCAATTAGCTGCCCAAGTGTCCGAGTTGTGGAGTGAGGAGTTAACCAACAGTGAATTGCTCTGTATCTATTATTCCTAGCAATATGTTCTGATGTGTCCAGTTCATAGGTGGGCATCACACATTGTGATCTTAGGCTTGTGTAGGGCTGCTCATTCATGTAAACATAAAACTCCTGAAGACGTTTTTTATGAAGATGTTGCCTAAAGGCCACTGAGCCCTGCTGTATGCCTGATTTTACCCCCAATGTTTATCTATGGAGATGATTTCCCAACCCTACTAGCATTAAATGTAGCTGAAACTACATAATATTACTATTTAAGGACGTCCATTTACCTTCCCAGAGAGTAGAATGTATGGAGCAATACAAACCAGCCTTGGCTTCAAACAACCTGGTCGCTCTGACAGACGTGATCACAGAGAGATTCCTGTGTACAGGGGGATCCACAAAACACAAAGACGATTTTACCTGCAAAGGTTTTTAAAAACACAAAAAGTTAAACACCAAACATTTTATACACACAGGAGGCCATGTAGATACAATACAATATATTTGTAATACTTTACAGGTGATTCTGGAGGTGCACTCTTTCTTCGCAAGGCAATGCGCTATTTTCAGGTAAGTCATTTAAAATAATAATTTGAAAAACTGAAAATCAGTAGTAATGAATATAGCAGTAGTAAGAGATACAGCATTGCTGGCTAAATATTTAATATAATTTTTTTGGACAACTTTTTATTACCCTAGTTTTTGTTCTTTTATGTTTTAGGTGGGAGTGGTGAGCTGGGGGATAAAGTCATTGTGTAACTCTACAACCAAGGTTGTTCCTGACCCTCCCAGAGATGCCCGTGATTTCCACATCAGTGTGTTCGCCATTATGCCTTGGCTTCAACAGCATCTGGGCAAGGAACTGGAATTTCTACCTTTTGGAAACCTTAACTAAGCAAAAAAATATAAAAAATCTATACTAAAACTCTGTTCTGGCATTTAATTTAACATTTCAATGAAAACTAAAAACCGAGCCAGTGTGAAAAATACAATGATAACTTCTTATCAAAAAGCTGCTGTGTCCTGCTGTAATAAATACCAATAAAAATGAATTCAATTATTTAGATTGTAGAAGTTGACACGCCTGGTCAAATACAATGTTTCTAGGTTATACAAACTTGTTATACAACATGTTTAATTAAGCAAAATCATTGCTCATTTGCTTAATTTAACAGTTGTTAATAAACGTCCTGACCTATTTAATATTTTTTTAATAGTTTTTGTAGATTAAATGTAAATGTATTCATTTATTTTTATTTTTTAATAACTTGATTAATCTCCTGGAAAACAAAAGGGGAAAAATATGAATCAAAAGACACAATCATCAGGGTTATTAATTACATAACATTTTTCCTATTTCTCATAGCAAAGTTATTGACGTGAATAACAAACAGAGAAATGTTTTATAATATAGTTTTTATTTGAGATTCTTTGATAGCTTTCTATGCATTAAGTTGCACTATAGGCTGGGCAGAGCGTCCTCTCATAAATCCTGTTGGAACCATTAACAACGTACTTTTATTACAAATTTTTAAAAGATTTTTTACCTCATAAACTGCAGTGCCATTTAAACATAAAACGTCAGTCAGAGAAATGAACACTTAGTGAATTAAATAATGATGCAACATCACAGCATATAACAAAGGAATATGACACCTAAAAATGAACTTTACCCGAGTGAAGAAACTAAAGTAAATGAGAATACTTCTGCTAATGGAGAATTTTCTTCATGACACATGAATCAGAAACAACTTGGAACTCTTTGCTATATTGTGGTGATTCGGCAATTCTGTGTAAAGTCTGTGTAATTTTAAATCTAAGCATGTAAACATTTTCTTTCACCATGAATAACTCAATGAGGAACAATAGTGCTATGATAGTGCTAGTCCTGCAACCCAGACAGGATAAAAAAAATAGCCAATACACCTACTGCCATGTACTCATGGGTGAAAGAAAATGCCAAACTGGCATTTATAGTGTTTTTTAAAAAAAAGATTCTAATTGTGTTTAAATCACCTTAAATCACCTAAGCAGACTAAACATCATTTTGGTTCAAACAAGATGAGACAAATTTAGCATAACTTATACAAACAAAGGCAAAACAGACACAACAAATTTGCTAACACACACAGGTCAGATAAACATCAGAGGTCGTGACCAGTGTGGAACGAAAACAAATGTTTCAACAAATTCTAACACAGTAAACAAATGAAAAAACCCAAACATTCTTTGGCAAAAGCAGTTAAGAACCAGGTCACTTTAACTTTGTCAACATTAAAATAAGCTAAAGACAATATACACAGGTTGGATGGCACAAGTACTGGCTGTCCGATCACAAGTAACCGACAGCCTCTTTCACCCTCTTGAAATCTCAGTTCACAGATTTTCTTTACCCCCCATAACACTTCCTTGCCCTCGGCTCTGAAATGAAGCTCCTTTTCCTTTCCTAATGCTTCCTGCGAGGTCTTTGAAAAAGCATGGCACTTCCCGTGAGGTCAAAGACAGAACCAAATGTTTCCTGTGAAATAAAAAAAAGAACGAGGCACTCTCTCACCGAGACATCGCAGCGATTTGTCTTTTCTTCCTAGAGACCGAGACTTGACCAGATGTAAACACCACATGTGGCACAAAAAACACACAAGCCAAAAAAAAAAAAGATGACAGGCGATTTTTCTTCATCCTCATTGTATCCCACTAAAGTTCAAGTGCAGCGAATAATAAATAAGACAGCTCCAGTGGGAAGGGCGCTTTTGTGGGCGTGCACAGTTTAGGAACCGAGTTGCTGGTCCAGCACATCACACTCTGTGCATCTTCCACGTTTCAACTCAAACCATCAAAATATCAGCTTCATATCAAACAAGATATCGTTTTACGAGAAAAAAATCTAAAGAATAAGAAAAAGTCCAGTGCTTGAGAAAGATTATCCATCCATCGGACCAGTCAAAGTGATGCACGCCAGTGGAATTTGCACCCTGCCTGCACTTACCACACCTCACAGCGGTGGCCTGAGTTCATAGGTGAGCCCAGAGGGCACTGGAAATGCTCTGCAAACTCGGGCGAGTTGGACAGCGTCCCAATAACACGATATTTGGGTGGGCTGTGAGGGTCTGTCATTAAACCCTCATGAGCGCTTTCTGGTGTCCGTACTGAACACCAAACCTGCACCAAAAAAACATAAGAATGTTGGTTAAAGTTTTGATGCTTCCGTTTACTACATAATTGATAGCTGGCAGTGGTAGCTTAATGGTTAAGCTAGACTAGTATTCAAAAAGCTGCTGGTACAAGCCCCACCATCGGCGTGTTTCCACTGTTTGGCCTCTGAGCAGGTCCCTCAACCCTCAATTGTTCAAATATTTCTATAAAGAATTAATTGTCAATAATTGTATTAATTTCCCCAAATTATGTACATGTTGTCACTATAGGTGTAACAGCTATGAGTACTTGTGCACAATGATCCTAAGAATTAGGGATATATAGGGATTCTACTTTCAAATAAAGAACATTCAACCTGATGCACCTAACTGGTGAAAGAATAGGAGATTAACTGGTGGCCTCATACCTGTGCAAACCCCACAAAGAAGAGTTGGTCATTGGTCAGATTGACAGCTGGAAGTCTTTTCTCCACTCCGTTCTTCCTAACCCATGACCTGTAGGCCTACAAGCACAACAACTTTTCATTAACAAATCAACCCATTATTAAATTAAACATCTCTCAAACAAATCTCATATTCTGTCATACCTAGATCATTATATGCTAGAAGAGATCAAATGTAAATATATTGTACATTTTATAACAGAATTAATGGTAGTCTGGGTGATATAGGTATTAAAAAAAAGTTAAAATCATTTTAAACTGTTGATCTGAATGTTTTACTGTTACTGTTTGACTGTGGTATAAATATAAGGTGACACAAAAGCCAACATCAACACTAAACACAACATAAATCCTGGTTGAAGATTTGCTAAAGATGGTAGCACTTAGGGGGTCAACAAGAATCCAAATTCATAATTATATGTCACCTGCAATGCAGAAAATATTTATAATGTGTGCAAGAACAAAGACTTTTCTTTTATGTAATCATGAGCACCTGGAGTTCAGTGACTCGATCCTCAGAAATAGCTAGATCTAAACCCCACTGGTGAGCTTAAAATGAGAGTCCATAAAAGAAGTACTAGGCGCCAGAGCATCCAAAAAGATTTAGTATTAAAAATGGTACAAAAGGCTGCACAGGTTGGTTGGTTGGTTGAGGTTTATCGCCATTATAAGCTCTGTATTTAGAGCCATCTCTATGGCGTGCCATTTGTATGTTTTAAAACATTCATATTAAAAAATATGTTAAAACCATTAAAGGGGTTTTAGGATACAGAGATATATGTTGTTTACATGTGCATCAAAACTGTAGAGGTTCAAATTACAACAAATGTTTCAATTTAATGCTTTTCAGAAATTTTAAAATTTTTAAATGAGTAGTTTTAGGTCGCTCAGGTGGCGTAGCTGTAAAGACACACGCTGGAACCAGAGCTGGGATCTCAAATACATCGTATTGAGTCTCATATTGTGGGTTAGCTTTGTTCTCCTCAATCAGAGCGGGGATCGGCATTGGTGGAGAGAAAGCATGATGCAATCGGGCAATTGAACAAAATGGTAAATACTACTGGCTCATGTTACGCCATACAATTACAAAACAACATAACAGAACAGACAAAAAAGTAATTATGTTAATATTAATTACTATTGTTTTACTATGTAAGAAGAAACAGATAATTGCTGATCATGTTTTGAAGATATTTGGTCATGCACCCATATAAAAATTCAATTATTTATATAGAAAAATACTGATTGCCTGTAAAGAAATCAAATTTGCTTGTCAACAATTTAAAGTTTATTAAAAAAATTTTAATAGAAAAGAACTTGCATGATAGGCAGCCTTTAGACCTCCATTATCAGCGATGTTTTCACCCAGGGTTTGTTTTCCATTAATATGCTCTCCATTGATGGTGTACTGAGAGTACTGATCCACCATACACTCAGTTCGGTTCTTAAACGCCTCCACTGAGGAATTCTGCCACCACGGTCTGAGATTCCCATCTTTGTCATACTCTCTGCCTACACACGAAAACAAATATCAGTGACAACTTGTGTGTTTGGTGGTGTGTATTTACTTAGCAGTGTGTGTTTGTGTGTGCATTTACCCACCCTGGTCATCAAAAGCATGGGTAAGCTCATGTCCCATAACCACACCGATGCCTCCGAAATTCAGCGCTCTGTGAAACAACCACAAATTTAACTGTGTAATAACTCAGAGTTAACATACTGCATAAATGTAAGGTACTGAGTACAACAACACACTGACTTACTTGGGGTGGTCACGGGCATAGAATGGGGCCTGGAGGATTCCAGCAGGAAAGACGATTCCATTCTTGGTGGGCATGTAGTACGCGTTTACAGTAGGTGGCGTCATGCTCCATCTATAAGTTTACATAGACAAATCGACAAAGCACTTGCATTAGACCACATAACTAGGAAAGTTTTAACTCATCCCACACACAACACAGGTTTAAAAAAGTAAATACAATATTAGTACTGTAATAATATGTATTAAAAACAGTATGATGTGGATTGGGACAAAGCCAGAAAAAGTTACTGGCTTATAGTGCAATTGATAAGAACAAATAACAAAATGCTGTTACAAAAAAGCAAAAATATGCCAAAAGGTTACCAGTGTATATTGTAACTGTGTTACAGTAAATAGAAAATAGATTTCTAGCACTAGTTTGGATAAGTGTTAGTAGTGCGCAATTTGCTTTTCCATCATAAACACTTATGGAAATGATTAAAGCTTTGTCTCTGATTATTTGAGACATAATTATGCCAAGATAATTATGCCAAGACGTGTGCCATTTTAGTAATACATTTAAACTAATGCTGGATCATCACATTTATACATCCATGCAATATTGCCCATCATTCACACTTAAATCAGAATTAACAGTGCATTTTTGACAGTTGCTGAAAATTTCTTTGTAAACACAGTGCTGTTCTAAGCTAGTCTGGACAAACACACCAGCAGTGTTATACTGAATAAAAATGTAAAATTTTAATCACAGCAAATACTGATGAATACAAAAATATAAATCAAACATTTCTCTAGATTTTTCCAAATTTGACATTTTGTAAATTGCATTAATTCTTTGTGATAACTTTTTAACCTAACAACTGTAGATAGAAATTGTAATGTTTTGGCTGACCCAACTACTTCTATGTGGATCTAAGTCTTCCAAGTCTTGGCTTATTGCTTTGTGTCAAACTTTGTGAGAGAACTGTCATTCATTTCACAAAAACACTTAATGCAAGATTGTTTAGGTCTAAGATTAAATTTTAATAAGAACTTTATAAGATTAAGTTTTTCACCATCTGCCATACAAACTAGTTTAGAGAATCTAGAAGTTTCTTCGTTTGTGTAGGCCAAAGCCAGAAACCACTGTAGAATGTTTGTGAACTGAGCTCTTACACAGCGAATATAATTGATGTGACCATTCTTGTTTTTTTTTATTATTTTGTATTATTGTATTGCATATTCCTTAAACCCTTAAAATTGTCTCTAGCTTTGTTTAGTTCATTTTTTTTATTTAAAATTTAAAAGACACTGACACACAATGGAAAACTCACTGATCCTTGTTTGGAGGCTTGCGCAGTTGGTCTGCCATCACTCTTGCAGAGAAATTGTAGAAGTTGAGCATGTTCTGGAAGAAGTTATCATCTGTCACTTCGTACTGCAAACACATAAAGTATTAAATAAGTACATTTGTTTTCACATCATTAGATTTTCCCAAACATTTTCTATTTTATATTCAACTAGAAAAGCTTATACATGTGATTTAAATTAAGTATACTCACGCCATCATATACATCATCAAGATCTTTAGGATCCAGGATGAAGTCTGGAAAACCGATCATGTCATAGATGGCATCAGCCTTTAAAAAAAGGCAAGGCAAGTTTATTTGTATAGCACCTTTCATACACAGTGGCAATTCAAAGTGCTTTACATAAAGAAAACATTAAAAGCATTAAAACAATCCTGAGATCTACCTCAGGCTTTTTTGCAAACATTTAGTTACAATTAAAAGAACATGACATTAAAACAAGAGAGTGCTTTTAAAAAAAAACTTGAAAAAGAACAAAAATGTGATCTGTTATTAAGATAAATCAATGATGTAAAGAAACTAAAATGGAATCACAGATTTAGAATAGATTTACATTTCAGATGTCAACCTTTATATGCATACAACTTTAGACAGTTTGGGGAAGATTTCATAAATATATGCTAATTCTTATTTTAATGCCTGCAACATCTAACAGCTAATTGTCTGACCTTCTTATAATCCACTTTCTGTACTCCACCAATATTTGGATTTTCATAGTTGTTTACTTTGTGGTTCATTGTGTGGATCAGAGTGGTTGTTTTGGAAGTAATTAAGAGTTTTGGTAAGTAATAAATAGGACATGAACCTATTTATATATTTTCTCCAGAACAGTGCTGGCAAAGCAAAGATAAGGGATAAATTCTCCTCTGGCCATCTCAGAAAGACTGTTCATGACCCCTCTCAATAGCAGACCTATTTTTGTGGTTCTTGGATTCTGTGTCTATTCTGAAAATGTTACTTTCAGTATAATGAGACCACTGTTCCATGTACTTTGTACTTGTACAGCTGTTTGTAAAAATGATTCTGAGACCTGAAGTGGGAAAGTGAGAAATTAAAAGGCCATGCCACAAAATTAAATGACATGTACAGTAAATTTCGACCCCTGGACTTTTTGTGCACTTTGTGTTGTGGATTTTATTTTAAATGACTTTAAAGGCTTTTAAAAACTGAAATTTCTTATTTACAAAAGTATTCAGACTCTTTGCTGTGGCACTCCAGATTGTGGTCAGATACAGCCAGTACAGTCTTTAAATTGATCGGACATAGTTTGGAAAGGCTTTCACCTGGGTGTAATGTCTCACAGATAATGCTGTATTGTCAGAACAAAAAAAAACAAGCAATGAAGGCATGGATCAGGGCAAGAATATAATAGCGGCCACTACTGAGGAACAGCATATGACAATCTGTTTGGAGTTTGCAATACAGCATGTAAGAGACTCATGATGAGGGGATGAGAGGGAAAATAATTTGTGGTCTGAAGAGATATAAATTGAATTCTTTGGGTAAAAAAAAAAAAAAAGACTACTACTTCTAGTCCATTATCTACCATTATGCAGACTTGAGTTCAGAAGTACATACACTCATATTGGATTTATTTATTTATTATTATTAGGGTACACTTACTTTTTAACCACAAAGCATTTATTTGGGTTTGGACAGTACATGTTTATATTTACCTTATCCTTGGCAGCTTGTCGTGTCTGATCGTCCATCCAGTTGAGGTTGTCCAGTGCGTCTTTAAAAGCAGTTCGAATCTCATTGATCATTCCCTCTGCCTGTACGGAGAAAACATAAGTCATATTTTTTAATTTTTTTTTTAGCTCTGGATGTGTTGATCAATGATCACTTCTTATGTATAAAGGGGAATGGTATGGTGAAACTGGTAAAATGTTAGGCTTGATCAGCTGTGATGTACTTCTATGAAATTTATAACATATGATCTAGCAGTACTGGAGGACGCAAGCCATAAGGAAGACATACACACTGGGCTACAGCAGTTCTTATCCCCCAATTCACATACACACACACTCACTTACTAGGGACAATTTAGAAAGCCTATTTTTTATTTTTATATCTTGGTGGAGAGTACATAGTGCTTGAATGCCAATAATTTCAAAACTTTTTATTTTATAATAAAAAAGACTACAAAGCTAGGGTTACTCGGTGCACTTTAATGGTTGAATATAGAACTAAGGTCCATTCTGGGCCTCAGCAATACTCACAATTTCTTTGCTGTGCTTGTCAAAGGTGGCTTTAACAAAAAGCGCACCCAGAGCAAAACCTAGAGTATCATCAGTGTTCCCAATGCACGTTTGCCAACGAGGAGTACACGACTGTATATAAAACATATCAGATGGTTAGTATGTAGGAAAACATACACTGGTCTAATTAAAAATGATAAATGACATTTAACAAAGTTTTCTGATTTACTTTTTTGGTGCCGTAGAGACTTTCCAGTAGCTTATCCTGGGCATTTTCAAAGCGCTGATCGAGGCTAGATGCTCCTTTTTGCACCAGATTCCAAATCATGTAGTTATTTAGCAGACTGCATTAGAGAGAGAGAGAGAGAGAGAGAGAGAGAGAGAGAGAGAGAGAGAGAGAGAGAGAGAGAGAGAGAGAGAGGAAGAGAGAGGAAGAGAGAGACCAGAGCAAAAAAAAAAAAAAAATACGGCAATATTTCTCAACCTTTTTCAACCAGTAATGCAATTTTAATGACACATAATTATCAGTCCTAGCCACCACCAAGTGGAGTTACCCACCCGTTACTGTACGTAAGTATATATAACCCATTATGGACAGCATATGCATGAGTGGAACTTCACAACTAAGCGAATCTAAGTTAATAAACTTAAGATTTTAAACTACAACCCTTTTTATTTAAACTACAATTTAAAAATCTTATTTTCTTAAAGAAATGGCAGGAATAATTTAACTAGAACTTACTGTTTGTAGGAGAAAATAGCTAACTGCTGTTGGGTCATCTAGTTAGGTTTATGTAGCTTTACAATGTATAATGAAAAGCATGTGGAAACCCTTTCAATTTTTAAGTTCAGGTGTGGCACAGTGGCTCGGTGGGTAGCACCGTCACCTCACAGCAAGAAGGTCCTGGGTTCGATCCCTAGACGGGACAGTCCTTTCTGTGTGGAGTTTGCATGTTCTCCCCGTGTCTGCGTGGGTTTCCTCCGGGAGCTCCAGTTTCCACCCACAGTCCAAAAACATGCAGTCAGGTTAACTGGAGACACTGAATTGCCCTATAGGTGAATGGGTGTATGTGTGTGTATGTGTGTGTGTGTATATGTGTGTCTGCCCTGTGATGGACTGGCGCCCCGTCCAGGATGTTACTGTGTGCCTTGCACCCATTGAAAAGCTGGGACAGGCTTTTGTCCCCCCCCCCCCTCCCAGTTAAGAGGTTTGACTGAGTGACTGAGTGTTTCAGACATGCTCTTTGTTAAGAGGTGTATTAAGTATACATATGATTCTGACTTTGTGGGAACAGTTTCCTGGTTCAGCATGATTGTTCCCCTGTGTACAAATTAAGCCAAAGGCTTGCACAGAGCCCTTATCGGAATGCTACTGAATAACTTTAGGATGAATAGGACAGTCGATTGCAGTTGGGATTAACTGGAAGTCAATAATACAACTGACTTTTTTCCTAACATTAAAGCTTGGCTCCTTTGACTAAATGAGTGAAAATTCCCACAAAGACACTACAAAAAGTGTATAGTAACATCAAAGGTTAGTAATGTAAATGATCTATAGTTATGTAAATGATTTTGAAACTGAATGTCCAACAGGTTCATAACCAGTCGTATATATTGAGATTATTTTTTTTATATTTTGCAATCAAATTGGCATGACAAAATAAAATCAGAAATGCATTTTGGATGATTTGGCCTAAAGAGAGTAATGTTGACCCTGAAAGAAACCAATTTAATTTGTGGCCTTCAGTGCGGTAGAAAAAGAAAAAAATAATCAAATGTAATGTCAGGGTTAGGGTTGGGGTTAGGGTTAGGGTTAGGGCCTGGCTGGAGTCTCAGACACATGTGCATACTTGTGATCAGTCTTGTTGATGAGGTCTGACACCTGCTGCAGGTATTCCTTGGCATACACAACCACAGGCTCCGTGTCATTCAATTCCAGGGGTGAAAGAGTAGCAGTAAGGTAGTCCAACCAATCCACAGCAGGAGCCAGTGCCTAAAGAACAGATTAAAAAAAACAGATTTGCCACTTTGTATTATGCAAATAAAATATTGCTGCTTAAATACTAAAAGTGTTCATTATTAGTCATTTCTTTACGCTCTGCAATAATTTGTGTGGAACGTGCATACATTTGAGGAATGTTTTATATATTTATAGTTGCAAGATTGTGCTACAAAAGGTCAGGTTAACTTCTTTTCAGTCCAAAAATCAACAAAATGTATTTTAACTTAAACTGTTTTGCAGGGCAGCGGGATATTCCACTAGAGCACTAGCAATGGGATTCTAAACTCTCCAAGTTCAAATCTCAGCTCTGCTACCAGTCAGCTGGGTGCCTTCTTGCAGGAACAATTGGCAGTGCCAGCAGCAGATGAAATTGGCCACTAGTCTGCTTTGTAAGATAAGACTAGACTAAAAAAGAAGGTGGGGTCTTCGAAGCTGTGTAAGGATCCTGGTAATTGGCTGAGGAGCCTGTACAAAAGTGGAGGAATGTGGAAATCTGTGAGTGAGTTTCAGTTCATGAGACAAATAAGTGAATAAGCAAATAAGGGGACAGAGGACAGTGGACTGTGGACTGTGTTGGGCAAGTATCCCCTCCGTGGACATGATTGGTGTCCTAAGCAGTGGAAGACTAATTGGTTACACTAAGAGAAATATGTTAGATATAAATAATGTTAGAATAATAATAACAATAATATGCATGTTATGCAAAGTATTAAATATTCCAAACTTTTTAAAGTAATTAATGAAACTTTTGCCAAAATCTAAAATGTATTAAAATATAAATAAATAAATGATTAAAATGTCAGCTCAGGAACAAAGCCACTGTGCTTCTAAATCACATTTCATGAATTCAGAAAAATGAGGTCTGGTGAAACGCCCTTGGCAAATGTTAAGCGCTGATTTATGAAACTCAGTGCTCAGTAAAGCAGCCTCTTCACTCTGGCCTTCATCAAACACAAAAAGTTCAAAGCTTTTTGCAGAACGGCTGCCAGCTCAAAAAACCTTGTTTTACTGGATGAGTTCTGTTAACAATAAGACAAAAATCACATTAAGGAACCTTTAAAGCTATCGACTCATGGATCACGCTCAGAGAAGCAGAGACATGTAGCCGTAATGAGCCATCTCTGTTCTGTTCTGTGCTCTCGCTCATCCTCCCTCACTCACTCATACAGATCATAAAAAGTTTTTTTTATGTTGCTTGGCAACCGTTGCTATAACAACAAGCAGGCCTTGAAAAGGGTGCTGGCAGCGGGCTGAATGGAGAGGATGAATCCTGCAAATAATGAACTGATAATGGCAGATTACAGAGGAAGGTGTGAACAATAGTGCATCTGCTGAGGAGACAATAAGAGCACATGATGAACTGTGGATAGGACAAAATGTCTTATTTCTAAGAAACCGGTCAGGGTAAACAGTGAAGCTTGGGTTTAAAGGTGGTTTGAAAAAGTCACTCTGAAACGAACATCAGAACTCTATATTTACTTACTCAGAGACTGTAAAGTAAACTAGTACTGGCAGGATTATTCAGTTTATCTCACAACTGTCTTTTACATAATTGTAATTATTCAGTATATTATTTTATGCTGTGTTTATTATACCTTTATAATACTAAAAGCATTTATTATTAAGGTTCGAATCACACAGGGGATTGTGGGGGCTAAAGATCTGGCCATCCCAATCAATACTTGAAAGGGGGGACTCACTAGTAGGCTAAACTGTAACTTCAAGCTAAATTTAGTAACTAGCTGATGTTAGCATTATCAAAATACACCGATCAGCCATAACATTAAAACCACCTCCTTCTACGCTCACTGTCCATTTTATCAGCTCGACTTACCATATAGAAGCACTTCTATATTTCTACAATTACTGACTGTAGTCCATCTGTTTCTCTACATACTTTTTTAGCCTGCTTTCACCCTGTTCCTCAATGGTCAGGACCCCCACACTTAGTAGGTATTATTTGGGTGGTGGATCATTCTCAGCACTGCAGTGACACTGACATGGTGGTGGTGTGTTAGTGTGTGTTGTGCTGGTATGAGTGGATAAGACACAGCAGCACTGATGGAGTTTTTAAACACCTCACTGTCAATGCTGGACTGAGAATAGTCCACCAACCAAAAATATATCCAGCCAACAGTGCATCGTGGGCAGCGTCCTGTGACCACTGAGTAAGGTCTAGAAGATGACCAACTCAAACAGCAGCAATAGATGAGCGATCGTCTCTGACTTTACATCTACAAGGTGGACCAACTAGGTAGGAGTGTCTCCAGCAGCGCTACTGTGTCTGATCCACTCATACCAGCACAACACACACCAGCACAACACACACCAACACACCACCACACCACCACACCACCACACCACCACCATGTCATCGTCACTGCAGTGCTGAGAATGATCCACCACCTAAAGCATACATAGTCTGTGGGGGTCCTGACCATTAAAGAACAGGGTGAAAGCAGGTTAAAAAAGCATGCAGAGAAACAGATGGACCACAGTCAGTAATTGTAGCACTACAAAGCACTTCTATATGGTAAGTGGAGCTGATAAAATAGACAGTGAGGAGACAAGGAGGTGGGTTTAATGTTATGGCTGATCAGTGTATAGTTGACACAATCTAATTCAGAAACAAAGAGCAATAAAGTGTATTAAACAAGCTAGACAACCAGGTACATTAACATACAGTGCCTTCTCTGGCTTTCGCAACTTCAACCTTAATGAAAATGCAACCAATAATGGAGGTAAAAGAAGGCAGACGAGGCGAGAAACTAGCTGATCCACCCCCCATGCCCCCCCTCCCATTTGTCACTGTATAATTCGCACTCTGAACAGAAGTGTTATTATGCACGCACACTTAACACATAAGTAACTTACTGAATATCACAAAACATCTTTAATTTTGCTATAGCCAATCGGCATGTATTAACTTATTTGTACAGTGTTACAGTTACCGTCTGTATACTGTGGTGTGGTTACTCTTCTGTCCAACAGTCCTACTTGGTGTATAGTAGGTTTGTATGCAACCTCTGGTTTAAAGTAAATCTTCGGAAGATGCTGTGCAATCCAAAGTATCTTGCCCATTACTGTTAAGACTAGGTCTGATTCTATATCCTACTGAAAATTATGATTTTAAATAGCACTTAATGGGTGACGAATAAACAATAGTTGCTATCAAGGCTGATTTACAGTTTGTTACTCAGGCACACACCTGTAGCTCAGCAATGGTGATTTTATGATAGATTTTCTCCTCGTCCCTGCGCTCATCCTGGGGAACAGTGATATTGGCAAGCGCCGTCTCAAAGTCCAGAATCTGCTGCATCTGGCTCTGAGTGGAGTTTTTTTCTCCTCCCAGTAATAAGCCCAGTTCAACCATGTAGTCCAGATATGCCTTCAAAACCTAAACACACACACACACAAATTGAGAAACAAACGTGAACTACTCCACCAGGTTGGTAATAATTTAATTAAAACTATTTTTAACCTTATGCCATGCACTGCTTCTTTATTGTATGGATGACTGCCTGTCATGAGTCAGGCATCAGTATTTAACGTGCAATTATACATAGACAGCTGTGAGTAAACCCACACCCCAATACTATGCATATGCAATATGGAAATGTTAACCATCTGTGTACAGTCCTTTCAATTGTTCCACAAAAATTTGAATCCTACCTTTTCATTAGTCTTATTGAGGTAATAGTCCCGGGATGGAAGGAAGAGCCCTGATTGGTCAACCTGGAAACAAAGGTAAACAAACAAAAAATAAGTAGTTTAATTTAACACACCCTCAACGTGTTACCTGGGGTTTATATAGCTACAGCAATAGAGTAATACACCTGTTATATCTCCCTGCTGCCTTTTTATAAGCTCTCACCAGTATGTTCTCACCTGTGATGCCTTTTTTACTTTGTTTTTTGACAACCCTTTGTTTTTATTGTCCTGGGCTTAGTCTAGTTTACTGTACACACATCTTTAAGCCTAGTCTCCTAGTTGTGTTTCTTGTTCATAGGTCCTTTGTTTATGCTCACTGGCTTATCTTCAGTACTGACCTACATTTGTTTTCATTCATTGTACAGATTATAGATATTCCAGTACAAAAGTTATGACCAGTACGTTAAACTATGTCTGGCAGCTATTTTTTCCGGCTGTCGGGCGTGCCTGTGTGGGTTTGGTTTAGATGAAACACAAGTCTTTTCATTTGTACAGCCCTTGTCTAATTGGCTAAACACAATCCAGTGGTTTTTAACTACTCCTCTTCAGGAAGTGTTTTATCTTGATCTGGTTTACAGTGGGTCCAGCACCACCAGAGGTACACCATAATCAGCCTATCACTTAACTGTTCACATACTTACTCACACCTAAGGACAATTTTAAGCAACCAATACATACCTCACATGTGGTAACCATAGAATGAACACAGGAAGAACATGTTAAACAGCTCACAGACAGTAACCAAAGGCAAGGTTCGAACCTAGGGCCACATTGTCGTGCCACTATGCTGCCAACAAAAGGTTCGGAGATGCATGCTATGCTGTGTTTGCTCCTCCACTGCTCGAACCAGCACCTCCACCAAACAGCAGAAGTTGCTGTTGCACCTAGCCAGGTTGGTAGCACTGCTGGGACTCTTACATGGAAGCTTGATCTCCCCATGGGGTGGGCTAGGGCATTAGACAGCTATGCCTGATGGGCATTGAAATATGACCTTCCTTACAGTAATGCACTGGGATGGAATGTGGGGTTGTGGTGGAAACACCTGTGTAAGTCATGCTTAGACTAGGTTAGATTCAAGTGTACCTGAATGACATTGCTGTTGGAGTTTTTGGGGTCCACGCTGACCCCCACAGTGAAGAATGGCTGAGCTCTGTATGGACCTGACACTGTCTTCAGCACCTCCATGAAGTTATCCTTGTCCCAGGGTTCGGTAATGTTCCAACCTCCAGTCTGAAAAGATCCAGAGCATTAACAGCACAGCATTCTGTATGAATAGGTGTATAAATAGGACTAGTTTGTCTGCCGCTCATTGAAAAGTACATGAAGCAAGCCTCTTGCCAAAGATGGAAGAAAACGTCTGCTGTCCTTTTGTCCTAAAAGGAAATATGTCTGAATGGACATAATTACATGCTACTATTTTTGGCATAGTAGACATTAAGTCAATGGTGATATAAGATACGGTTGACTGATTCGGCTGGTGTCATTCATGTTCCATATTTTTAATGTATCATAGATTACAGAAAAAATGTCCCTTTGCTTTATTGGCGAACTATTTACTTTACTTCACATGGGCACAGAAACGTTGCAAACTATAATCAAGGACCAACAAAGAATTAGAAGGTCATGCTGTAATAACAGAGCATTCTACAACACTGAATTAATAATAATGCCTTTCTGTATATACATATTTGTTTTATTTTATTTATGCATTTTCTCCCCTTTTTCTCCCTTGTCGCGCGTCCAATTGCATCCTCTCCAACAATGCCGATCCCTGCTCTGATTGAGGAGAACGAAACTAACCCATGCCCCCTCCGACACGTGGGCAGCATGCTGTATGCATCTTATCACATACACTTTGAGGAGTGAGTGCAGCTCACCGTTGTGTACGGAGAGACACACCCTGACAGCACTCTCTTCCCCGTCTCTGTGCAGGCGCCGTCAGTCAGCAGAGGTCGTAATTGCATTAGTTATGAGAGAGACCCTATCCGGCTTAAGCCCACCCATATCTGAACAACAGGCCAATCATTGTTCATGTGGCCGCTCAGCCTAGCCGGCAGTCAGAGCTGAGATTTGATATTATGTATTCGTGTTTCCAGCTCTGGTTCAGCGTGTGTTTTTACCGCTGTGCCACCTAAGCGCCTGTATGTATATTTTTAAGTCAGCACATAAAAAAAAACTTTATAAAAGCTTTGCGCTGTTGTACTTTAACCTGGAACGTACTGTAGTATGTTAGTATCATTCAGTTACAGAAAAATAACAGTTGCAACTCGCCAAACACAAGTTTATGCCTTCAACTGTATTTATCATAAAGCATTTGACTTTGAAAAATAAAATGGGCACCCGGGTGGCACAGCAGGATATTCCTGGAGATCAGTGCATGACTCTCCATGAGCTAGACTGGTGTCATGCGCAAATCCCCCAAAGTATGAGCAAATAAGAATGCAGAATAAGAACAAATAAGAACGTGGACTGCATACGCGTCAGAGGGAGCATGTGTCAGGCAAATATACCCTCGTTCAGGGTCCCCAGCAGCAGAGAAAATGGGAGAAAATGCATAAAAAGCAAGATAAATAGAAAAGGATTAAGTAAGACAGAAGTAAAACTTGAATAAAATAGATTTTAAAAAATACACTGGTGATTTACAACTCCAGATATCTAAGGGCTGTGGAGACATAGTGGTTAAGGTTCTGGACAAACCAATCAAAAGTTTAAAGGCTCTGGAGCAGGGCCCTCGCCTTCCAGCTGCTTGGACTGTACCCAGAGTCAGATGTTTTGAATAGAAGAGTCAATTGTATGAATATAAATGTAGGTTCTGAAAGGTTTCTGGGTTTCCTAAGCTAGCTATGGTGAGTCACTGAGAAGACGTATCAGTTCTGCACTTCAGTTACTTATCAAGCCCAGCTTCGTAAACTGTTTATTCTACAGCGGGTAAAACTTTAAACCAGGATGTGCTGCGATTTTACTGGACTAAACAGACTGTTGGATGACACTGACAAACCACCCATAGCTTGCGGATTTGCTTATAAGTCTGTGCAATGTTATGTGGGTTTCTTTGCATCCTTTGTCAACCAACCTGAGTGAAGGTAATCATGTTATAGAAGACAGCAGAAATCCAAGTCAGTTAAATGTATCTCTCTCCTGAGAATACATGCTATATCTAAAGAGAGCCGAGCCATGTTATTCAATCACTATTACACCGCCAGTACAGAGAGAGAGAAAGAGAGAGCGAGGATAGTGACAGCAACCATCACAATATTTCTAGACACGCTTCTGTGTGGGGAAAAAGCTTTAAATTAGACAAGTGCACTGCTATTTAACACTCCCCGATGAAGAGTACAAATCACTGAAGAGAAGCAGTTTTACAGTCCACTAGGCTAAAAACGGCTGACTAAATGAAATGAGTCTTGCCAGTCAATAGCTAGTATATTCATTGCAAGGTCAGTCTGGATTCCTTGGAAAAAAAGGGGCAGAAAACATACCTTAGCAATGAGGTCGATGAGTGGTTGGGCTCCCAGCTCCTCGATGCGCTGTTCATTCAGACATGACAAGTAGTAAAACTGAGCTTTCTTCTCCGCTTCACTGCTTGAGTTGAAGGTGCCGTTTTCTAGAGGACAAACAGATGAGATGAGCAGATGAGATTTGTTTGTTCAGCTGGCCTGGCTATGCCAGTGCTGCACACAGAAATATGTTTATTGTGGTTTCATGGCATTTAGAGACATGTCTTACTCCTCACGACAATCAACATGTGAGGAGTAAGACATGTATTGAAAAAATTGAAGAGTCTATTTAGTCTTTTCCCCTGGATCACCACACGCTCCCTCCGACACGTGTCCAATCTGTGGCCACTTCTTATCACCTGCCAATGATGGGTTCCTAAACAGAGCTGTATTGCGTACGGAGAGCCACGCTAAGCTCCGTGTGACTACCCCCACTTGCTCAGACCAGTCCCGGAGATCACACATCGCAGCGGCAGCAGCAAGCATAAACACTGTTCAACCTTCCCACCCCAAAAATTAACAACTGTGTTTGTGTGGATGCTCATCCAGGTCAGTGGCTCTGCTGAGACTCCCAGTGGTGAGTTAGCGTGTTATACTGCTGTGCTACCAGAGTGGTAAAAGAGTCGGAAAAATTTATTTTACTCGTACTTGAACTTTATCCTAAATAGATTGTGGACAATCAAGGTACTTTTTGCAATTGATAATTAAGCATGGAGTTTTCTATTGGTTAGCACGCTTGCTATCCAAATGTATCTTTTTGTCTAGTTTCTGTTACATTATGTTGTCACTGACTAGAGCTGAGGCTAGACAAAACTGCAGGGATTTTCTTATGTTCTTACATTTCTTGTGACGTCATGGATAAGTCCTTGCTAAGCAATTTGAGCAGGCTAATCACTCCAAAATTCCCCAATTATATTTAAAAACAGCTAATTTAGAGTAAAAGTAAAGCATATAAATGTCTCTTTTGGCCAAGCTGGTGTTTTCTTTAATAACAGACAGAGAGAGAGAGAGCTCAGTGACCCAGTGGGATTCATCTCTGAGGTACACAAGCATAACAGCATGACGGAGAGGCAGCTCTGTGGTTAGAGCAAAGGGTCATGGGACTGCCTGCTGTTTTCCTCCAGGACAACTAATAATCCTTGATTGGTTCCCAACAAGACAAAACACTGTGCAGAAAAAGAAGGCTTAGTGAGCAATCATTAATCACCACACAGTGGAAACGTGTATTGTGGTCAGATGAATGAGCATTTCATGTCTTTTTTGGAAAAAAATGGACACCGTGTGCTCCGGATCAAAGACGAAAAGGACCATCCAGACTGTCATCAGCAACGAGTCCAAAAGCCAGGGTCTGTCATGGGGACATGTCAGGACTGCAGGCAGGCCAGTCCAGTACCCGTACCCCCTTCTTCTGCCGCCATGCCTCTGTAATGTATGCAGCATGTGGTTTTGCATTGTCTTGTTAAAAAATGCATGGACGTCCATGGAAATATGACATCTTGAAGGCAGCATACAGTGGGGCAAAAAAGTATTTAGTCAGCCACTGATTGTGCAGGTTCTCCTACTTAGAAAGATGAGAGAGGTCTGTAATTTTCATCATAGGTACACTTCAAGTATGAGAGACAAAATGAGAAAAAAAAATCCAGGAAATCACATTGCAGGATTTTTTAAGAATTTATTTGTAAATTATGGTGGAAAATAAGTATTTGGTCAATAACAAAAGTTCAACTCAATACTTTGTAACATAACCTTTGTTGGCAATGACAGAGGTCAAACGTTTCCTGTAAGTCTTCACCAGGTTTGCACACACTGTAGCTGGTATTTTGGCCCATTCCTCCATGCAGATCTCCTGTAGAGCAGTGATGTTTTGGAGCTGTCGCTGGGCAACACGGACTCCACAAATTTTCTATGGGGTTGAGGTCTGGAGACTGGCTAGGCCACTCCAGGACCTTGAAATGCTTTTTACGGAGCCACTCCTTCGTTGCCCGAGCGGTGTGTTTGGGATCATTGTCATGCTGGAAGACCCAGCCACGTTCCATCTTCAATGCTCTCACTGATGGAATGAGGTTTTGGCTTAAAATCTCACGATACATGGCCCCGTTCATTCTTCCCTTAACATGGATCAGTCGTCCTGTCCCCTTTGCAGAAAAACAGCCCCAAAGCATGATGTTTCCACCCCCATGCTTCACAGTAGGTATGGTGTTCTTGGGTTTTTCTTCTTCCTCCAAACACGACGAGTTGAGTTTTTACCAAAAAGTTCCATTTTGGTTTCATCTGACCACATGATATTCTCCCAATCCTCTTCTGGATCATCCATATGCTCTCTGGCAAACTTCAGGCGGGCCTGGACATGTACTGGCTTAAGCAGGGGAAACACGCCTGGTACTGCAGGATTTGAGTCGCTCTCGGTGTAGTGTGTTACTGATGGTAGCCTTTGTTACTTTGGTCCCAGCTCTCTGCAGGTCATTCATCAGGTCCCTCCGTGTAATTCTGGGATTTTTGCTCACCGTTCTCATGATCATTTTGACCCCACGGGATGATATCTTGACCCCAAGGGAGATTATCAATGGTCTTGTATGTCTTCCATTTTCTTACAATTGTTCCCACAGTTGATTTATTCACACCAACCTGCTTGCCTATTGTAGATTCACTCTTCCCAGCCTGGTGCAGGTCTACAATTTTCTTCCTGGTGTCCTTCAACAGCTCTTTGGTCTTGGCCATGGTTGAGTTTGGAGTCTGACTGTTTGAGGCTGTGGACAGGTGTCTTTTATACAGATAACGAGGTCAAACAGGTGCCATTAATACAGGTAACGAGTGGAGGAAAGAAGAGCTTCTTAAAGAAGAAGTTACAGGTCTGTGAGAGCCAGAAATCTTGCTTGTTTGTTATTGACCAAATACTTATTTTCCACCATAATTTACGAATAAATTCTTTAAAAATCCTACAATGTGATTTCCTGGATTTTTTTTTCTCATTTTGTCTCTCATAGCTGAAGTGTACCTATGATAAAAATTACAGACCTCTCTCATCTTTCTAAGTAGGAGAACTTGCACAATCAGTGGCTGACTAAATACTTTTTGACCCCACTGTATGTTGCTTGTTGTGGGAATTCAAAATAACCCTTAAAGATTGACACAGACAACCGGGATAGTGATAAAAGCAAATAATCAATTTATTACTCAGCTGAGGACCAATCTCAATGCAAATGCTCACACAGCTTTACAGAGGAGAGAGGTGACTACTGCCTTCCCTATCACAGTATTTATACCCCCCTTTACTGCCTCTTCAGGCTAACTCTGCTCAGCAACCCAGCTCAAGGTCAACTTTCCACACTAAACTTTATCATTTTAGAAGAATGGTCAGTTTGTTACTAACACGGCTGTGTGTGTGTGGGTGTGTTATCAGTCTTTGGAATTCTGAAACCTTCAAATGTCTCTTCTACCCCTGCTAATTAAACTAAGAAAGCAGAAACTTATGAGTTTAATGCAAATAACTAATAAAATATAAAATTTCTAGTCACATGCTCTAAGATCTCAATGTACTTTTCTGAATTAATGCTGCCATCACAGAAATGTAAATGACCTTTGCCAAGGGCACTGACATGAGACAAGTAATCAGGGGAAAAATTTTTTGTCTCTACGTCATACGGGGTAAGAGATATAGACCTTAAAGTTTGGGGCTACGCTATAGAACCACCATCAGGCCAATCGAGCTGAGCTCGAGCACCTAAGTAGTACGAGGGACTACTATATGTTGACCAAGTACAATGTCTGTATGACTTACGGTTTGGTCTGTGCGTTTGGTTTTATTGGAAAAGAAGGACGAGGAGAAGAACTAGAAAAAATCTGAACAAAAACTATAGGGTTTCAGCACATTAGAACCCCTAATTAACATTTTCCACACTACTGCTTTACTGTGATACATTAGCAAGACAAACCTGTTTGTTACTGGTATTACACTGATGGGCACCATATGCTATATGGAAAAACAGAATCCTAACATCCTTTCAGTGAGGAAACATTTAAACCCACCAGCACATCTGTCTGATCACCTGTTTTTTGAGTATTTTTTCCATGTCAATCATCACTAATTCATGTGCTTGTAGAATAGAACACGAACATTATGTTCGAAGCCAGCGGCAGCTGTTCTTTCCAGATCTCATCTCACTCCCTCTGCTCTTGTGTAATCATGTTAATAGACAGAAGGCAGAATATTCCTCTAATAAATTCCGCACAGTGGCAGGCCAATTACCGGTCAGCAGGTACAGCCAACTGAAGATGAGCCGGGGGGAGGGGAGAAGATGCAAAGATGAAAGGGAGCATGAGGGTTTGCACCAAACTGGAGTGCAATTCAATACTGAACTCGCAGCTTTACTGATATTTGCATGTTTTTTGCTTGTTCAAAAATGACAATGGACGCAGCCCATCAGCTTCCATATGTTTCTTAATCTCCAAGCAAGCATAAGGTACCGAGAGTGCACGTGTCCAAAACACTCACACATCCCTGAGTACTTAGTACAGTAGACCCTTGACTTACGAATTTAATTGGTTCCAACGGGCTGTTCTTAAGTCAACATGTTCATTAGTTAAACCTATTTTTCCCATAAGAAATAATGTAAATACAATTAATCCGTGCCAGACCTCCCAAACCACCCCCTTACCTAACATTTCTAATGTCTTACATGGTCTTTTTTGTTATAAATACAAGTACATTTTCCCTTAAATCTTAAATAATAGAATATACATTCCTGTAATAAACAATAATAAACAACAATACACAGTAGTACTGTCCTGTACATAAAAAACACACATCACAATTCAGTACAGTACGTGTGCTGTACCATACACCATAATACATTTCCTTCTTTTTTATAAAATGTATCTACCAGAAACAACAATAACTCTCATATTTCTCTATTATTTCCTTCTTTATTTTAAGTGTTGTATTTTGTAGGTGTAATTGCACGAAAGAAAGAATACTTTACTCAGTGGACTTCCTTCTTCTCTCTCACTCACTGTGTATCAGACAGAGGGGACAGTGACAGCTACTGCAGCAGGAGTAATTATACAACACAACAACGCTTTCTCTGCAGCTCTTTTATATATTTACAGGTATATATATATATATATATATATATATATATATATATATATATATATATATATATACAGTACAGGCCAAAAGTTTGGACACACCAGCCAAAAGTTTGGACACACCTTCTCTTCAATGTTTTTTCTTGATTATTTTTATTTTCTACATTGTAGATTAATACTGAAGACATCCAAACTATGAAGAATTATGTAGTGAACCAAAAAGTGTTAAACAAACCAGAATATGTTTTATATTTTACCAACTCTACCTCTGCACAACCCAACTGATGGTCTCAAACACATTAAAAAAGCAACAAATTCCAAAAATTCACTCTAGACAAGGCACAAACATTCATTGAAAACCATTCCAGGTGGAAACCTAATAAAGCTGGTTGAGAAAATTTCAAAGAGTGTGCAAATCTGTCAT
Organism: Trichomycterus rosablanca; assembly: GCF_030014385.1. Lineage (NCBI taxonomy): Eukaryota > Metazoa > Chordata > Actinopteri > Siluriformes > Trichomycteridae > Trichomycterus > Trichomycterus rosablanca. The sequence continues at coordinate 12,114,065 of NC_086007.1, read as the reverse complement.
TAAAGCAAAAGATGGCTACTTTGAAGAATCTAAAATATAAAACATATTCTGGTTTGTTTAACACTTTTTTGTTTACTACATAATTCCATATGTGTTCCTTCATAGTTTGGATGTCTTTAGTATTAATCTACAATGTAGAAAATTTAAAAAAATTAAGAGAAACCACAGGAATGAGAAGGTGTGTCCAAACTTTTGGCCTGTACTGTATATATATATATACAGTGTATCACAAAAGTGAGTACACCCCTCACATTTCTGCAGATATTTAAGTATATCTTTTCATGGGACAACACTGACAAAATGACACTTTGACACAATGAAAAGTAGTCTGTGTGCAGCTTATATAACAGTGTCAATTTATTCTTCCCTCAAAATAACTCAATATACAGCCATTAATGTCTAAACCACCGGCAACAAAAGTGAGTACACCCCTTAGTGAAAGTTCCTGAAGTGTCAATATTTTGTGTGGCCCCATTATTTCCCAGAACTGCCTTAACTCTCCTGGGCATGGAGTTTACCAGAGCTTCACAGGTTGCCACTGGAATGCTTTTCCGCTCCTCCATGACGACATCACGGAGCTGGCGGATATTCGAGACTTTGCGCTCCTCCACCTTCCGCTTGAGGATGCCCCAAAGATGTTCTATTGGGTTTAGGTCTGGAGACATGCTTGGCCAGTCCATCACCTTTACCCTCAGCCTCTTCAATAAAGCAGTGGTCGTCTTAGAGGTGTGTTTGGGGTCATTATCATGCTGGAACACTGCCCTGCGACCCAGTTTCCGGAGGGAGGGGATCATGCTCTGCTTCAGTATTTCACAGTACATATTGGAGTTCATGTGTCCATCAATGAAATGTAACTCCCCAACACCTGCTGCACTCATGCAGCCCCAGACCATGGCATTCCCACCACCATGCTTGACTGTAGGCATGACACACTTATCTTTGTACTCCTCACCTGATTGCCGCCACACATGCTTGAGACCATCTGAACCAAACAAATTAATCTTGGTCTCATCAGACCATAGGACATGGTTCCAGTAATCCATGTCCTTTGTTGACATGTCTTCAGCAAACTGTTTGCGGGCTTTCTTGTGTAGAGACTTCAGAAGAGGCTTCCTTCTGGGGTGACAGCCATGCAGACCAGTTTGATGTAGTGTGCGGCGTATGGTCTGAGCACTGACAGGCTGACCCCCCACCTTTTCAATCTCTGCAGCAATGCTGACAGCACTCCTGCGGCTATCTTTCAAAGACAGCAGTTGGATGTGACGCTGAGCACGTGCACTCAGCTTCTTTGGACGACCAACGCGAGGTCTGTTCTGAGTGGACCCTGCTCTTTTAAAACACTGGATGATCTTGGCCACTGTGCTGCAGCTCAGTTTCAGGGTGTTGGCAATCTTCTTGTAGCCTTGGCCATCTTCATGTAGCGCAACAATTCGTCTTTTAAGATCCTCAGAGAGTTCTTTGCCATGAGGTGCCATGTTGGAACTTTCAGTGACCAGTATGAGAGAGTGTGAGAGCTGTACTACTAAATTGAACACACCTGCTCCCTATGCACACCTGAGACCTAGTAACACTAACGAGTCACATGACATTTTGCAGGGAAAATGACAAGCAGTGCTCAATTTGGACATTTAGGGGTGTAGTCTCTTAGGGGTGTACTCACTTTTGTTGCCGGTGGTTTAGACATTAATGGCTGTATATTGAGTTATTTTAAGGGAAGAATAAATTTACACTGTTATATAAGCTGCACACAGACTACTTTTCATTGTGTCAAAGTGTCATTTTGTCAGTGTTGTCCCATGAAAAGATATACTTAAATATCTGCAGAAATGTGAGGGGTGTACTCACTTTTGTGATACACTGTATATATATATACAGAGAGAGAGAGAGAGAGAGAGAGAGAGAGAGACGGTCGGAGTCAACTTGTTCGTGATGTCACGTGTTTCAAGAATGTCGGTTCGTAATCAGTTCGGTTCGTAAAGTTGAAAAAGATCGTTCGTAACCTGAAATGTTCGTATAGTAAACTGTTCGTAACTCAAGGGTCTACTGTACATACTTTAACATTTACTGCATTTTAAATGCAGAATGCAATTTTATTATTTAAGATATTTTACCTAGCAGATGTTTAAGCATGGCCTGATTCTGATCCCAGATGCTGTTAAAGGTGCTCCAGCGTGAGCGTCCATCAGGAAGTGGGTTTTTGCGGATCCAACCACCACATGCATACTGGTAGAAATCTTGACAGGGGTCGACCGTGCGGTCTAGAGCCTCGACTATCTTGCTAGATACTGTGACACATGCCTCTGTCAGACACAGACCACATGATGGATCTGTGTAAAAGGAACACAAGTCGTATTAACTACACTTCACTGTAATGAACACATTTCATATTTATGAAGTACAAACAGTCCTACAATTACAAAATTTTAAGAACAAATTAATAATTAGCAAGAACCTTATGAAAATAAAAGGCACTCTGTTGGAACGTATCTCCGTGCGTTATTTGCTTTACACACAAACAATGGCCTTATTTACATTAAGTGTTATTTACATTACGCAACAGTATCGGATCGGATTACATGTTTTCTTCCTTCCGATATCCGATCCAGTGATTTGGGCCAACATCAGACAGATACCAATACCGAGTTTCTTATTGGTGCCAGCCCTACTATATATTTTAAAACAGTAATAGTTTTAGTACCACTATGAACAGGTGATAATTGCTGGGATAAAATAACTTTAACAGTTATAAAATGTATTAATGTTTTTCATTACCCAAATTTACATGCTTACACACTTTACACACCTCTCAGCTGTATTCTGTACACTGTATATGTAATTGGCTCACCTCTGTTGAAATGAACTCCCAAAGTAATGACACATGCAAACAGTGCTAATAGAGATGCAATGAGCAGAGCAGCTAGCACCATCTCCAACTGAGTCCTCCGTCCCAATCCACCGAACAGCTGGATCCCACCTTTCCGAAAACCCACCTGCGAAACAAATACTACAGTAAGCAATAAGTATGCTATTAAGTGTTATTTACAAAATAAAGAAGCTTATGTTTCAAGATGCAAATAGGAACCATGGACATTTCATAAGGACATGTATGTATGTTGTTATTACGCTGCTAATTAGGGTAACGGTGGGTCTGAAGCATCACTCGAAACACAGAGTGATGGTAGGAATACACCATAAGTGGGGATCAGGTGGCACACCAGAACTGATATTTCGAACTCCGGTTCAAATCTCAGCCTGGCATCTATTCAAACAATAACTGGCTCGTCCATCAGTGCCAAAATACGAATCGGGTGATTGAATGCAACCAGACTGGGAAAAAAAAAATTGGGTGGAAAAGTATAAAAAAAATAGAAAAAAGGGAACAAGACACCAGCCTGAATGTGCATCTAACATTAAATACACTACTTTACTGGATGGTAGTAAAAAAATAACCTTCCTGACTCATGTCCCTACAACATGCTTTACTACTGGTATGTCATTCTTATGTGTGATGTAGTCGCAATATATGCTACCTGAAAATGTGTGAATGCTGAACATTAATGTGAAATTCTACAGGTTTGTGAGGCAGAAACTCAGTTGCCACGTTCCACGGCAGATTCTGAGAACATGAAAACTCCACACAGAAAGAACCCTGGCCACCCATCTGGGGTATCAAACTTCCAGGGAATCAAAACTTTCTTGATTTCACCTTTTGCTGTGAGGTGACAGCGCTACACACCACGCCGCCTGTCGCATACCTAATACTTCATTAAATTAATGTCTGTCGGCACCCTGAACTCCTCGGTTCAAAACTCGGTGTTGCCACCGGTCGGCTGGGCGCTATTTAGCGAGCGTAATTGGCAGTGCCTGCAGCAGACACGTGAGACAGACAGACATACAGACAGATGGACAGAGACAGACAGATGCAGACAGGTAGGTAGACAGACAGATAGGCAGACAGATAGGCAGATAGATAGATAGATAGACAGACAGACAGACAGACAGACAGACAGACAGACAGACAGACAGAAAGATTGACAGATAGATAGAAAGCCAGATAGACAGACAAACAGACAAGTGTTGATAGATAGATAGATAGATAGATAGATAGATAGATAGATAGATAGATAGATAGATAGATAGATAGATAGATAGATAGATAGATAGATAGATAGATAGATAGATAGATAGATAGATAGATGTTAAATAAAAATAAAATATGAAATTACATACAAACAATTAGAGCATGTACTTTATGAGCAACTAAAAGACAAGGTTAATTTTAAATTTCAACACCAGTTTATTAAACCCAGGATGCTCAAGCTGCTCATGGTTTCATTCCAAAACCAAAGGTGATTATGACCTTGCTCAGAAGACTCTGGGAGGGGTAAATTATTACTCTGTTTAGCTTAGGATCAAATCTTGCTATAAATCTTTGCAACAATATTTCTCAGGTATCTTCAGTTCACGACATGTGGTTTGTGTTAACTATTGTTCCTTCTTTTATACAGAATTATTTATAGGTGTTTTTTGCAGAAGTGGAAATTAACACTAAATAAACCTTGTGACATGTTAGTCAGTAGTCTGTGTTCTGATTCCCAAACATATTAGACTGGTATTATGTTTATTATGCTACCATGCTTGCTACCAAAGGCCCTTAAAAGATGCAGTTGTAGTTGTAAGTTGACCTATCATTTACTTTGTTGAGGTTGTTTACATTTACATTTTTAGCATTTAGCAGACACTCTTTATCTTACTTAGGGACAGTGGTAGCCTAGTGGGTAGATCTTTGGGCTATCAACCGAAAGATTGGCGGTTCAAATCCAGGCTCTGCTATGCAGCCACTGTTGGGTCCTTGAGCAAGGTCCTTAACCCTGTCTGCTCCAGGGGCGCCATACAATGGCTGATCCTGCGCTCTGACCCCAGCTTCCAAACAAGTTGGGATATGCGAAGAAAGAATTTCATTGTACTGTACATCTGTATATGTATATTTGACAAATAAAGTATATCTTCTTATCCAGAGCGACTTACAGAAGAGCTTCCATAGTAAACATTATCTTACGCAAGTTTAAGTAGACAACAGTCCAAGAATACAAATCCGCTGAAACCCTGTTTTGTTTTGTTTTTGCAGAAAAGTAAATGTCAGCTTGAGTGTTTAGTAAAGAGGTGATGAAGACAGCAAGCAACTCAGATGTTCGGACAGACAAGGGAAGTTCGTTCCACCACCTGGGTGCCAGTACAGAGAAGAGTCTTGATGCTTGTCATCCTCGAGTTCTGGGTGGAGGATCAAGTCGAGCGAGACTAGTGGCTCGGAGGTTGCGTGGTACAGAGTGGGGTTTAATTAGACCTCGAAGGTAACTTGGGGCTGGTCCACTTTTGGCTTTGTAGGCGAGCATCAGTGTTTTAAACTAAATGCGTGCAGCTACAGGAAGCCAGTGAAGAGAACGCAGCAGTGGGGTGATGTGGCAGTGTTTAGGTTGGTTAAAAACCAGGTGAGCAGCTGCATTTTGAATAAGTTGTGAGGGTTTAATAGTGGACATAGGAGCACCTGCCAGGAGGGAGTTGCAGTAATCCAGCCGTGAGATTACAAGTGACTGCACAAGAATCTGAGTGGCTTCCATGGTTGTTGTTGTTGTTGTTGTTGTTTAATTCTTAACGCCATGTCAGCTGGTTTGGCTATCATCATGACTAACTAGTAGTCTTTAAAAGTCAAAGTGGTGGGTCAATTTGCTTTCTTAACAATCTGTATAGTGGTTATAGTGATTATGTAACAATGTGGGTATAGAGTTTTAGTTGTTTTTTCTTTATCTTTTCTTTATATGGTGTTTGTAAGTGTAAGTGGGAGGGTACTGAGGTGAAAATTTCCCTGTAGCTGTTGGTTCTGATGGTGTCAATCTGTTGGCATGAATGGAAAATGTGTTTTATTAAAGTTTTTGATCCACAGAATGAGCAAGTGGGGGCTTATATCCCAATAAAGTAGAACTATACAGAAAAAGGTCCATCAGTCCACTGACTGTTGAAGAAAAGGTTAACTAGAACTAACTAGGACTAGGAGTAAAGTTCCCACCTCAGATTCTGTATGAGACATGACACTGTTAACTTTTGTGATTTTCTGGATGACCCCAGACCTCTTACTGACCTCTACGCTGTCAGGAGAGACGGTTCCATCGGCTGGAATGTCCGTCCCCTCCTCCTCCTCAAAAGTTGCACGCTTGTAGTTAGACATCTGTAGAGAGATGCACAGTTTTGGTCATCATTTGATCATCAACCTTTAAGTAAACTGACAATAGGAAGAATCAGAGTCATGCAGCATCATATCAGTTGAATACTCTTGAAGGACAGAACTTTCAGTTTATTCTTTAAACATAAATTAGAAGACATCTGAGATTTCGTCTGGTGTTAATTTACATGCACTAAATATCTTTTTTTTTTTATCTAAGCCATGGATAATGCAGAGCTCACATTTGCAATATTTATTTGAAACTGGCCCAAGCAATTACTGAACAGCAGGAAACACTCGAAAATTGTATTGTTCACTTAGCAACACTGCTGTGGACCCAAATCGAAAACTGAAAGGCATTTTTACTGCACAAAGAATGAGAGAGGTACAGTGTATCACAAAAGTGAGTACACCCCTCACATTTCTGCAAATATTTCATTATATCTTTTCATGGGACAACACTATAGACATGAAACTTGGATATAACTTAGAGTAGTCAGTGTACAGCTTGTATAGCAGTGTAGATTTACTGTCTTCTGAAAATAACTCAACACACAGCCATTAATGTCTAAATAGCTGGCAACATAAGTGAGTACACCCCACAGTGAACATGTCCAAATTGTGCCCAAATGTGTCGTTGTCCCTCCCTGGTGTCATGTGTCAAGGTCCCAGGTGTAAATGGGGAGCAGGGCTGTTAAATTTGGTGTTTTGGGTACAATTCTGTCATACTGGCCACTGGATATTCAACATGGCACCTCATGGCAAAGAACTCTCTGAGGATGTGAGAAATAGAATTGTTGCTCTCCACAAAGATGGCCTGGGCTATAAGAAGATTGCTAACACCCTGAAACTGAGCTACGGCATGGTGGCCAAGGTCATACAGCGGTTTTCCAGGACAGGTTCCACTCGGAACAGGCTTCGCCAGGGTCGACCAAAGAAGTTGAGTCCACGTGTTCGGCGTCATATCCAGAGGTTGGCTGTAAAAAATAGACACATGAGTGCTGCCAGCATTGCTGCAGAGGTTGAAGACGTGGGAGGTCAGCCTGTCAGTGCTCAGACCATACGCCGCACACTGCATCAACTCGGTCTGCATGGTCGTCATCCCAGAAGGAAGCTGACGCACAAGAAAGCCCGCAAACAGTTTGCTGAAGACAAGCAATCCAAGAACATGGATTACTGGAATGCCCTGTGGTCTGACGAGACCAAGATAAACTTGTTTGGCTCAGATGGTGTCCAGCATGTGTGGCGGCGCCCTGGTGAGAAGTACCAAGACAACTGTATCTTGCCTACAGTCAAGCATGGTGGTGGTAGCATCATGGTCTTGGGCTGCATGAGTGTTGCTGGCACTGGGGAGCTGCAGTTCATTGAGGGAAACATGAATTCCAACATGTACTGTGACATTCTGAAACAGAGCATGATCCCCTCCCTTCGAAAACTGGGCCTCATGGCAGTTTTCCAACAGGATAACGACCCCAAACACAACCTCCAAGATGACAACTGCCTTGCTGAGGAAGCTGAAGGTAAAGGTGATGGACTAAACCCAATTGAGCACCTGTGGCGCATCCTCAAGTGGAAGGTGGAGGAGTTCAAGGTGTCTAACATCCACCAGCTCCGTGATGTCATCATGGAGGGGTGGAAGAGGATTCCAGTAGCAACCTGTGCAGCTCTGGTGAATTCCATGCCCAGGAGGGTTAAGGCAGTGCTGGATAATAATGGTGGTCACACAAAATATTGACACTTTGGGCACAATTTGGACATGTTCACTGTGGGGTGTACTCACTTATGTTGCCAGCCATTTAGACATTAATGGCTGTGTGTTGAGTTATTTTCAGAAGACAGTAAATCTACACTGCTATACAAGTTGTACACTGACTACTCTAAGTTATATCCAAGTTTTATTTCTATAGTGTTGTCCCATGAAAAGATATAATAAAATATTTGCAGAAATGTAAGGGGTGTACTCACTTATGTGATACACTGTATTTTTACTAGGGATGTCCCGATCACGTTTTTTTGTTCCCGATACCGATCCCGATTATTAATTTTGATCCCGATCCGATACCGATTCTCAAACCGATACTTGTATTTTCTAGACATTGTCTAGATAAGAACTGGATAATACTGTTCACACAGTGCACACTTCAAGTACATTACAATTATTCAAATTAATCCACTGTATATGTTTAACAACTAAATAGCTCTGCAGTGCTGAAGGGAAAAATGCTGCATCCAAGCTATTGCTTAATGTTTTTGTATTTTTACAAAATCAATCAAAATGAGTGAGATAATTAGTTTTACTTTAAACTTTACATTCAAAGAAAACAAATGTTTAATGCAGTGATACACTAAAAATGAACAGAAAGCAGCTTAACTTGAATATAAGAAAAAAAGTTACTTAAAAGCATTACAGTAAAACCTGAATACCAAAATAAAATGGAAAGGCTCTTTTGTTATGAAGGAAAGCCAGTTCTTAAAGTGCTTGTATTGTGACAATGGTTTGATGGACGTTTGTACGTGAGTGTGTTTTGACCCTTTAGGCTTTCCATAGAACATGAAATAGCGTGCTTGACTCAACTGTCGGCTATTCGGTACCGTAACAGAAGAAGTTAATAAAGTGTTCTGCTCCCGACAATATGTGAATATACTGTGCATTTATTTCTTTATTAAACGAGTGCATTCACTACGTTGTTTCGTAAACCGGTGTGATCCTTGACTCACACACCAAATAAACAGTAAAATTCTACAGTAATGAACGTAGCTCTGCTACCACCGCCTCGTGAAACGCTCACACTGCAGACGTTACACTTCACTGTTGGACTTGTTTTACTTTTCAATTTAAAGTATTTCCACACAGCGGACATGCTGACGTAACACAAAAGATCGGGATTAAGATCGGGTTTAGTAAAGCCGATTCCGATCAATTAAAAAATGCCTTGATCGGATCATCCCTAATTTTTACAAATGTCACTTTACTTTTGGTACTTAGTCCGTTTTCCTATTCTTTAGCACTGTACAGATCTTACATCGTAAAAAAGGCAATTAAAACTTTTAAATACTAAGCTCACTAATGCCTGAGACTGATGCTTGACAGATAGACAGACATATGGATACATAGACAGATAGACAGACAGCCAGATACATAGGCAGACAGATAGATAGAAAGACAGGCAGATAGAGACAGACTAACACAGATATAACACAGATCTTCTTCTTTTCCTTGGCCTTTGTCCCGTTCGGCTGCGGGGTCGGCTCTCGGCAGATCATGATCCGCCTCGAATTGGCACAATTTTTACGCCGGATGCCCTTCCTGACACAACCCTCCCTATTTTATCTGGGTTTGGGACCGGCACTGCAATGCACTGGTCTGTGCATCCAGCGGCTAGGTATCTATAGAACAATTCAGTGTTTCAAATTAGCCTGGTGGCATGTTTTTGGAATGTGGGAGTGAACACGGGGAGCACATGCAAACTCCGCACAGAAAGGACCCGGACCGCCCCACCCGGGGATCGAACCCAGGACCTTCTTGCTGTGAGGCAAAAGTGCTGATGGATGGATGGATGGATGGATGGATGGATGGATGGATATAGATATATAGATAGACAGATAGATAGATTGATAGACAGACAGACAGATAGATAGTGAGACAGTCTGAGATAGTGGCCATGGCAGAGTAAACAAAAGTGAAACAGCATGTATTGAGACAGTGTTTTAAAAAGGACACAAAAACACAGCAGGTTCTCTCTAAATTTAAAAGTAAGGTCATGCTAATTAAGCTTTGATGTTCACTATTCATGTGTATACATAATTCAAATGAAAAATGAGTTAACATTTTGCATGACTGATGCTTCCTGTGTTCTCTGCACAGCAAGCAACCTGCACACTTATATAAAACACATTTATTATTTAAACGATCAAATTAGCAATAAAAAAAATATTAGAACATCGCTAGTTTGATGAGGAAGCTCAAGGTGATTATGAAAGAAGATACATTGATTCTTTTTTTTTAGGTTGGGTCAAAGTTGAAACAAGCAAACTGCTTGGAAACTGTTTCGTCAATATACACAGACATTGCAGAATTTCTGACCTGAGGTGCAGATTAACCACTTTTCAATCTGTTATTTTATCTAAAGTCAAAAAGAATGGCATCACTAAAGCATTCCTTATTTATACACTTGCTAGCCTAAACACAAAACCAACAGACCAAAAATCCACACATGCAATTTGACACCTTGCTTTCACAAAATCTGTTCCAACCTACAAAGACCAGCTCTGAACTGTACACACGTGTGTGTGTGCGTCCACTTTGCATGACCTTACAACTGTTTTTTTAAATCCACTGGCACAAATTCACACAGGCACACCTTGAAATCTTGTATAAAACCTTTCCTTTGCCGCTCAGGTGGCGCAGCGGTAAAAAGAAACGCGCTGCAACCAGAGCTGGATTCTGAGAGCGTGGTATCGAATCCAGCTTTGCTTTACCGGTTCGAAGCTGAGTGGCTATATGAGCAACGATTGGCCGGTTGCTCATGTGGGGGGTGGGACAAAGAACCTGATGTGGGTCTCTCTCTGTCAGAATGCGATTGCGTTCTCTGCCAGCTGATTGGAGGCGCTTACACAGAGATGGGAGAGGGTGCCATTAGGGTGTGTCTCTCCGCATGCAACGCTAGGTGGCGCCAAACTCGTCAATGTGTGGGTGGCAAAGATGCATCTGGCTGCTGCTCGTGTTTCGGAGGGGATACGGGTTAGCTTCAATCACCTCCGTCAGGGCAGGGTTCGGCATAGACAGAGAGGAAGCACGATGCTAATTGAACAATTGGATGCGCTAAAAGGGGAGAAAAAGGGGTAAAAATTTTAATAAAAAATAAAAAAATTAAAAAAATATATATGATAATAAAAATAAAAAAAATAATAAATAAAAAAAAACCTTTCCTTTAAGAAAGAAGCAACTTGGGATGTCCAACAAAACTGGACAGATGTTTGTATAGTGTATAGTGTGTATTTATATTTGTGTGCGTGTGTGTGTTTACATACTAGTTCTCCCACACAGTGTATAAGACTGATGACTAACAAAGATCGTCAAATACAAGCGGATGAACATCATTCAAACATTTACAGTCTTACACAACTTTATTTCTTTAAAGAGATTTGTCATGCTAAGTTTACACTTACAGTAACAAAACTGACCTTAAACATACACACTTGCAACACGAAACAGAATAATATAGCCCCCCTAACACCCATGAATCTTTTCTAACTTACCAGTCACACACTTCAGTCAGTTCCAGTAAAGCTACACCTAATAATAAAAGCAGAAGTGTACTTGCAGCCTTGTTACTTCAGAACAAGCCAAGTTGTAGTGAAACGAATGAGGTCCAGACAAAGTCAGTGCTCCCACTCTCTAGCCACTGAAATATGAGCAGAACAGATAAAGCACACTTCCTAAAAAGACACTCCCCTCCTCTCTCTGTGGAAACAGACCAACCTAGACGTGCTAAGGAGACAGATATCATTGCCACCAGTATCCACAATGTTGCACTCCTGATAGACAATGTAATTTCCGAGTGCTTACTCATATGCTATCAGGTACAAATGTATAACCTATAGCAATGCTGTTTAAAATAAAGTGACAACATGAGTAAATAAGTAAGGTCAGATTAAAAATCAAGTTATTTGGTCACAATGACTAGAAGTAGGATTGGAGAATGAAAACCTACCCAATTAGCCACCGTGCCGTCCCAGTATGTAGGTAGAAGAACAATTGTCCATAAATGTAAATTACATAGAACAGTGGTCTCATATGGTCACCATATACTGAAAAACATAGTTAAGAACTGTTAAATGTGTACTGTAAACTGAAAGCCACTGGAATACAAATGTCACTGTCCATAATCAAGCTAGTTTTAAATGACCATGGGCTAAAGGGCTGCCATCTGAAACTGGGACCTAAACACTTAACTGAAGTGACCACATGGTCGAATAAGTGAGGTCAGATGAAAGATCAAGTATGTTTGGAAAAAAAAAAAAGGTCAGATATACCAAGCAACACTGTACCCACTGTAAAGTGTGGTGGTTGTATTTTTTGTCCTATTTAGAATTTTAAAACTGCGGAAACTTAAAAAAATAAATGTCTTAGTTCCACTCATTTAGTCCCAGAATTAAACATCATGTTTTACACACTTTGGTTAATGTCAAACACAGTCACGGACAATTTCACAATTCACAATTTCACAAGTAACTCCAATTCACCTTACTTGCACGTCATTGGACTGTGGGAAACCAAAGATCCCGGAGGAAACGCATACAGACATGGGAGGAATATGCAAACTCCACACAGAAAGAACCCGGATCGCTTTACCTGGGGATCAAACCCAGGACCTTCTTGCTGTGAGGTGACAGTGCCACCCACTGAGCAACCGTGCTGCCCCTTTAGTCCCAGAAAAAAGATCAGTTGCAAAGGTCATTTTAATTACATGACTGCCACGGCATATGTCTCTTATGAGTTGTTATAAACTTCAACTGTGTAACAATAAAAGTATGAGTTTTTTTATGCTAAATAAATATTTTATAAAATAAATATTTTATAAAAATTATGTCTTTCAGAAACAATTCTTGTGGAAATGAACTTAAATCATATCTGCCATCTGCCAGACTTCCTTTCTGTTTCTCATTTGCTTATTTTTTATGTCACTATTTATCTTTGGCCGGTTTTGTTTGACAATTTCAGCTCTACGTGAAAGGATTTAAAGAGAAAATTTACTTCTGGGAGCAGAGCCAATGAAAAGCTGCGCAATCTATCAACTGCTGACCATCACATCCACTGTCAATGTCACTTAAAAAAAAAACTGTTTCTGCAAATTTTTTGCAAAGCTCTTTACTCCTGATGACGCTTTTCCTTGCATTTTCAGTTCCTTTCGGCACTTCAGAATCTTTGTTTATTTCTCTCTCTGCTTCTTTTATGTTTTTCCGACCCCCTTCCTGTGTCTCTCGTGGGAGAAAGCTGGTGTGTGACTCAATAATCGGTTCCTGTTTAGTAAATATTTCTGCAGAGAGGGATTCTCAGAAACACCCACAAACATTCACTACATTTATTGAAGGCCAACAAACAGCAAATTACTCCACATAAAAGCAGAAGCAAATAAGCAAATCTCATGTCCCTCGTCTGTACTTCTTCCCCTGACCTTATTCTCTTTTCCTTTTATATAAAATGTTTCCTTATCTTCACGCATCAGTATGAACTGATGGAACTGGTTACCAGACACTCTTGGATCTCAATAGTAAGCTTTGATTCTCATAACTTAAGCATTCTTGGATTTTAGCAAATGAATTGGATTTGATTTTTATATCTGTGCTGGTGTTTAAATACAGCTGGGTATGGAGGGGTTTCCAAAAACCATGACTTGAAGGTCATTTTTACACTTGGTACAAATACTCTAGTCAATGGGTGTGTTCGAAAACCTAGTGAGCTGCCTTGCTGTCTTACTGCCTACACAGGATTCTATTAAGCCATTGACTTATAAGGCATGTTATTCGAAAAACGCTATTTAAAAAGCGATTCCATCAGTTTTCGCTAACTAAGCTAACACAGTTAGCCTCATGCCATTCAAACCAATGGGATGGGGTGGCACAATACACTAGCATGTCGACTAACATCTCCTTCTGTGTACCAAAAACGGTTAAATTTGCTAACAAGCCTGAATTTGCAAATAAAAACACTTGTGCACGTTTATACGAATTAAAAATCAATAATAATTTATTTACATTTGAAAAGAACTCCGCACCGTCCGCCATGTTTTTTCTTTTTCTGTGAGAAAAGTTGTGCCGCACTGAATGCTGGGATTGCCTCCACTGCTAAGGCAGCATCGGATGCTCCCTCGTTCGAGAGTCAAAATAGTGTTGAAATCTTGATACCTCACTACAGAGCAAATTAAGGCATCTAGGATTTTGATCAGCCTTCTTCTCGGAGCGTGCGTGGGATGACATAAAATGCTGTCTATGTAGAGAGCTCTCTAGGTTTTCGAACACACCCTATATCTGGATTTGAGGGTGCAATTGGTGGATGGCATACTCACATCATGTTTGTTTTACTGCCACATCTTCATGTACAAAACTAAAGTCAAGTTGACTGTTCATAACAATAATAATAATTTAAAAAATATTAATAATAATAATCAATCATTTTATTTATAGGCACCTTTCAGGGTACTCAAGAACACTACAGATTAATTATGGTAGATTAATACACCATATATAGAATAGAAACAGAATAAATTACAATGCTTGTCTATATGTAGAAATTATAGAAAGGGTGGATAGAGTAGTATTGTTGGGTAGGTGTAAAAGCAAGCTGGACAACATGGGTTTAAAGAGAGGTACACACAGAAATAAAGAGGGAAAATATTCCATAATTGACATAAAAATGATCAATTTTTTATTGGGAGGAACATAGCATGAGGAGCAGACAGCAATTGAATGTCAGAGGACTGAAGAGTGAGCATAGGTGAGTATGGATGGAGAAGACTGGATAGATAAATAGGGCCAGACTATGTATTGGCCTAAAGACCAGATAAACAATTGTATACTCTATTTAGAAACAAACAAGGCACTAATGTCGATTTTTGAGTGTGGAAATTGTATTTCGATGGTTGTGTGGGTAAGAACTCAAGGAGCCGAGTGCTGCACATATTGCAACTAGTCAAGTCTAGAGGTGACAAAAAAATCTCTGGATCATCTGTGCCATCAAATGACATCACCAAGGGGGAGCATACAGTCTATTTCCTCGGCTGCTCCCGTTAGGGGTCGCCAGCGGTTCGTGATCCGCATCATTGATTTGGCACAGTTTTTACGCCGGATGCCCTTCCTGACACAATCCTCCCTATTTATCCGGGCTTGGGACCAGCACTACAATGCACTGGTTTATGCATCCTAGCTGCTAGGTACCTATAGGACAATTCAGTGTCTCCAATTACCCTGGCTGCATGTTTTTGGACTGTGGGAGGAAACCGGAGCACCCGGAGGAAACCCACGCAAACATGGGGAGAACATGCAAATTCCACACAGAAAGGACCCGGACCGCCTCACCTGGGGATCGAACCCAGGACCTTCTTGCTGTGAGGCGACAGTGCTACCCACTTAGCCACCGTGCCGCCCAATGGGGAGCATACGGTATATATATTAAATAACAGTGGACCAAGAACTGAGCCTTGGGGAACAACACAAAAGAAGCAGGACAAATCTATTATGACAGGACCTATCGATTATGACTAGGGCTGTCGCGGTGAAAGAATTTCCCCTTGCGATATTCAGCCTGTCTTAATATCGCGGTATGCGGTGATATCGACTTTTTTTGTTTGTTTTTAAAAATTACTTAATTTATCTGGATTTTAGAGCTATATTAATTGCTTTATAATGACAAAGATGAGACAGCTTTAAGACCAATGAAATGCGTGTTTAATGTTAAATACAGAGCAGGGATGCGCGTCTTTTCTCTATTAAAAAAAGGTTTAAATTGAGCTTCTAGCCTAGGCTAGATATGCACTGTGAAACGAAAAAAAAAAAAGAGTTTAGGCTAAATATTTTAAATGCACATCTAATCAAAATATGGTAAAAAATTTTTTTTACTAAAGAATAAAGTCTGTAAGAGTTTAAACCTGCGTTATCATGCGCGCTAGAAGAACCAACATGTTCACCTGATGTGGTTTAGAGAGGATCTGAGTGGGGTAGTGATGTTCCCGGCGTTACCGATGTTGCACTAATACACACGTACTGTACCTGCATGCGACTTTACACAGCAGAGGAAATCTAGCCTGGTTATCGCGCCACTATTAACTATCTATTTAGTAGGTATAATTAACATAACAATAAATACTACATTTTAAGTTATTATTTGTTTCAATACATTTTTATTCAATGAAAAAATTCATTTAAATCATTCCAGCAAGCCAGCAAGAGAATATTTGCAGGCTGCAATGCCATATTAACCGTCATTAAGTGTTTTAGTACGCCGAGGCTGTTTAAATGTAGTCTAAATTACAAGTATTTTATTGAGTGTGAACTCAATTTAATCATTAATAAACTTGCCTATAATTCATGTTGCGATTGTTTACATTTTAAAACAAAGCCTGAAACTCAGCAGCAACCGATGCGAACAGTTGGCAGGAAAATGACGCTCTTAGCTCATTTTCATTATGAATTTATTTAACATTTATTATGCCCGAATGTAAGCGTAAAACAAGATGGACCCTGCAACAACAACAAAAAAAGAGAAGAAAGAAAGAAAGAAAAAACGTGAATATCGCGGTGATGCGGTTGCTTGGCATGCCCTGCGGTTGGCTGGTCTATACCGCGATATTTCAAAATTGCGGTTAGCGCGACAGCCCTAATTATGACAGTAAATAACAATGTCAATGCCAAGAACTTTTTCCAAGTCGTTGCAGGAGTATGTTGTGGTATTATGATCAAAATATCATCTAGCACAACAAAAACGTTCTATAATGCAGAAACTTTAATTTTCAGATTATTGCTGCTAGTATTTTTATGTATCTTTTGTTCTTTCTATTATTTTAGCTGGGTGCTTAATTAATTAGTTATTTTCGGTCATTGGAGGAAAGCCTTGGTCAAAGTTAAGATATAGTAGTTACTCATGTAAAAGCCAACCTCTGTATTTACCCTCATTTAATACCCTACTTAAAGCACATGCACCAATAATTCATCCCCCTTGGTCTTTAATAAATCAGAGCAGTTGCACTGTGGCTCAAAAGTGGTTTCACACATGCACAAATATAACGACCACAATGTCCAAAAGGACTTTGGTCTAGAAAAATAAGGCAAGAACAAAAATAGCCCAAAGGACAAAATGTACTTATTCTGAAGCAGTGTTGAATACTTGAATAATTCATTAAACAGTGTTGAATAATTTTCGTTGGCCAGAAAGTGAGACATTACCCAGAACAGCTTGGATTTAACAAGCAGTTTCAGCTTCAAATGTATTTTGGCATTATTTTGTTAACCGGACAAGAGCATAGTCATCAATGTGACACAAACTATCCTGTGACCCATCATGCCCTGTGGAAAGCTACACCGTCAGAATAGGAT
Organism: Trichomycterus rosablanca; assembly: GCF_030014385.1. Taxonomy (NCBI): domain Eukaryota; kingdom Metazoa; phylum Chordata; class Actinopteri; order Siluriformes; family Trichomycteridae; genus Trichomycterus; species Trichomycterus rosablanca. The sequence continues at coordinate 12,096,757 of NC_086007.1, read as the reverse complement.
TGTTCCATCATGTTGACTGCATTGATTAATTGGCTGACAATTTAATTAGCAGATGAAGAGTTGCTTGTCTGTTCGTCAGTAAATATCGCACAAGCATCATTTATTTTGAACGTGTGCTTTCAACTACAATTTAGCATTATTTCTGGATGTCAAACAAATATAAATGAAATGTCGTGTTACAGTTCCTTTAAAACACCATCTGTTTCCTAATAATGCTTCATTCTAAAGATATTCAAATCTATTCCTCTTGCTCTCTAGATACACAATCAAGGTCAGCTGAGACTGCTTAGCATTTCATTGTAGTAAAAGAGAAGCATCATAATAAGAGAATTAACCTATTGTATCATGTTTATTTCTTCATGCATTTTGTCAGGGACCATGTCCAAATTACATTAATCTCACAGAGCATAGATGCAATACACCAGAGTTAGCTAACAAGCTAATTTGCAATTGCTGATATCAACTTTTCAATTTGTAATACACCCATCTTAAAGCATATGCACTAAACATTAAAACCACCTCCTTGTTTCTACACTCACTGTCCATTTTATCAGCTCCACTTACCACATAGATGCACTTTGTAATTCTACAATTACTGACTGTAGTCCATCTGTTTCTCTACATACTTTTTAGACTGCTTTCATCCTGTTCTTCAATGGTCAGGACCCCCACAGGACCACTACAGAGTAGGTATTATTTAGGTGGTAGATGATCTCAGCACTGCAGTGACACTGACATGGTGGTGGTGTGTTAGTGTGTGTTGTGCTGGTATGAGTGGATCAGACACAGCAGCACTGCTACTGTTTAAATACCGTGTCCACTCACTGTCCACTCTATTAGACACTCCTATTTGGTCCACCTTGTAGATGTAATGTCAGAGACGATCACTCATCTATTGCTGCTGTTTCAGTTGGTCATCTTCTAGACCTTCATCGGTGGTCACAGGACGCTGCTCACGGGGCGCTGCTGGCTGGATGTTTTTGGTTGGTGGACTATTCTCAATCCAGCAGTGACAGTGAGGTGTTTAAAAACTCCAGCAGAGCTGCTGTGTCTTATCCACTCATACCAGCACAACACACACTAACACACCACCACCATGTCGGTGTCACTGCAGAGCTGAGAATGATCCAGTCCTGACCATTAAGGAACAGCATGCAAGGGGGCTAGCAAAGGATGCAGAGAAATAAATGGACTACAGGCAGTAATTGCAGAACTACAAAGTGCTTCTATATGGTAAGTGGAGCTGATAAATGGACAGTGAGTGTAGAAACAAGGAGGTGGTCATAATGTTATGGCTGATCGGTTTATGTTTCATAATTTACAGTGGTACCTTGTAACTTGACGTCCACTAAACTCCACTTCGTGGAGAAATTTGTACCCTTAAAATCAACAAGTTCAGGAATAACATTATGACCACCTTCCCAATATTGTGTTGGTCCCCCTTTTGCTGCCCCACAAGCAACAAACTGCGATGCACTGTGTATTCTGACACCTTTCCATCAGAAGAACCAGCATTAACTTCTTCAGCAATTTGAGCTACAGTAGCTCGTCTGTTGGATCGGACCACAAGGGCCAGCCTTCACTCACCACATACATCAATGAGCCTTGGCCGTCCATGACCCTTTCGCCGGTTAACAACTGTTCTTTCCTTGGACCACTTTTAATAGATACTGACCACTGCAGACCGGGAACACTCCACAAGAGCTGCAGTTTTGGAGATGCTCTGACCCAGTCGTCTAGCCATCACAATTTGGCTCTTGTCAAACTCGCTCAAATCCTCACGCTAACCCATTTTTCCTGCTTCCAACACATCAACTTTGAGGATAAAATGTTCACTTGCTGCCTAATATATCCCACCTACTAACAGGTGCCGTGATGAAGAGATAATCAGTGTTATTCACTTCACCTGATAGTGGTCATAATGTTATGCCTAGTCGGTGTACATGAAAGAACACCAGGTACATTTTCAATGCTGGTGGATTATTAAAACCCACTAAAGTCTACAGTCACCCTGAACTGAAAAGATTATAAATAAAGCACTGTGCATTGTGGGCAAATTTACACAGCACAAATAAAAGCCTAACACACTCCACACTCTAACACTTACTGACATTTGTAAATAGTTTACATTGTCATCTCCAACTAAACTCTGTTGAAATATGCAATCTGGTTCATTATGATATACTGTATTTATGTCACTTTAAACAGCATAGCTTACTCAAATTGTACTCCAACTATGTTTAATTAAGCCTCCATAGGGGTTTTAAAGTGCATTTTAGAAACAAGACAGTAAAAGTGTGACTGCAGCTTAAGAAATGAGGGAAGTGTTGAGTTTGGTATGAGACTTTCATTATCTGGAAAGCTTTACCACTAGATTTTGGCCAGGCTGTAATGTTTGGAGATGAGGCCTATCTGTGTTTTAAATCATTCCAAGGATCTTGGATTTGGTTCTGTGAAGAAAAGTCCAGTTCTGTCTACAATCCCCAAACCCAAAACCCACAACCCACAACCCACAACCCTAAAATCCACTAATTGCTTGTTTTGATGGATTACAACCAAGATTAAGATCTAGAAAAAAGTGTGACGGCTCTAAACAATAGCATTGCTCCGTCTTGTCTCTCTCCTGATCTGACTGAGCATGCCCTAAGGTTTCCACAGCAACAAAGAAAGCCCCTCACCCCCTCCCTCAACTCGAACGTTAGTGAACCAGGCCAGCGCAAATTAAAGCAACGTGTTCCGCGTTCTCTCCCAGGCAGCCGCTGCAGCTGAGGCCGAAACATCTGCAGAGGGATCAGTCTGTCCTGTGGGGTCTCCAGTGCGGGAACAGAGGAGCATGTGCACCACGTTATGGGAACAACCGACCGCAAGAACTATTAACGTGCGTCAGAGCAGAGTAAACACTAACCAGATGACGAGGCCTGTAGGAGTGCAGCGGTTCCCGAGTAATAACGAAGAGGAAGCCGAACAGAACAAACGTTTCCCAGCACATGTGCATCAGTAACGCTAACAAGCTGCAATTATAATTCATAAAAGTCCATTTTAGGCTTTGATGTAAGATGGCGCACGTAAGCAGGCTGGCAGCGGAGGGATGAGATTTATTCAAGATTTACAGTAAAGGCACAAGATGATTGTTCTCTAGAACAGCTGTGGCAAAATCAAAACAGAGGTATTGCTGTAAATACCATCTGCTTCCAAATACAATCCAGGAATCCTTAAAAGGCAGGGGGACATATGGTTCCCATTTTAGGTGATCGTAAGCCTAGGAACAAGTACGTTTATGACTCATGCAAGAGTGCTTTTACAGCTGAGGGATACAATAACATTGATTTATTCACCTCTGATAGCTGCTTCTTCTCATGGCTGTGGTGGGTCCAAAGACTACCTGGATACGCTGGGTTCAAGGCAAGTATACACCCTGAATAGAGCACCATTGCAGGACATGACTTGTTCACCCGTCCACTTAATCACTAGGGTCAATTTACAGCAAGCAGTCCACACTTAATTCATAAACTGGGAGGAAACCAGAGTCTCCAGAGAAAACCTCTGCACATATAGAAAGAACACATCATTCTCATCATTCAACGACCAGACGAGAGGATCAAAACCCAGGTTCCAAAGACCCTGGTGCTGTGTGGCCTCGACACTACCCTTCACACCACCATGCTGCCATAAAGCACCATGCAATAAAGCAATCCAGTTTATTAATAGGCAATAGTATCAATATCAAGGTTGAGACTAGAATGAAAGGCTGAATTAAACACACCTTTATCTGAAAGACTGGCACATTTCGTGTTTGTGAAAGATAATTAAACAGCACCATCACATTTCACATTCCTTGCTTGCAAAGTCAATGTGGTAATTGAGAGAATATCAGCGTGACACCAGTCTTAGGATCAGGAAATCAGACACTTTTAATTATTTCTTCTTAATTTATACAGTCTATGAAAATACTGGTAGGTGAATGTGTGCATAAATTGGATGGATGGATGGATGGATGGATGGATGGATGGATGGATGGATGGATGGATGGATGGATGGATGGATGCCTTTATTGATCCCGAAGGAAATTAGAGTCCCAGTAGCATTGTGCATCAAATCAAATACACACTATAAAGAAAAAAAATTACAACAATGAGGGATCAATAAAGGTTATACAATAACCATGGGTCCTGATCCAGTAACCCTTTGAGGCAAAGGTCAAACTCTGTTTCCAGCCGCTCAGGTGGCGCAGCGGTAAAGTACGCTAGCGCACCAGAGTTGGGTTTCTAGATACATCGTATCGAAACTCAGCTCTACCTTTCAGACTGGGTTGGGCGGCAGTATGAACAACATTTGGCTGTTGTTCACGGGCTTAGGAGCATGGGTCAACTGGCACCACTGCGGCCCCTGCTGGTTGACTGACGCCGCCTGCACAGGGCTGAAGAATAACATTGAGGGGGGTGTGACCCTCCGTGCGCAGTGTCTCTCGGTGTATGAACTCAGCTCGTGCAGGTGAAAAATGCAAGTCTGTACTGATTGCGTGCCGGAGGGGGCACAAGTCAGTTGAGTGGCGTCCTCAGTCAGCGGCAAAAGGGTCGAATCAGTATAGAGGACACAATCAGGGTAATTGGACACGATTAGAATAGGGATAAAAATTGGGGGGAAAAAGTATGAAAAAAAAGAAAAAAAAGAAAAAAAAAAACACTTCCAAGGACTCCACACTGAATGTCAGCAAGTGTTATAGTACTGTATAATACAATATAGTAATTATTAAATAATTAATGCAGCCGTTCAGGTGGCGCAGCGGTAAAACACGCTAGCACACCAGAGCTGGGATTTCGAATACATCGTATCGAATCTGCAATTTCCTTCGGCTGCAATTTCCTTCGGGATCAATAAAGTGTTATCTTATCTCTATCTTATCTTATCTCAGCTCTGCCATCCATCTGGGCTGGGCGGCTACATGAACAATGATTGGCTGTTGTTCAGAGGGTGGGTGCAATTACGACCTCTGCTGGCTGATTGATGGCGCCTGTGTATTTGAGGAGTTGGGGAATAATGCCATGCACAAGGCTGATCCACATATGAACTCGCCTCGTGCAGGGGAAAAAAGGCAGTCGGTATACTGCACACGTGTCGGAGGGGGCGTGTGCCAGTTGCGAAGCTCCTCAGTCAGCAGTGGAGGGTTGTATCAGTAGAGGTGAAGCGTAACGCAATCAGGGTAATTGGATACGACTAGATTAGGGGAGAAAATTGGGGGGAAATTGGAGAAAAAAAATTTTGTGCATACCACATTGATATACATTGATGTACATTCATTAACTGTCTGTTTTACCACCCATTTATCCTATTTAGGGTTGCAGTGGGTCCAATTCACTGGGTGACAGTTAGGAAACACGGTAGCTCATATACTACAATTGGAACAATACAGTGTATCACAAAAGTGAGTACACCCCTCACATTTCTGCAAATATTTCATTATATCTTTTCATGGGACAACACTATAGACATGAAACTTGGATATAACTTAGAGTAGTCAGTGTACAGCTTGTATAGCAGTGTAGATTTACTGTCTTCTGAAAATAACTCAACACACAGCCATTAATGTCTAAATAGCTGGCAACATAAGTGAGTACACCCCACAGTGAACATGTCCAAATTGTGCCCAAATGTGTCGTTGTCCCTCCCTGGTGTCATGTGTCAAGGTCCCAGGTGTAAATGGGGAGCAGGGCTGTTACATTTGGTGTTTTGGGTACAATTCTCTCATACTGGCCACTGGATATTCAACATGGCACCTCATGCCTCAAGAACTCTCTGAGGATGTGAGAAATAGAATTGTTGCTCTCCACAAAGATGGCCTGGGCTATAAGAAGATTGCTAACACCCTGAAACTGAGCTACGGCATGGTGGCCAAGGTCATACAGCGGTTTTCCAGGACAGGTTCCACTCGGAACAGGCTTCGCCAGGGTCGACCAAAGAAGTTGAGTCCACGTGTTCGGCGTCATATCCAGAGGTTGGCTTTAAAAAATAGACACATGAGTGCTGCCAGCATTGCTGCAGAGGTTGAAGACGTGGGAGGTCAGCCTGTCAGTGCTCAGACCATACGCCGCACACTGCATCAACTCGGTCTGCATGGTCGTCATCCCAGAAGGAAGCTGACGCACAAGAAAGCCCGCAAACAGTTTGCTGAAGACAAGCAGTCCAAGAACATGGATTACTGGAATGCCCTGTGGTCTGACGAGACCAAGATAAACTTGTTTGGCTCAGATGGTGTCCAGCATGTGTGGCGGCGCCCTGGTGAGAAGTACCAAGACAACTGTATCTTGCCTACAGTCAAGCATGGTGGTGGTAGCATCATGGTCTTGGGCTGCATGAGTGTTGCTGGCACTGGGGAGCTGCAGTTCATTGAGGGAAACATGAATTCCAACATGTACTGTGATATTCTGAAACAGAGCATGATCCCCTCCCTTCGAAAACTGGGCCTCATGGCAGTTTTCCAACAGGATAACGACCCCAAACACAACCTCCAAGATGACAACTGCCTTGCTGAGGAAGCTGAAGGTAAAGGTGATGGACTAAACCCAATTGAGCACCTGTGGCGCATCCTCAAGTGGAAGGTGGAGGAGTTCAAGGTGTCTAACATCCACCAGCTCCGTGATGTCATCATGGAGGAGTGGAAGAGGATTCCAGTAGCAACCTGTGCAGCTCTGGTGAATTCCATGCCCAGGAGGGTTAAGGCAGTGCTGGATAATAATGGTGGTCACACAAAATATTGACACTTTGGGCACAATTTGGACATGTTCACTGTGGGGTGTACTCACTTATGTTGCCAGCTATTTAGACATTAATGGCTGTGTGTTGAGTTATTTTCAGAAGACAGTAAATCTATACTGCTATACAAGTTGTACTCTGACTACTCTAAGTTATATCCAAGTTTTATTTCTATAGTGTTGTCCCATGAAAAGATATAATAAAATATTTGCAGAAATGTGAGGGATGTACTCACTTTTGTGATACACTGTACATAGATATACATTTTCCCAATGTTAAATTCAACATATATTCAAAACATAACAATTATTGCATTTAACTAAGAAGTTTTGTTGCTGTAGAGGATGTGTTTAATCAACAAAACACTATTTTTGACCGGGGGTGTCCAAATTTTTGCATGAAACACGCTAGCACACCAGTGCTGACATCTACCGGCAGCCCGGGCACCTATAAGGACAATGATTGGTGCAGGGGATTCTCATAACTGCTGCAATTACGACCTCTGCTGGCTGATCTATGGCGCCTGCACGAAGAGACGGGGGATAATGGAGATCGGTGCACGATACGGATCTCCATCTGAGCTTGCCATGTACATGTGAAAAATAAGCAGTGGCTGCTGCACATATACCGGAGTGGGAGCATGTTGGTGCGTCCCTCCTCGGTCAGAAGTGTTTACAGAAAAACTGTATGTTTGTCATAACGCTCATCAATATGTACAATTATTTAAAATGAAAAGCATGAAGACCATTTTAAAATGGTTTCAAAACCTCACCCCCCTAACATATTTAAAGGGGGTATGTGTGTACACATTTGTAAAGGCACAGAAGAGAAGTGAAGAGTAGCAGATTAAGAGAGACAGTAAGGGGGGGAAGACGGTGAGAAAGAGGTAAAGTTTTGTCTTGCAGGGGAAGGGAGAGGTTTTCCCAAGTTCCAGGAGTGGTGCTGAACTTTCTCTGCACAAAACGTAATTGTTTGAAGTGGCTTCCTGAGAAGTGATTTTAAAAGGAAGCAGTTTGGCGGGGGCAGGCTGGCAAAAAGCACAACCTCTGGCCAAAATGTTACAAATACCATAAACTTAAGTGCCCTAAAACTACCTACTGCTCAATGATCACTATAAACACACGCAGAGGGCTGGAGAGATGATGCACACACAGACAATCTGTATTGCACCATTGTTTAAGTGTGAAATCTTAAAGCTAAAGCATACAAGACATTGCATTGAATTGTGTCTCCATATCTGGAACAACAGTTTGGGGAAGGCTTGTTTTTTTCTGTTTCAGCATGTCCTGATACAGAAAATAAGGTCCATAAAGAAATGGTTTACAAATTTTGTTGAGGAAAACCCGGTCCAGCTTGCCCTCCTCAACCCTCCCTAAATGATTTGGAACAGATCTGAATGTTCCATGTGTCAAAATCTATTAGATGCTTTTCCAGGAGAAGTGATAAACATTCGTTCATGTTTAAAAAAACAACGAGCTCTTTAAGTTTGGCTTAGAAAGAAAATTGTTACACACAAACAAGCTAAATGACCTTCCTTCATCTTTGGATAATAGAAGTTCCTCTGTTTGAAAAAGCGTAGCATACACAACTATGTCTTTCTCTTGCATCGTGTACATGCGCACACTCACACGCTCACCTTTCTTAACCATTAGATAATAAAAGTGTATTCATACAGGCATAGCATACACAGTTATAACTTTGCGCTCCTGTCCACATCACACTGTTGTCTCTCATCACACTCCCTCTCTCCCTCCCTCACACACACACACGAGTATAAAAATATACGGTTCAGCTGCACATCATCTTAAGAACTGACCTGCAGTAACCTCCGCTCTTACACACACGCACCATCAGAGAAGCACAATCAGCACTCAGTAAACACATCATTAATCACCTGCACTTCATTTATCAACACCGCGCTAATGAACTGCCGCTACATGTTCCAGCGTTTCACTGTTGTATTAAGGTCAAACACGTCCAACACTACAGCTACATCGTTACTATGAGGGAATAAATTGAAAAGAAAAGGGAACAAGCAAAAAAATGAAAAGCAGAAAGTGTAAAATGGTCAAAATAAAAAAATATATAATAATTCCATAATAAATAACATGAAAAACATTTTTAAAATTAACATTTTAAAAGAAATTAAATTTCGAAAGAAAAAACAAAAAAACACAAATGAAATAAAGTAGAATTAAATGCATCCACAAAACATATGGGGAAAAATTTAAATAAAAATAAAATACATGACAAAAGGAAACCCAGAGACAAAACATATGGACTATGAGAGATCCAAAAACAAGGAAAGAAAAAGCACTGGCCTGAGTACACAGTGCTGACACGAAAAGGAAGTCGGGGTTTAGCAATCTCCCTTTCCTCTTTTCTTCAATTCATGACCTCTTTTCTCACCCCAACAATGAGACCCCGTCCCACACACATAGACTCACACACATACACACTACTAATCCCAGGAGCAATGTAGCTGTGTATAATGCTCACATTTTTGTTCAGGTAAAATCGAGAGTATAGACAGGATTACTGTACTCAGCATTATTTTGTTCAGTCAGCTCACCACTCAATCAACTACACCCAAACACCCGGATCTGCAAGCAAACTCCAGAGTATAAAAGCAAACACAGGTCCTCCTTAGGTACCTACCAATCTGCATTTCCTCCCCAGGTAGATGCATACATACTTAGCTACAGTTTCTCCCCAGGCATCTACAGCCTCTCCTCAGGTATCCACATGCTCACAGCTTCTTCTATGGTACCTACCTACCAACCCCTCCTCAGGTTCTCACTTACTTACTTACCTACCTACCTACAGCTCCTCCCCAGGTACTTACCTGCCTATCTACAACTCCTCCTCATGTTACTACCCACCTACCTACCACTCCTCCTCAGGTACCTACCTGCCTACCTACTTATCTTCATTAGGTACCTACCAATCTGCATTTCTTCCCCAGGTAGATACATACATACTTAGCTACAGTTTCTCCCCAGGTATTTACAGCCTCTCTTCAGGTATCTGTATGCCCACAGCTTCTCCTCTGGTACCTACCTACCAACAACTCTTCCTTAGGTACCTAATTATCTACCTACAACTCTTCCTCCTCAGATTCCTACCTCCCTACAACTCCTTCTCAGGTACCGACCTACCTACCTACCTACCTAAAAGTCCTCCTCAGGTTACTACCTACCTATCTACCTACAACTCCTCCTCATGTTACTACCTACCTACCTACCTATAGCTCCTCCTCAAGTACCCATCCACCTACCGCTCCTCCTCGGGTACCTACCTACCTACCTACGACTCTTCCTCAGGTTGCTACTAACCTACCTACCTACAGCTCCTCCCCAGGTACTTACCTACCTACCTACAACTTCTTTTCAGGTACCTACCTACCTACAACTCCTCCTCAGGTACCTACATAGCTTTCAGTCTTCCTCGGGTACCTACCTACCTACTTATCCTCCTTAGGTACCTACATACCTACCTACCTATAGCTCTTTTCAAGTACCAACAGCCAACAGGTCCTCCTGAGGTACCAATCTACCAACAGCTCCAACTCAGCCACCTACCTACAGCTCTTCCTCAAGTACCTCCCTACCCACAGCTCTTCCTCAGGTACCTACCTTACAACGGGTCAGCAAGCGATGTATAAAAAGTGCACTGCTGTTGATCTCTGCACTGCTGCTGGTCATAAACATAGTAAGCAGAAAGCCTTGGGAAAGCGAGAGCTAGTTTAAATGAGCCAGTGTGGGAGCAAAAGAGTAAGGGAGGAATTGTGGGAGGGACAGAGGGAGGGTAGATACATGCCTGCCAAAAAACAAATGAGTCCCACTGAAGAAGAAAAAAAAGGAGTTACAAAATTGTGAAATAAAAGGGTTTTTTTTAATTATCATTAAATGTTTTATTACTTTAAGTTACTCTGTACTAAATGATGTTTTAGATGGTACTGAAAGTGTGGACAGCTGAATACTTTGTCCACATGTGCTTATTAAATCATCCCTTTCCAAAACAATGGGCATTAAATAAAGGGACATAAAAGAAGGTCTGCATTTTACCGTTAAAGACCTCAAGTGTTCTGCCACATCCTTTCCACTTTCAGCTATGATTATTACTTGACTGAACTGCCTTGCAGTCAGTCCAATTCGGTTCAAAGATTTTGTTACTGTTAGTGCTCTGTACAGAATGTACACAATGAAGTTCTTATACACCAGACTCGTACCATTTCTTTAAGGACCTCACATACACAAGGGCAAATTCTCTAGAATGTTATTGTATTTAGCTGTATTAGGATTTTCCTGCCCTACGCTGAGCTATTAAAACAGGGCTGTACAATTATTCTTTCTCAACAAAACTTTTTGGCTTGCACTGTGCATTTGGCTAGATAGTGGTCAGCTTTGTCAGAGGAGATTTGTCAAGCAACCTGCAAGATGTTTAAACAGATCCTCTAGAGAATGTTTTTGGAGAAGTTTTTACGCAAGTCACCCCCTTTGTGTGGTCAAGGATATATGTCATGGATCTTTTGCAACAGTCTTATCCTCAGACTAAATTTTGGACCAAATACCACATTGTTAACCCCCCCCCCATGTTCTATAAACATGCTTTTTCAAAGATACACAGAGAGACAAAATTATGAATCTTACATCATCACCAACCTAATAAATAACACTGTGGCATGGTCTCCAAATTCTTAGTAAGTGATTATGACTGGTGAGACACAACTGTTCCATGTACGTTTTAATCCATCACATAGTCAGTCAGAAAAGATTCTGTGATATTTATCCAAGTAGTAAGATGATCTCCAAAAACCACAAACATGAAATAGAGGTGTCTGAAGTCAAGCTTACAATCATTATCAGCTTAAAGGCAACTGTAGAAGAAAGAAGCTCTTGTTCCTGCTTTTACTGGTCCATTTGATCAACAACTAATTTTAACCAAGCTTTGGAGCAGCGGCTTTTTTGTTTTGCTGCAGCCTCTATGCCTACTGTGGTGTTAACATTTAGTGGCTTACCATTCAAGAGCATACACCGATCAGCCTTTTAATAACATTAAAACTACCTTCTTGTTTCTATTCTCAGTCCAGCAGTGACAGTGAGGTGTTTAAAAACTCCATTAGCATTGATGTGTCTTATCCACTCATACCAGCACAACACACACTAACACACCACCACCATGTCATTGTCGCTGCAGTGCTAAAAATTATCCACCACCCAAATAATACCTACTCTGTAGTGGTCCTGGGAGAGTCCTGACCAGTAAAGAACAGCATGAAAGAGGGCAAACAAAGCATGCAGACAAACAGATTTACTACAGTCAGTAATTGTAGAATTACTGCACAGAGTGCTTCTATATGGTAAGTGAAGCTGATAAAATGCACAATGTGTATAGAAACAAGGAGGTGGTTTTAATGTTATGGCTGATCAGTGTGATCTAAAAATTTCTTTACTTTAAAAGGGCGCTGTTCCTTCTATGTGCAATATATGGCCAAATAAATGACTAATTAGTGAGTTTTGATGTTTGTCACACTATAAACAGGTAAACAAAATCAGTAACGAAATAAATTTTACGCTTTTAACTTTGTGGAACGCTTTTCTCTTTCCCACTGAACACCTTTGGGATTAACTGGAATGTTAATTGTGAGAAAGTCTTCTCGCACAACATCAGTGCCTGACGTCACAATTGCAAATGAATAAAGCATTTTATGAAGCAGTTCTGCTTGTAGCCAATGATACAAGATCACAAACATCTTCATTATCTAACAAATCTGCAAAGGGCCACAAGTTTTCTCTTAGTAATTTAAGAAACACTTCACAACATAATGCTGCCACCACCATGCTTTACAGTAGGAATGGACTATTTTAGGGGTGTGCTGTTTGGCTTTTTTCAAACACAGCACTTAGTTCAGTCTAATACTTTTAATCTTGGTGTCATCTGATGCTAAACCTCTTGCCAAATAGCTTTAGAATATTTAAGGGATTTTTATTATAATAAAATTGAACCCACTTAGAAAATAGGCCTCCAAAGAGACTTTCAGTGCTTTCCTACTCTGCTATATTAGTCTTTCTTTAGATACTCAGCCGTGATTATTTCAGTGTCCACTGACGCAAAATATCTTTGACAAAGGCAGTCATGACAACAGGAATCCAGGTCAGTGGTGTTGCCTTTTCCTGCCAAGAGGAAAACGGACCCCGAGATTGTGTGTGCATATATAATTACTAGCACCTCTTCCATCATCTGAAACCATTTAACAGAGCTCACAGTAACATCCAACATTCTGCCACTGTGCATAACCTGTAGCGCACAGATACACACCGTCCAGACAGCAAACACCTTTTCCAGTCTCCCTCTATCTCAGCTATTCATAAAGACTTCTTTCTGTTTGCCTTTTAGAACTAGAAGTGTTAGCATGCATCTTCCAGCAGAGGGGGCTTCCATTAGAGCGCATCAAACAGAACACTTCATTGTGGACGTACAAAGGGCCATTCTGCTCAGCGCTCACAGGCCAATGTGTCCCGATGCAGTTAGCCATTCGGACACACTTCACACAGACAGTCTGCACCACAAACCAGCAAGCACGCCAAGCAAAACTCAGCACAGAGCGCATCTTTTGTTACGGAACCATATGGGTAAATTCAGTAAAACAGTAGTACACTTTCTGAAAGAGTACAGCTTTAACATTAAGATTACGCCCTTTCATAACCCCATCTTTGTATATCATGTGATTACAAATCATGTGATTAGATGATTACATTTGTAATCGTGTTTACAGATCATGTGTTACAAATTACAGAGCAGTTGTAGCCTAGTGGTTAAGGTACTGGACTAATAATCAGAAGATTATTAGACAGCTGGTTCAAGCCCCACCACTGCCAGGTTGCCACTGTTGGGCCCTTGAGCAGGACCCTTAACCCTCCATTGCGTACATAGATTGCTTGTATACTGTCACAACTGTAAGTCGCTTTGGATAAAAGCGTCCACTAAATGCCGGGAATGTAAATGCGATCATGTTTAACAGTCTCAGATGGTAATGTGGCTTATTTGTTCTATAATGTTTAATTTCCTTGTAGCTATTTCCTGTAAACCAGTTCCACAGTTGTTTACTGTATTCCATTGACTTTGCATAATTAGAATTTGACTCACATTGTTTTCCACCGTAAAATACATTCTGTGGTAGTAGCAGGACTGATACTTTCTGGCCTCGATCATAATTAGCTTATATAACATTAGCTGGGTTCATGACTATGCTGGTATGGGTAGATCTTTTAGGACTTTTAACTGTATTTTCTCCAGTGTACAGACGTTGAATAAACCCAAATAAGAACTGCTTTGGTAGGGAATTCTAGGGTCATGTTCATGTCATTCAATCTAAATATTATCTCTGATAGTTTAATAATCGTAGTTTATAGTGTGCACTGTATACACTTATTTACTTTTTTATTAAAATTTTAACATTATGTTTTGCACACTGGTTAGATTCATGACAGGACGGGTAGTTACACGATTCATCAGTTCAAGTATTTAATGTCAAACACAGTTACGGACAATTTTGTATCTCCAGTTCACCTCACTTGCATGTCTTTGGATGAAGATGAGCAGATCCTTGACAGGAGGAATGCTGGTTCGAACGAGGAGTCAAATTTGAAGAGGGAACGACAATCCCTGAACCGAGGGGGGGGGGGCTTTCTCTCTATCTTACAATGCTGTGAGTGAAGCTATACCCCAATCATATGTGAAAGGCACACATGGCCATTGTAATTATTGAACCCTCGTCATGCAATGGGCCAGTTTCGGTCGTTATGCATATTGCCTGCATATAAGGTTGGGGTATTCACCACCAGCTCAGACTGAAGTCGTCACTTGGATGAGTGATGAAACGTATCTCTTCAACAAACTTTGGGCCAGATGTACTGATCCAACTTTGTGGATTTGTTCACCTGGATTATTAAGCATGCATAGAGAGTCTCATTAAGGTGTGCTTTCATGTCTGTGTACAACATTTGAGAACTTCCTACTTATGAAATCAACAATCCAAGCTTCAGGGTTCCTGACATTTAATTTGTTGCTCTTCTGAGTAAGCATATCACCAGCCTTATTCCTGTAGCAGTCAGGTCAGGAGGGTTCATGTTAAAAACCAATCTTATTTTCTATATTATTTCTGTGTATGTGTCTGTGTATGGATCAAAATGACTATCATTACCTTCTGTGAAGATCTATGGGTATGTGTATGTTTGTATACCTCTTTGTATAAAGATTCTGTGTTCATTATCAAACAGAACATCAGTACAGAGAGGGATTGTGCATGTGTGTGGGAGACAATGAGATAGAGCAAGAGAGATGTAAAAAAAAAAAAAAAGACAGAGAAAATCTCTCCTGAAAGGGAGAATGATGTAATTCATCTGCGTAACAAGGATACCGAGCTCTGCACATGGTTCGGAAAAGGAAGGAGGGAGGAAGTGATGGAAGAGAGATGGAAGGAAGGAAGATAGAAGAGAGAAAGAAATATTGCACAAAAAAAGAACAAATGTTGAACCTCAGAGCAGGATGGATGATTATAGAAGAGAATATCCATCATTTTACTGACAATGTCATTTACATGAAGTAGTTTCTGCTATTACGGTTGTTGTGTTTGACACGAAGATTAGCTTAACAAGAAGGAAGCGCTTATTACTCATATTAAAGCCTATCCCAGCTTGTCAATGGACGCAAGGCACACAGTAACACCCTGGACGGGGCACCAGTCCATCGCAGGGGAGACACACATACACACACACACCCATTCACCTACAGGGCAATTCAGTGTTTTGAACTGTGGGACGAAAGCGGAGCTCCCGGAGGAAACCCACGGTCAAATGTCTGAGTATACAATTACTAACTGTAAATGAAAAGTTTCAGAAATAAACAGTTTAGGATTTAAAAATTGTGTACCATTTTTGCAGTGCTAATTGTGTGCTGACATCATCTGCCGCAGGGGTGCCCAATACATTGATCACAATCAACCAGTCGATCGCACAGTGCACGCTGGTAGATCGCGCCTCATTCCAACAGGTCAACGTGATTGATATGAAATGTGTCCACTGTTTCATTAATTTGTGGTATGTTACCATAGCTACGGCTCAGCCCGCCTAAAGCAATGCTAATCTAGAACGTTTTCATTCATCAGTAGCCAGTTTGCACCATTTTAGCATTTTTCCTTTTGTAACCTACACTGCAACATGCAAACTCTGCACAGAAAGGACCCGGACCGCCCCACCTGGGGATCGAACCCAGGACCTTCTTGCTGTGAGGCGACAAGTGTTACCCACTTAGCCAGCGTGCCACCCCTAACCTTTTAATTCTCATACTTATTTTTGTTTGTTTCTATCTTTTGTTAAAAGCTCAGGCATGTAGAAATGCGTCTGCCACTGAACCTGGATTCCAGACCCACCCTGAGAGCAGAATGTACTGTATTTTATTTCCTTTCTGTTTCTGACCCTCTATGCTGATATACTAAAGAAAAAATAAATAAAACAATGAGTGACCACAGAGACAGAACAGGATAGAGAACAGAAATAAGGTGGAGGTGTAAGAAATGAAACTGGCTTCTTGAAAAAAAGTCTACAATTGTAAGATGGTTTGGGCATGTGAAGCGAAGTGATGAGTTATATCAGGAGAAGGATGCTGAGCACAGACACGCTAGACAGGTGGAGAAGAGGAAGGCCAGAGAGGAAGTTTATGGATGTGTTGAGGACATGCAGGTGGTTGTTGTGACAGAGGATGTCCAGGACAGGAAAAATAGAGAGGAATGATCAGCTGTAGCAATTCCTGACTGGAGCAGCTGAAGGTGGTGATGGTGATTCATAAAGGAATTTTATCACTAGATTAAATCATGCTGCATTAAACTAAACTAATTATGTTGCTTTTAAACAGAGTGCATTATGAACGTCTTAATAAGAGGAATTTAAAAAAATAGTATGATGAACTACTGCAAGTCACTCTAGATAAATGCTATAAACATACGAGGGTTCTTCAAAAAGTTTCTGCACTTTTTAAACTCTATTTATTAAGAATTTCACAAACAAATTGCATCACTTTTCTTTGTAGTCAGCTTCCGATGCATTTTTTCCAGGTTCGTACACACTTAAAAATGGCATCAGCAAAAAATGTTTTTGGTAGAGTGCATAGCCACTGATGCACCGCTGCTTTCATATTATCATCACATGAAAATCCTCTTCCACTTAAAGCTTCTCTCAGACACGACCAATTACTACCTCCCGCCCTCACCGTTTCCAACAAAATATAAAATAGCAGAAACTTTTTGAAGATCCCTCGATTTACAACCCCAAACCAGAAAAAGTTGGGACAGTATGGAGAATGCAAATAAAACAAAAATGCAGTGTAAATTACATTTACTTTGACTTTTATTTGATTGCAGACAGTTTAAATATTTCATATTTCATGTTTTATCTGCTCAATTATATTTCTTTTATTAATAAACCTTCATTACTGCATTTCAGGCCTGCAACACATTCCAAAAAAAGTTGGGACGGGGGCAATTTAGAGCTAGTAATGAGGTGAAAAAACTAAATATTGATGCAATTTTAAACAGGTAATGTCAACAGGTGATTGTAATCATAGCTTGGTACAAAAGCAGAATTCAGGAAAGGCTGAGTCTTTGATGAGCAAAGATGATCAGAGGAAAGATCGGAAGGGATTTGCATATTTCTCCCTCTACAGTGCATAATATCATTAAACTATTCAAGGAATCGGGAGAAATTTCAGTGTGTTAAGGCCAAGGGTGCAAGCTTAAGCTGAACGCCTGTGATCTTTGATCCCTCAGACGGCACTGCATCAAGAACCGCCGCTCAACAATAGCTGATATAACCACATGGGTGAGGGATTACTTTGAAATATCTCAGGTTCATCTTGTCTGACATCAAATAAAAGTCAAAAGTATTTGTTTTTTCCATGCTGTCCCAACTTTTTCTGATTTGGAGTTGTATTTAAAATAACTTTTAATTCATCTTTAGCAATACACTGAACATCTTTTCCAAACTGAGATATTTACTGATTGTTGTCACATAAAACTACTAAATAATTCTGATTAAAAATCACCAGTATATATAAAAATTGTGTCAAAATGTTAAAACTAGGTGCTGGAAAGGTTGAAATATGAAACAATTGCTATGGATAAAGATTTTAAATGCATGTCATGTTCACGAATGCAGGATTTAAAGATACCAGCACATAAACAAACTGAGCTGAATGTTAGCAGATAATAAAAGTCATGCCAGTTACATCCTCATTTTTGGCAGCAGGCACTTTAGCAAACAAAACACAATACAGGAGAAAAGTGCCAGACAGCCCGTCTCACACTCTCATTCTCACAACTCAGATAAATGCCTGATTTCTGTTTAATTTATTTTTAAATGTTCACTCAAATGTTTACTATGTGAAACTGTAAATAGCTGTAAAGTTACACATTATATAACCAAACGTGTGTAGACAACTCATGAGATGCTAAGACTTTCCAAACCATGGCATTAATATGCCCATTCAGTCATGCGTCATAGTTCAGTCAACCGTTGACAAACAGTTATTGATTAAAATAAATTGGCAAAACTTGCACCCCTAGTTTAAAACCTTAATAACAAATTGATTGGACAGTGGACCTTATTTACCTTGCGTAATGTCCTTGGCCAGTCTTTAAAGAACAATGTCACATTAGGGTCTATTTTAGTCCAGTCATTGCCAACATCATAGCAGCCAAACACACTACAATAAAATAAACACCACCAATTGTATGTTCACAACACTTATTTTTCAGTGAAGTAGATGGTAAGTGCAAGTAAATGCAGTAGATGTGGTAGACTACTTTCAATGAGCACTTCATTAGGAACACCTTTACATACATTAAAGCTACACCTATCATACAGATGAGCTTTGAGCTTACTCAGTTACTGACCATAGTCCATCTAGAATAGAATTGAATAGAATGCCTTTATTTGTCATATATACATATACAGACCTACGATGCCCCTGTAGCTGAGAGGGTTAAAGGCCTTGCTCAAGGGCCCAATAGTGGCTGCATGGCAGAGCTGGGATTCAAACTCTCAACCTACCTTTTATGCCAAGTTCACACTACACGACTTTCTAATTTGTCGGGTCGCTGTACAGTTCACACTACACGACTGAATCTTTTGCACTCGGGAGTCTTTCAGTCGGTGTGTATTTCACACTACACAACTGAACGGTGATAGGGGGTTTCACACTACACGATCTGTCACCAACTGGAATCACAGGCGAGCTTCTCTGGTCTCCCAAACTACAGTTTTTTGGGGATTTTTTACACAAAAACACACGTGAGAAGTGATGAGAGGTTTAATAATACCACGTCCAAAAATGCACGTCAACAAGTAGCAAGCGATCAAAGTGTTTGATCAAGGAGGAAAAATAAATGAATCTGAGTGGATTTGGCAACAAGAACAGTATGGATTGTTCTATAGTAAGTTGGAGATTAATTAATATTTTTTGCAATGCAGTGTTTGTGTTTTGTAGAGAACGATAAGGTCAGAAATACTGTAAAACGTGTGTGCGCCGGTGTATTCTGATATAAACTATATTACCCCCTGTCCCACCTGTTTACACTCCTCTCCTGCGTTTCCCCTCACACTGTATCTTGTGTTCTCATTGGCAGTTCGACATAGCACTCACTGCCAGTCGCACAACTCAGATCAGATATCTGACATGCTAGAAATCTCGATCCGGTCGCCAAGCACTCGGCGAGCCGGTCAGATCGAGTTGTTGGGTAGTTCACACTTAGCGATTGAGAGCCGAGTTTTGATCGCTGAGCGAACGCCGAGTTGCTCCAGAGCCGGCAAATCTAGCGCCGACCACTCGCCGAGCGAAAATCAGGGCAAAAATCGTGTAGTGTGAACTAGGCATTAGTTGATATCCCAAAGCTCTACCCACTAGGCTGTCACTGTCCACTGTCCCTCACTAGACTTAATTTATTAATGGGAAAGGGCCCCCATAGGACCCACCCTGACCAGATTATGTTTTGGTGTCGGATCATTCTAAGCAGTACAGTGACACTAACATCATAATGGCATGGTATTCTGTGTTGTTCTGGTATTTAGCAGTAGCAGCCATGTTGTTGGGATTTTTAACCACCTAGTTGTTGATGCTGGAAGAAGAAAAGTGCTCCAAGGGCCCCTACACAAACAATGATTGGCTGTTGTTCAAGGGGGGTCCTGGACAGGACCTCATAACTGATACAATTTCAACCTCTGCTGGCTGATTGATGGCGCCTACACAGAGAGGGGGGATAATGCGTTGATTAGGGTGTGGCTCTGTGGCTCAGACACAAAGCTGATCCGCATATGAACTCGCCTCGCGCAGGTGTAAAGATGCAGTCAGCTACTGCACATGTGTTGAAGGGGGTGTGTGTTGGTTTCGTGTCTCCTTAATCAGGGTGGAGATCAACATCAGTAGAGAGAAAGCAGATTGGGAGGAAAATTGGGGAAAAATGCAAAAAAAGCCAGTCAGTACTTACGTTCTTTATACTTATGTGGTCAAGTTGATTAAAATGTACATCCTTATCAGGTTAGTGTGAAGAGACAATGTGTGTCTTCTTCTCAAACTGCTCCATGAGTTCTGTGTCCATACACTAGACATCTTAGCCTAGATTTAAGGTTTAAAGGCCTCGCTCAGGGACCCAACAGTGGCAGCTTAGCAGTAATGGGGCTTGATTCTGCAACCACTGTGAACAAGGCACAAATTGTAACTGTAGGGCAAACAACTTCAGTCTGTTCACAAAGGTGTAGGACATCACCCGGAGTGTGTGAAGGTGTGAAGTTCGACCGCTGAGCACATTTATGTACAGACACATGTACAGATGCATACACACACACACATATGTGTACAGACGTGCACACACACAGGAAAGTGTGGCCCTCTCCCTGCACTCACACACCCTTAGGCAGGATGCACCAGCCCTCCCAAGCCCTGAGCAGCCCTCGAGGGTCAGGCAGGGGTCGAGGAGAGAAAGAGCACTCCACCTCCAGAGAGCTCTAAAAGCACTCTTTCCCACACCACCACACCCAAGTGGAGCTGCACTGACGAGAGCGTTCGGCCGGTTTGTCTCACAGTAGCAATGGACACAAATTGAGGATGTGGAAGCAAAGGCCATATGAGCTCAAAAGAATGGGGTAGTATAGCCTCGCCAAAAACTATAAAAAACCAAGAGTGTTACTAATCAGGAGAGTGGACCTTTTAAAAGAGGGGTGTGGCTGCTCATTCAGACCTTGTGTATCCACAGAACAAAGCTGATTTAGTTAATCAACACTTTATTATCTATCAATTTATGCACACTCCACAGACTAGTCCTAATAAGGGATATTATGATCACAGTTATACACTATAATGCAATATTTAGCACAAGTTATAGCTAGAATGGTAAAGACTGTACCATTTAATTTAACCGGGCACTCAACAGACACTTTGTCCATGTCAAAGGGAAGGGAGGCCAGAAAGGGTATAGCAAATATGGAGAAAGCAGCCAGGTCCTCAGTTTGTGCTGAGATTCTCAGCTAGTCCTCCTCAGCTAGTCATGCCATGATGCAGCCAATAAAGATCACCAATGAGCAAAACAGCGTGAGGCCTAATTACACCGACCAGGCATAACATTATGACCACTGACAGATGAAGTGAATAACACTATCTCTTCATCACATATGTTGGTTGGGATTTATTAGGCAGCAAGTACACATTATATCCTCAAAGTTGATGTGTTAGAAGCAGGAAAAATGGGCAAGCTTAAGGATTTGAGTGAGTCTGACAAGGGCCAACTTGTGATGGCTAGACGACTGGGTCAGAGCATCTCCAAAACTGCAGCTCTTGTGGGGTGTTCCCAATCTGCAGTGGACAGTATCTACCAAAGGTGGTCCAACAAAGGAACAGTGGTAAACCAGCAACAGGGTCATGGGCAGCCAAGACTCATTGATGCACGTGGGAAGCGAAGGCTGGCCTATGTGTTCCGATCCAACAGATTGCTGAAGAAGTTAATGCTGGTTCTAATATAAAGGTGTCAGCATACACAGTGCATCTCAGTTGCAGGGCTGTTTTGGCAACAAAAGGGGGACCAACACAATATAAGAAGGTGGTCATAATGTTATGCCTTATTGGTGTATTGTAAAACAGCTATCAAAATGTACAACTTTTTTTTCTCATATTAAAGGTATTTATTACATAATTTGGGTTAATAGCCCAATTCCGAGCACACAAAAAAGAAGTGCTAACCATAAAGTCAAAAATGTCTTTTGTTTCACCCCCAAAGCTAGTTTTGAAAAAAAATAAAATAAATAAAACGACCTATGATATTATGGTCTCTGTCTTATGGAGACTCCATCCTCTTTCTAAAAGACTGCCTTCCGTTAACA
Organism: Trichomycterus rosablanca; assembly: GCF_030014385.1. Lineage (NCBI taxonomy): Eukaryota > Metazoa > Chordata > Actinopteri > Siluriformes > Trichomycteridae > Trichomycterus > Trichomycterus rosablanca. The sequence goes on along the minus strand of NC_086007.1, from coordinate 12,074,582 downwards.
AAACTCGCCCTGCCATTAGCCATTTCCCAGTCCATCTGTTACTGCCTTTAGTACCAGACATTACCTACATGGACCTTGACATGGACTAATAAAGCTTATCTGCTTTGGCTGTGCACAAGAAACAAGAAATCACGGTATAAACAGGACAACACAAACTACAAAGCAAACAGTAATTTTTCATGTCCTGTTTTATTAAGAGCTTCTCACTGGCTGTCATCAGCTTTTGCTATTATCATTAACAATTACATTCACAGCATTTCGCAGATGCTTTAATCCAAAGCGACTTACAATTGTGACCAAATACAAAGGCCCAAAGGTGGCAATTTGGTGGTGGGGGTTAAACTGGCAACCCTCTGATTACTAATCCAATACCTTGACCACTGAGCATTTCCACAGGCATGTTATTAATATTCTGTCAGATAATGAAGTTATGAAAAATGGCCCTATAGCTATATGAGCACTAATCTATCTGATTTACAGCACTGACAGCTCTAACTGAAGCTCTTCTACCATAATTCACTCGCTTTTACAAATCCATAACATAAGGGAAGTATTAGTTAATAATTAATAAAAGTTCTTTTATTGAAGTAGATTTTGGGCCATTTAATAAACATTAACGCACAATGCATTTTGTACAACATGTTCATAAATTCTTCAGTAAAATATCTTTGTAAATTAAGAGTGAAATTGATGTTAAATTTTTTGTTACGTGATACCATAAGAAGTGGCATGGTGGCACAGCTATTTTCTATGCTACCCCAGTGTCTGTTTACGTTTTCTTCATGTACTTTGGGTTTCTCCCACCTGCCACATGTAGAGGGTGGTTTGTCTACACTAAACTGCTCTTAGTTTTGAGAAAGTGCATTAGTGCATGTTGCCTTCTGTTGTACTGATAGTCAGTCCTGATTTCCTGCCTTGTGCCCAGTGTTTCCAGGTGGCACTGGAGCCACTGTGACCAAGTCCAGGGTGAAGCGGCTTGAAAAATAAAAGAATGAATGGCACCAAGGTTACTGTGGGTCTAACTGCAGGATTTTTAATTTACAGTACTGTTCCAGTGTTGGAAAATAGGAATGGTAATTTAGTTGTATTTAAAGGCTCAGCAAAATAAACAAGTAACTAGCTGAACAGGAAACTCTGTCAGGGATCGAAGGCATGGTTTAAATTTAATGTTCAATTCTAGGCACAAGAAACATTGCAGAGGCAACAAATAGAAAAATCTTGATTTTTAATTTATTAGGACGTCATGTTTTACACTCTTTAGTTACATTCATGACAGAAACGGTAGTTACTCATTACACAAGGTTCATCAGTTCACAAGTTCAATATCAAATACAGTCATGGACAATTTTGTATCTCCAATTCACCTCACTTGCATGTCTTTGGACTGTAGGAGGAAACCGGAATTCCCGGAGGTAACCCACGCAGACATGGGAAGAACATGCAAACTCCACACAGAAAGGATGAAAGAAACCTTAAGATGTTTTACCTAAGGTTTCATATATATTGACAATCCACCAAGGTTACCTGCCAATTAAAAGACCTTGATCAACAGTGTCGAATGCAGCACTAAGATCAAATAAGATCCGGACAGCACAGTTACCAGAATCCACAGTAAGTAAAATATCACCTTTAACACGGCAGACAATGCACATGAACGCACAAGAAGTCATTGCTCGAATATTGCCACCCTAAATCTTAAGTAAGCTTTGTTGCTAAATACATGGACAAAACAAAAAAAGTTTTGTTGTCAGATGAAACGATAACTTGGCTCTCAGCTCTCCTCGGCCGCCATGTGGGTGGTACAAGTGACAAGTGAGAAGTCTTTGTCTGAGTAAATAAATATCCAACCAGAATGCCAGAACCTCGTTAAAAGTAGAAGCCTATTAAAAGTAGCTGATTAACACGAAAGGATCTAAATAATGTACCAAATATTTAGTGTGCTTATTCTAAAAATAAGTGTTCTTAGACAAAGACATGTGTTCCAATTATTCAGTCAAAAGAAAAAAGGTCACAGACTGCCATGACAAAGTTATCCCTTACAGCTGTATGTGGCTACACTGATATCGGGGGTGCACAGTCTGTGACACTTTTAAATATGTTTTGGGCTCTTCTATTCTTTATTTATTATTACTGTACAATAATAAAAAGGTTCTTTATATTCATAGACCAAGTACCACCCCTAATCAAACCAAAACGTACCTACAGGCACTACCTACAATTTATTTTACACAGAAATACACTTAGGACTCAGGAAAGAATTCCAACCATGGATGAGCTGTATTATGTAGTCATTTTCACACCAGCTAACACTAGCAGTGCTATGTTTCAGACGGCTAGCCATTCTCCCTACTGTAAACAGGTGTCCAGGCCATCAGAGCTGACATAATTCCTGCTGGCATCTTGTCGCCTTTTGCCATGACATCATTCTTGTTTTCGCTCGGGCATTTATTTTTCTGGCAAAAATGGTAGGTCTTGTATAATTGTACAGACCTCAGCCATGTCACCACGCCTATACACTACATGTCTATGCTTATGTGCAATACATTCGACTGCACTTGATTATTTTTATATCATATACGACCTCCTTAAGTTTAAGAACATACCTCATCTGTGACTGTAACTGTGATCTCAAGGAAAACAAAGAACTGGGATTTATTTAACCACACACACTTAGTACAATATTTATTTATCCTACCAGCTTTAAGCTTGATAAGTGTTCCAACATTGCTCTCGGCACCAGACACTTTATTATTTTGCTAGATTTGTAGTTTATAAGTAGGGCTGGGCGATATGACCATTGTATCACGGTACTACTAACACTACGGTATTACTGGGACTTTTTATATGTCTGTGGCTTATTCTACTGTCATAAGTACATAGAATATAAAAAGATTTAATTTCACCATGTACAGTGTATCACAAAAGTGAGTACACCCCTCACATTTCTGCAGATATTTAAGTATATCTTTTCATGGGACAACACTGACAAAATGACACTTTGACACAATGAAAAGTAGTCTGTGTGCAGCTTATATAACAGTGTAAATTTATTCTTCCCTCAAAATAACTCAATATACAGCCATTAATGTCTAAACCACCGGCAACAAAAGTGAGTACACCCCTTAGTGAAAGTTCCTGAAGTGTCAATATTTTGTGTGGCCACCATTATTTCCCAGAACTGCCTTAACTCTCCTGGGCATGGAGTTTACCAGAGCTTCACAGGTTGCCACTGGAATGCTTTTTCACTCCTCCATGACGACATCACGGAGCTGGCGGATATTCGAGACTTTGCGCTCCTCCACCTTCCGCTTGAGGATGCCCTAAAGATGTTCTATTGGGTTTAGGTCTGGAGACATGCTTGGCCAGTCCATCACCTTTACCCTCAGCCTCTTCAATAAAGCAGTGGTCGTCTTAGAGGTGTGTTTGGGGTCATTATCATGCTGGAACACTGCCCTGCGACCCAGTTTCCGGAGGCAGGGGATCATGCTCTGCTTCAGTATTTCACAGTACATATTGGAGTTCATGTGTCCCTCAATGAAATGTAACTCCGCAACACCTGCTGCACTCATGCAGCCCCAGACCATGGCATTCCCACCACCATGCTTGACTGTAGGCATGACACACTTATCTTTGTACTCCTCACCTGATTGCCGCCACACATGCTTGAGACCATCTGAACCAAACAAATTAATCTTGGTCTCATCAGACCATAGGACATGGTTCCAGTAATCCATGTCCTTTGTTGACATGTCTTCAGCAAACTGTTTGCGGGCTTTCTTGTGTAGAGACTTCAGAAGAGGCTTCCTTCTGGGGTGACGGCCATGCAAACCAATTTGATGTAGTGTGCGGCGTATGGTCTGAGCACTGACAGGCTGACCCCCCACCTTTTCAATCTCTGCAGCAATGCTGACAGCACTCCTGCGCCTATCTTTCAAAGACAGCAGTTGGATGTGACGCTGAGCATGTGCACTCAGCTTCTTTGGACGACCAACGCGAGGTCTGTTCTGAGTGGACCCTGCTCTTTTAAAACGCTGGATGATCTTGGCCACTGTGCTGCATCTCAGTTTCAGGGTGTTGGCAATCTTCTTGTAGCCTTGGCCATCTTCATGTAGCGCAACAATTCGTCTTTTAAGATCCTCAGAGAGTTCTTTGCCATGAGGTGCCATGTTGGAACTTTCAGTGACCAGTATGAGAGAGTGTGAGAGCTGTACTACTAAATTGAACACACCTGCTCCCTCTGCACACCTGAGACCTAGTAACACTAACAAATCACATGACATTTTGGAGGGAAAATGACAAGCAGTGCTCAATTTGGACATTTAGGGGTGTAGTCTCTTAGGGGTGTACTCACTTTTGTTGCCGGTGGTTTAGACATTAATGGCTGTATATTGAGTTATTTTGAGGGAAGAATAAATTTACACTGTTATATAAGCTGCACACAGATTACTTTTCATTGTGTCAAAGTGTCATTTTGTCAGTGTTGTCCCATGAAAAGATATACTTAAATATCTGCAGAAATGTGAGGGGTGTACTCACTTTTGTGATACACTGTATATAATGAAGGTTTTGTGTACTATAAGCTTTGCTTAGCCCCACAAAATGACGCAATATATGATGGAATCAGTACACGTAAAACAGCTGCAATAAATACAATTTTTATTGTTTATTTAATATTTAAGTACTGTACAATTACCCTTAGGTCTCCCTTTAACAAATAAAATGTAGTTTGCAAATTCCACCGTACAACTTGACCACTGGTCTGTTGTAGAAAAAATGGACAACTTATCTCCAACAATATATCTCCACTTCCAGTTTGCTTATAACGTTGGTTTAGCAACTGACCTGAAGTATTTTCTCCCCATAAGACATACCTGGAATCCACAGTTTTAATTATTGCTCTGAAGCCTTCTTTCTCGACTGTCTATAGAGGAATATTATATGATTTGCCTACTGAAGCCTACAGCTGTTGTATTAACTGTATTAACTGGTATGAGGAATGAAAAACTGTATACCGAATGTATTGTCATACCACCCAGCTCTATTTATAAGTGTTTGATTTTAAAATAATTTACCTTTAATTAAGCGTTTACAGTTACAGGTTTGCATGAACAACGATTGGCTGTTGTTCAGGGTTAGGGGTAAAAAGTCAGATCATAGGTCCACACAACTGGTGCAACTGCGGCCCCTGCTGGCTGACTGATGGCGCCTGCACAGGGCTGAGGAATAATGCTGATGGGGTGTGGCCCTCCGTACACAGTGTCCGTCGGTGTATGAACTCGACTTGCACTTGCAGGTGAAAAATGCAATCTGTACTGACTGTACGTGCCGGAGGGGCGTATGTCAGTTGAGAGGCGTCCTCAGTCAGCGGTGAAGGGTCGAATCAGTATAGAGGACGCATTCAGGGTAATTGGACACGACTAGATCAGGGGAGAAAATTGGGGGGGGGGGGGGGGTAATATAAAATTAATAATATTAATATTAATATTAATATTAATATTAATATTAATATTTTTTAATATTAATTATTTAAAAAATTAATAATGTTTACATTTTACATCGATTCCTTTTTATTTTATATGCACTTGTGTGGTCCAGTGTTTCATCTAAGTGTGACCCTGCTGTCAAAGAGGTGAGGAGGAGTGGAGAGCCTCTGATTGAGGTGATTGAGGATGATATTGCCATGCAGCATCTGTATATACCAACACACCCTCACAGAAACAGTGAAACTCGTACATCCAGTCTCCATGGAAACCGTGTCAATCATTTTCCACTTCAAACAGCCTGGCTTTCATGTGTAGCCAAGTAGCCAATAGTAAGCGCAGATTGCAGGACTGGATGCATACGCGGCCACCAGAGGAAGCGCACCTTTAATCACAACGTGTTCAGACTCCTTTACTAGCAACAAGTCAATTCTCCCAAAATAGATCTAAATTAAAAGAAAAATTATGTCTTAAGAAAAATAAAAAAACACGGCTTGGAAAAATCTGAACGAATATTATGTAGTTCGCTCTGCTCTGAAGCCCCGTGCCAAGCAAGATACATCAACAAAACATGAGCGTTCCTGTGCGTTGGTTGTCTGTTTTCATCCATGTGACAAAGTTAATGTTCAGATTTAGTTGTGATCTGTTATTTACAGCCTAATCACGTCTGTGAACTGAAGCAGGCAGGAAAAAACAAACAAGCTACGCGATGTGTTCAAGCTGCAGCGTTTCTGTCTCATGCATATTGACGAGCCAGAAATCATCTGGGCTTGAATACAGGAGGTCACGATTGCTCGGACCCGTGTTAGCTGTTCGTCTGCTTTAAACACGGCAAATCGGGCCACACACGGAGAACATGTGCTTAGGAGAATGAAGCGAGAGGACTCACGTTATTGCGCAGATCCTGCAGAGCTACACTCATGGTGCAGACACAGATCCGGGGAGAAGAAGCGAGCGGGCGAGGAGCGCTTCACCCTCCACCTCTGCATGCATGCGGCTTCACTGGCCGGCGTGCTAAGCCATGTCTTCTACCAAACTCAGCTAAAAGAAACGTGCAGAACGCATGTTTGTGCTCCTTATTCAAGCTCAGTTCAGATCCAGAATGCAGGCGTGTTGTCAGTACCTATCAGAAGGCAGCTGGTTTGGTTTTCTCCTCTTCTCCTGCTTCCGACTCGCTGTTGTGCAACATACGCTGATAGCTGGGTGAGATCACTGTGATCACCCTGCATACACTCTCCCTCCCTCTCTCTCTCACACACTCTCCCTCCCTCTCTCACTCATTTACTCACTCCCCCCCCGACTCTCATCACGCGCCCTTGTCCACACAACACGCAGCACGTGGGTCAGGTGGGAATCCTCATGAAGACCACACCCATTCATGGTGTCATTACAAACCTAAACAATTCATCAAATTAATCAATTTGAGCTGGCTATTTGCCCTGGTCAGGTTCGCAGTGGGTCAGGCACCACAGTGGATACCCTTTAGATAAAGCAGCATCCAAAATAAAAAATCCAAAAAATCATTAGTTTATTCATTTATTAATTTTCACTTAGTGCTAAATCCTGGTTATAGGGTTACAGATGCAAACTGGAACTAAACCCAGAACAGGGGACCTAACTTCTTTGCCCTGGTCAGGTTCGCAGTGGGTCAGGCACCGCAGTGGATACCCTTTAGACCAGGGATGGGGAACCTCCGGCCCGTGGGCCGTACACGGCCCCCCGCTCAATCAAATGTGGCCCGCCATATGTGTCCTAGATTTTATTGTCTGGGCTTTATGCAATTAATTAAACTTCAGACGAGACAACAGACATAACAAATACGAGTTATGACACGACGTCATTGCCCCCAGATATTCCACAGCTGGTCAAGACCAAACATTCACAACCATCACATTGAAATTATGATAAGGTAAGTCTGAGATCAAATATAAACACCACATACCATCAGCATTATGTATTTATGAAGCCTATATTATCTGGCTGTATGTTGCGTCATTGTAGTCTGTGGCCCGTGACCAGATATGTAATTATTAATCTGGCCCTCAGTGGGTAAAATGTTCCCTACCCCTGCTTTAGACAAAGCAGCACCCAAAATAAAAGTCATTTACATTTTCAGCATTTGGCAGACGCTTTTATCCAAAGTGACAGTATACAGTTTGAGCAACTGAGGGTTACGGGCCTTGTTCAAGGGCCCAACAGTAGCAACCTGGCAATGGTGGGGTTTGAATCGGTGACCTTTGGATTACTAGTCCAGTGCCTTAACCACTACGCTACAACTGCCCTAAATCCGAAAATCATTCTTTTATTCATTTATTAATTTTCACTTAGTGCTAAATCCTGGTTATAGGGTTACAGATGCAAACTGGAACTAAACCCAGAACAGGGCACCTAACTTCTTTGCCCTGGTCAGGTTCACAGTTGGTCAGGCATCACCGTGGATACCCTTTAGACAAAGCAGCACCCAAAATAAAAATCCATGAATCATTCATTCATCCATTGTTAACAGTGCGTACGATTCACTGGGTGAAAGGTAGGAAACACCCCGGACAGGTCGCCAGTTCATCACAGGGCAAACAAAAACACACACACACATTTACACACTCACAATAACTTTTAGTAGCTCCAATTAACCTGACTGTATGTCTTTAGACTGTAGGAGGAAACCGGAGCACCCAGAAGAAACCCAAACGGACATAGGGAGAACATGCAAACTCCTTACAGAAAGGACCCTGACCGCTCCACCTGGGAATCAAATCCAGGACCTTCTTTAAGGCAACAGTGCTACCCACCAAGCCACTGTGCCACTTATTAATAAATCGGTACACTGTAAAATGCTGTACAGGTACATTTTGATTCCAAAGTAAAAGCAACGTAGGCACACCTTGAAAGGTACGATAATGGCCCATTAAGAAAGACTTTAATGGCTTGTTGGTGCTGTCTAATGACTAGAACTAAAATGTAATTAGTTATGTGAAAAAGTAGTCCCACTCTCATTTCATTCATTATTGCCACGCTGAATTATTTCTATTCATGAAACAAAACATGATATTACACCAAGGGATCTTGTGTAGAAACATATTTTGTAAAGCATATATTAATTCATTTAAAAAACAATGTCATTTAACACTTATGACTAATGTCATCCTTGTTAAAAAGCAACAGCTTAGTTAAGAACTGGCTGGACCCCTCTAAGCAGCAATGGCCACACTTATACTTGTATTAATAGATTTTAATCCTCATTGTGAAGATATTTAAGACAATTCAGAATTATTTTTATGTACCCCTAATACCTTTGAAAAAATACTTTGAATAACAGCCAGGAAAACCTTATGTTTGGGGCACCAGAGAGCCCAACTGGCCAAACTTTTTATGATGACCTCTGAAGATGACATGACAGGTTTCTTGGATACTTCAGATCTATTTCCACACATTTCTTTGGAACGATTCATTACCCCTAACTAACCAAACCGCACCAAGAATCAGGAAAGTGACTGGTGCTAGTCAGGATCCACTGGGCAAATGAAGTAATGTCTGCACAGCCAAGGTAAAAGTGAAGCACTTCAGAAAGCCCAGTCCGAGTTAGGCTGTGAGAGTTTGTTGTTCATTTGAAAATATATAGAATGCTTGTTTTTCTTGAGTAATGAGTCAAGGTTAGGTTAGTCACAGTGCTGTGAAAAAGTCCCTCTCCTGATTTTCTCTCGTTTTGCATGGCTGTATCTAGCTTCCTCATGTTTGTACCCAGTTGCTCTTCAGATAAAAGACTAATGACCTAAATTCTTTGGATTCTCTGAAGAGCACAATTATGGTTCCCTGAAATATGGCCTGAATCAACAAAGCATCCTTGGCAATCACACTTCCACAACTATGTTACATTTTACATTTTCTGCATTTTACAGTGGGAAGGTTCCTGCCATTTAAAAACATTCCTGTCGTATCAACAATTGGGAACACAGACAGATCCTAACATTACACAAAGCTAGTGAGTGAAATCTGTTTATTTATAATTTTACATCGATATATTGGATGGTGTGTCCATGCCTTTTAAAAATTCTAAATTCCTGCAGTAATTAAGCCTGGGTGTGTATAATCTAATTTGTCTACTATGTAGACAAGAGCACTTGATACTGAGTGTTTTTATGGCACTGTGAATTAGTTAGGACCTCTAACTAAGAATTAAAACATGTACCCTGAGAGGTACCACCCCAGTGACAGTGTTTATACCCTGCCATTCTAATTATTATTATAACTTAAATCTAATATTCATTCCTACCAGTTGCAGTAGATTGAGAAGCTGGATTTATCAGAACATAAACTAAAATAATTGCCATTCTGTTCAGACAGACACAATGATCGGATGTTCAGTGACTAAAGTGCTTCCAACCCTCATTAAACATTTAAGGACTTGCACTTCACTAACAAACCTGAACAATATCTGATTATATGGACTAAATCACCTTAGTAGATGACCTATTGATTTCTCCACTTTAGTTAGCTACAGCTAAACAGACAATTAAAAGCCATAAGTTAGACTGACATGAAAGTTACTGTTAAGTGGTTCTTTTATTCCTGCATGTTCAATTTGACATCTGTATAAGCAAAGTTTCCAGTTAAGTAATTTAAGTAATTCTTTTACTGTTAAAACAAAAGAAAGAAAAATATATCTGACAACTAATAAATGAACTATAAATGTATAAAAATACAAGAATATTAACATGTAGGTTAACTGGATAGAACTACAATTATGCTGAGTTTGATATTACCATGTATTTAAATATAACCTCAACCAAGTAGTCCTAGAGATTCACATCTACTAAACTACAAGTAGTCTTAGAGATTAGCAGTAAGCCTGCCTTAGCTAACTGAAGAGCTCTGGTTGGGCTATACTGCTTAAGTAATCAGACAGATGTAAGAGCTAAGACATGCTCTTTGGAAAATGGTTGGTACTGGAGATGTCAGAAAAATGTTTGTATATTTGAACAAAACCAGTATTGCTATGAAACTTCAAAAATAGGGAGCAAAATATTGAAACTGATATTATAGTAGACACTGATTCATTAGAGTTAAATATTTATTTGAACTGAGTACTTCTTTTTGGAGGGGGGACAGCTGTGTTTGGGAGGTGTGTGAATTTTATATATGACTAAACATAATTAATACCTCAGTAGAATAATGTCACTGTTACTTTTGATCTATTATGGCTTGTTAAAACAGAGGTTGATTTTCTTTATAGCGAGCATCCAAACCATTTGTGCATCCACTCTCATTAGTGCCAGAAATGCAAGGTCATGAGACAGATAGCTTTGTTTATAGGCCTGTCTACTGCCATCAGCTAAGCTCACCTTGAGTAAGATCAAGGCCTACCAGGAACTGGAAAATCACTTCCACACACAGAAATACAAAAACACAAGCAGAAAAAAATACAAACAAAAACATATTGTATCCTCTCAAAGGATTTTCATGTTTATTCATCTCTCAATCAAACAGTGGTACACAAAGTATGACCCTGAAAAGTTGGGTACAGTGGGTCTAGAGCCTACCCCAGAAATACTGGGCTTAAAACACGACACCCTGGAATAAAGCCCATCACAGCATGTTTTATGGTAAGAAGAAATCGGAGGACTCAAGAGGACTTGGGAAAAGAAAATCAATAGTACTCATACTCAAATAAATCCCAAGACTGTTTGCAGCAGGGCGGCACGGTGGCTGGGTGGGTAGCACTGTCACCTCACAGTAAGAAGGTCCTGGGTTCGATCCCCAGGCGGGGCGGTGCGGGTCCTTTCTGTGCGGAGTTTGCATGTTCTCCCTGTGTCTGCGTGGGTTTCCTGCGGGAGCTCCGGTTTCCTCCCACAGTGGAGACACAGAATTGCCCTATAGGTAAATATGTGCGTGTATGTGTGTCTGCCCTGTGACTGGCGCCTTTGTCCAGGGTGTTACTGTGTGCCTTGCGCCCATTGAAAAGCTGGGATATGCTCCAGCACCCCCCTGTGGGTAAAGAAAGTGAGTGTTCGTAGCATCAACACAACCTGCATGGATACCTTACTGCCTTCTACTAATATGTATTCATTCTTATTATATGTATTTTAAAGGCTAATTATGTAAAATGAATGCATATATCGTAATTGATTTTCAATTTCTAAAACAAGATGAATCAATTTTAATGCTGTCGCCTCACAGCAAGAACTGCCTGGGTTTGATTCTGTCCTGTCTGTCTGAGTTTGCATGTTCTCCCTGCATACATGTTGGTTTCCTGCAGGTTCTCCAGTTTCTTCCCAGAAGTCCAAAGACATGCAGTCCATGTAGGTCACCTGTAGATACTAAAATTGCCGTAAATGTGTCTGCTTTGTGATGAACTGGCAACCTGTTCAGTGATTCCTAACTTTCACCAAATAAATCAGACCCAACCAGGATAAAGTGGTGGTAAAACAGACAATGAATGAATAGAATGTTTTTTCATTTATAATCTTATTACAGGCATGCTAATAAATATGCAAATCAAATAGAAGGCATGGGTGCCAGTCTGTAATTGTGCCTATCCACTACACTGTCTGTATGAAATGTAATGTTTGTAATGTAATAACTGTGATTTCTTTTTGTGTCTTTGTGGTGGCAGCAATAGGTTCTGAAATAAACACTGGGTTAGAGGCATCATAGTTCCTAATAAAAATCCTTTTCACACATTATGACCTATTATTATGGCTTGTTATCTTTTTATTTCCAATTATTTACACTCTGTAACTTTGATGTTCTGTACTGGTCATATTATCACCAAGGAGATGAGCTGAGGCGTTGTCATAGTATTACCATAGCAACTCTTCCAGCCTGTTGGAGGTCGCTGATCCATTATTCCCACAGAGAGGATGAGTGGGTGGAAAGAGGGAAGGTAGAAAAAACACTGGGCCTTGGGGGAAGGTCTCGCTTGTTCTGTTAATATATTGATCGGTGTTTCATTCTGAATATCATTGAACTGCTATGTGTTTGCTGTTCTGTTTTATCCAGATGAGGATTTGCTTACTACATTGATACATACAAGATGCTTTTATTTAAATGTCTGAGTCCTTTGATTTATTTATGTAGTGAAAAAGCTCCAGCTACGACTGTAAGTCAAAGTGACAGCTGATCAGGTAATTTAATGTTCTGGGTAAACAGAGAATCCTAAATACATCCTAAATAAATTCAGGAAATATGACCACATTACTCATATTCTGATTTACAGTGGTTTCCTAAAACAATTCACATCGATTTTACATTTCTACCTGGGTTATTAAAGTAACACTACAGCAAGATCTAAAAATACTTAATAAACTTGAATAAAGGGCGGCACGGTGGCTTAGTGGGTAGCACTGTCGCCTCACAGCAAGAAGGTCCTGGGTTCAATCCCCAGGCGGGATGGTCCAGGTCCTTTCTGTGCGGAGTTTGCGTGTTCTCCCTGTGTCTGCGCAGGTTTCTTCTGCTCCCACAGTCCAAAGACATGTAATCAGGTTAATTGGAGACACTGATTTGCCCCATAAGTGAATGTGTGTGTGTGTGTCTGCCCTGCGATGGACTGTCCAGGGTGTTACTGTGTGCCTTGCACCCATTGAAAAGCTGGGACAGGCTCCAGCACCAGAAATCGATCAGTGCTTGTATAATGAACAACCATTTTTGTTCATGCTTTGTCCACAATAGGATAGCAGATTCAATCTTCTCCTGTCTGTCTGTCTGTTTGTCTGTCTTTCGTTGTAATACCTTTAAATGGACAAATGCATACATCAAAAAAAACATAAATACATGATAAATACTTACAACCTAAAGTTGCTTTGATGCGAATTTGAGATTTTGTTCTCTCACTCCAAGGATGAGGATGTTTGTCTAGGGAGAGCAGCTCAAACTAAGCATAATGTTTGGCTGCAAAAGTTTTTACTCAGATACTTAGAATATGATCTATCTGACAATCTGAATCTGACAACACAGTGTCCTTTGGGTTAAGACATCTTATTTTAAAATCTTTAAATTTCCATTTTTACCATAGCAAGCACAATGAATACAACCATTCAGAGTATATTTGCTTTATTCCAAACAACTGAATAGTATTAACCATGTTTCACCATGTAACAGTTTATTTTGTAATAGGCTGTAGACACTGTAATATTTCACACCGAAATGGCAGGTATCCTTTTAAATATATATTTAAGCTTAAATAATATTGAGTCATGAATGTGAAATAATAAAAAGGTGAATCAAATAGAAAAAAAACTAAGAACTAAGATTGCAAATTCATTAAATTTGAAATCTTAGTCTAAAATAATACATGGGAATAGCTTTTTACAGCTTTTATTTACTAGTATTTGTTAGAAATTGCTTTTCATGTTGAAAAGTACTTAATTTGGTTGAGCTTAAGTTGGAATACAGTTTTTACACTTTAGTCTACAGTAATACAGAATGAAATTTGGGCCCTTATGGACCCAGGTGTCCAAAGTGTGTCCAGTCAATTTAAAAAGCAACAAGAGGACTACAGTTCTAGACACATCTCAAGAATAATTAAAGCAAACAGGATACTTCTGACAGGATACTTCTGTGCATTTTTATTCATATTTAACTGCATAGTCAAAATACTTGTGTGTAAAATTGTGGAAAGGTGAATAGATGTTTTGAAACAAAAAACCTAAGTGTATAAATTATTTTTCCCTTGTTGTATTTACAGCTCCCTAAATGATTACATGCCATGCTGTAAAGATATAAGGTCAAGTCGTAAACTATATCATTTTATGTATGCATGTTCAGCACTTCCTCCATTTATGATCTACTGCACCACAAAATGAATGACTGAACCATAAGACAATTATAAATTAAATAAAATAATTCTTTAGATTATTTTTTTTAGTTTTGATTTAATTTAGTTGGCAAAATCTAGTGTGATTTGGCTTTATGCCTCAGTGACTGACTGAGGCAGACAGACTGGCAGATTGTTGGCACCGCGCTCATGCCAGCACACATCAAACAGCGGGTAAACTTTACCCTGCAGCTCAGTCTGATATGAATAAATGAACCCGAGCTCGTCAGGACTGTCAGCATTATAAAATGTCATCTCTCCTTTCTCATAGTCCAGGAAAAGCCCCAAACGATGTGGCTGTGTCGTAAGGGGAAGAGTAACGCGAGGACCGGAGCTGGAGGAGAAAGCCTCATACAGCCGTCCCTCTTTCAGGCCAATCAGCCACACCCCACCCTCAGGGCTTTTAGGAAGCTTACTCTTACGGCAGGTGGTCCCTTTGATTAGTCCCAACCGCCACTTTGTTTTCCGTCCTACCTGGACCTCCCAGTAGTGTTTGCCTGAAGAAAAGCCACGACCGGCCAGCACACAATAGCTGTAGCTGAAACGCTCAGGGTTGTTGGGCAGGCGGTTGATAAGGACACCACACTCCACGCGGGTGTTGTTTTTACTCAGCTTTAGCAGGGGGTGAGCAGTGAGAGGGTCAAATTTTAGACATTCGGGAGCTGTCAAATGAGCAGAATGAGTTAAGGCATTATTATAAAATATTATAAAATATTATAAAATGTAACATTTTTATTTGACATTTACAATCAACTTTTTCTTTTACAGTTGCAAGAAATTGTTTGTGACCTGTTTGTACTTCTGCCATATACGCCATGCAAATAGACTGTAATAATTGAAAAACGAATATATACGCAATAATATAACACATTTTTTAACATGTTCATTAATTATTATGACAGTGGTAATCTAGTGGGAGTTGAGAGTTCCAATCTTAGCTCTGCCATACAGACACTGTTGGGCCCTTGAGCAAGGCCCTTAACCCTCTCAGCTCCAGGGGCGCCATACAATGGCTGACTCTGCGCTCTGACCCAAGCTTCCAAACAAGCTGGGATATACAAAAAAGAATTTTGTTGTACTGTACCCCTCTATATGTATATATGACAAATAAAAGCATTTTATTCTATTGTTATTATTGGAAGGCTGAAAAAAGCAGGTGAACTTCATGTATAATGCTCACAGGATCAATGGACAATATGATTAATTGTTCACATGGAGTAATTTTGGTACTCTTGTCACTCTCCATGTAAGTTCCAGCAAAGATCATCCAAAGAGCACAACAAGAAATTATTCTGGGAGGTTATAAAGAAATAGGGGGCATGAGGGAGGTAAGCACAACAGCAAAAAAAAACCTTTACAACTTGCTACATTTTGTGTATAAAAAAAAAAAAAAATGTATGCCTATTCTCCACTGTTAGGCATGACGGAGAACGTAGCATTTAGGAATGTCGTGGTTTTGAGTTGCTAAGCTGCTTCAGGGTTTGGACACTTACCTGGTAGAACTCTCCTGTGTAAACGCTTCCATACTGCAATCTTGACATCACTGTGATTGAAACCTGGTTTGAAGCTAACAGAGCTGTAGGTCCTCTCCTTTCTCTGTTCCTTTTGTTGGCTCTCTCTTAGCCTGGACCAACACATAATATATATATAAATATGTCCATGCTAAGCATCTCTACTGTCAAATTATTAAAAGTAACATGAAACTACCCTGGAAACTACTAGTGTAGAATATCACTCAGGTATATCTCAAGATTCAAAATTGTTACAACAATCAGTACTATTACGACCCCCTGAGTGCTGATGGTTCTTTCTGAGAGATAAGTCTTTTAAATTGGCAAGATATATCTGTGGAAACTAATAAGAACCGGTTTCATTGTAAAGAAGTCAGAGACAAATTCATACCAAACCCCTGGTAGAATATTCGTGAAGACTAAATTCAGGAATAGGCCTACTTCATACATTCAGAAACCTAAACATCTATAGTTTATATACTTTAGAGTTGCTTACCTTGGGGCAATGGATCCATATTTCTGTAAAAAAAAGAAAGAAAAAGACAAAGATAAAGATCAGAAAAACAAAACTTAACATTTTAGAACATTTTAAAAGTGCATATGTAATATAAAGGAATTTCTTCTGGCCCAGCAAATATGTTTATTTATGTTACATGCAGGTAGTAGGCAACATCATGTAACACATAAGGTCCCTGACCTATAAAGTGACAAATGTAAACACAGATCTCCACACAAATGCTCCACCTGGGAATCGAACCCAGGACCTTCTTGCTGTGAGGCGACAGAGCAACCCATCAAGCCACAGTGCCACCCCCATACCATTTATTTACAAAGAAACATAAATACATGTTTATCCTGTCTATAATGACACTGATTATCTGGTATTTATGGCTACACAGACTCATAAACACCATTCTTTATGTATTTACTGTATATGAACTCAACCTCTGATTCAAATACATCCTATTCTTACTCACAGTGATAAAGTCCAGATGACTTTCATTACTCAGAGATTCAAGTATGTTTTCAGCTTCCTGAAATTTTGTCAGATGTTGGCTGAGTTGGTCAGACTGGACTTGGATGGAGGAGATAAGGGTGGAGGTTGTGCTCTCCACTTTCTGCATGAATCTGGCCTCCTCGAGCTCCACATAATGCCGTATCTCTCCAAACTCCTTCCGCACCACCCACTTCAGCACATCAGACTCGTTCTAAACACAGAAATACAAATAAGAAACTCAACTCATCCAATATGATGGTGTTAAAGATGGTGTTAAAGATTTCAAGTACATGTAATCTTCCGGTGTAAAATCTAGTGAAAATGCTTGTAATTTGTTTTGTTACTAATTAAAACTAAGCTTTACAACAAGACTTTACAACAGAAAATACTTTTTGCCCCTTTTAATGAAATGTGATGTTAATGACTGTTGTTGATGTTAAAAACATACAAAATTGGACAATGCACTGTTATTTACACACTTAGTAGAGCAGTGGTTTATAACGTTTTTATTTCCAGGACAATTTCTGGAGGCAGTTTATTTAAAATACAGTTTTGTTTTAGTTTTGGTGCTGTAAATTGTTTATGTTTATTATTTAAGGTATGTATTTTCGTGTTTTTTTGTATTTGCTAAGTAGAGACAAATATTAGTAAAATATAGTTGGCGGGGTAAAATAGTTTTTAAAGCGACAGACACATTGAAGAAAAAAGGTCATTCTGGACAACAGACAAAATAAAATCAGCAGCCACAATGGGCGGAACATGTCATGAAGCTTGACTGGTCAATTTTACTGTCATTGGCATAAGTGGATGACCAATTATCAGCATTTTCTAGAATAGCAGAGGCAGCAAAATTTTGATTCTTTAATCTAACCCTTCACATTCCAATACAAAGGGAATAGGCAGATATGAAGAAGTGATTTGCTTAGATTTGTATTTGTTTAAATGTTAATTGTCAAATTATGAGTAGATAAAATACAATTAAAACAGCTTACGCTTTAAATATTATTTTTTAGAATATCTTGAGAGTGTAGAGAGTCATGACTGTTCCCCTCTGCTCTAAATGGGTCACAAACAAGCTGGGAATTAGTCGCGGATGTAGTATTTAATGTTGTGTTGTATATTAATTTATCTTTTATTTGTCTTTATCTGATAATGGTTTATGTACGTCTGGCACAACTAGTATACACTGGCTGTAAGTCGAGAAAACCACCTACACAATGAGCTAATCTATTAAATAGTAACACATTATCATGTTTCATCACCAATATAACATTTTTAAACAAATATTTATACGTGTCAGGCTAAATTGAATCGTAAGATGTTTATTTATTATGTACTGTACTTTATTCCACATGCTAGCTCACTGCGGCCCTGAACTTCATGTATAATGCTCACAGGTCCAATTAACGAGAAAAGAAATGGAAAAGCAGTCCAGCAATAAAATCACTTGCACAACAGGTGGAACATGTCATAAAGCACACTCATTTTGAGGTAAGATGTGATTGGTAAATTTTACCGTCATTTGAAATTTGTCTCTCATTTAATTATTATTATTGCTTGTCCCTCTGTAAAGTTATAGCTGGACAACCAATCACCAACATTCAGTAACAGTAATAGGCAGATATGAAGAAGTGATTTGCTTAGATTTGTATTTGTTTAAATGTTAATTGTCAAATCATAAGTAGATAAAATACAAGTAAACAATAAAATACAATTATTATTTTTTAGAATATCTAAGTCCCTCTCTGAGAGTGTAGAGGGCCATGACTGTTCCCCTCTGCCTTAAATGGGTCACAAACAAGCTGGGAAATAGTCACGGGTGCAGTATTTAATGTTGTGTTGTAGATACTTTTATCCTGTATTTGTCTTTAGTAACCACTTTATCCTTTATTAATAGATTAGCACATACACAAGGAGCTAGTCTATTAAATAGTAACACATTTAGTCACAGCGTTTCAAGATAACATTTTTAAACAAATATACGTGTCAGGCTAAATTGAATCGTAAGACTGTTATTTATTATGTACTGTACTTTATTCCACATGCTAGCTCACTGCAGCCCTCTAGTGTTCTAATTGGGATACACATCCTGATTTCTGTGAACACGTTAATAAAAGACATTTAGCACAGTAAATAAACAGCGTAGCTTTTGTTCATAATGTCACTATTAACATAGTTCATGTTTAGGTCTTCATTAGGTTATAAAAGCAGAACAGTCAGAGGTCTACAGAACACTGCTCATTTTAGAGGCAACTTTTAAACCAAAAAACATATGTACCCTCAGGTCCTGTTGTTGTGTGTTGTCTGAGTGTTGTTGTGATTATACAGATACTTGTTTGTATAATGTGAATGTCTGTAGTGTGTACTATTACTTTTGACTTTTGATTTATGTAACTTGCTACTGAGGCCTTAATTTCCTTTGGGATTAATAAAGTATCTGCCTGTCCGTCCGTCCGTCCATCCATCCATCCATCCATATATATACCGTCCATATATATATATATCCAGTGGTGTACAAAGTACTGGAAGGCCATACTTGAGTAAAAGTACAAGTATCTTACCAGAAATTTACTGTGATAGAAGTAAAAGTCACCTTTTAGAATATTACTCGAGTAAAAGTCTAAAAGTATCTGATGTTTAATGTACTTAAGTATCAAAAGTAATTTGATATTACATGTACTTAAGTATTAAAAGTAGAAGTAAAAGTAAATGCTGTTAGTATAAATGGAAGCGGTCATTTTAAATATAAAGATTGTTCTTTTAAGCCTGTAAACCACCTTAACAATTAACCTGTTTTCTTCCTTTCATCTGAACATGATTTGTGCCAATTCATAATCATAATCAACTGTTGACGTCACCTGTTTAAAATCATGACATTATTTAGTTGTTTTTTTAACTTATTACTAGTCCTAAATGTTCCTGTTCCAACGTTTTTAGAATGTGAGTCGATGTAAATGTAAGAAACACTGCATCTATTTTATTTGCATTTTCTATACTGTCCCATCTTTTTATTTGGGTAGTATATTTCAATAACAACAAAATAATTTTGGCATAATTAATCTAAAGCAAAAAAGAGAGTTTAACAAAACGTGTGGCACTTTTATCCCTTTAATGATCTGTTCAACCATTAATTTAAATCAAAATATTTGAGTAAAATAAGCTGTATTTAAATAATCTTTTTTGGAAATGGTAGGTAGATATCTGAACAATGTTAATGCTAATAATATGAAAAAACGCTGATGCTGCAGCTTTACTTTGTTAATCATTGTTAACTTACATCAGTGTGTTGGAGCTTCTGAAATGTCCACATTTGCGTGTGTTTGGGTGAACGACGCACTTTTAGAAAACTCCGATAGCTTTTAGAGAACGTGGAGTAAAAGTGAAAGTTGCCAAAATTTTTATACTCCAGTAAAGTACAAGTACTTCAAAAAACTACTGAAGTACTGTAACGAAGTATTATTACTTCGTTACTATACACCACTGTATCCCATCCATCCATCCATCCATCTTGCTTTGTGCTTTACTGTGAATCTGTGAATGTTCTTTTGAGCTCAAAAAAGGCTTAGATTTACTGCTAACTGAGCTCAGTCAGCCTGCTACACATAGTAGGATAGATTTACAAGCTATTTAACCAAGTATAAATCTATTTTTATAAATCTAGATTAGCAATAATCAGTAAAGTGCTTTAGCATATTTGTATTTTATTCCAGATGTTTTGTTTTAAATGTCAATAAAACTGACTGTAAATCTAACCTCTTTTCATTTTTTAAAGGCAGATGCTATTTGCACCCTGGTGTAAGCAGCAAAGTGTACAATTTACACCCTGGTGTAAACAGCAATTTATACTATTTACACCCAGGTGTAAATATCACTATTTTTTATATTATTTTCAGATTGTATAATATTTTCAGATTGTATTATTTACATTATACATTATCTACACCCAGGTGTAAAATAGCAATATATATTGACATGCCAAAAGTCTTGGTACAGGAACTAGTATCATGTTAGGTACCCCTTTAGCCTGGCTAAGTGCAGCAGGCATTGGTTCCACAAGTGGACGGAAATATCTGGAGGGGTGTTGACCCGTGCCATCTGGATACCCACCCACAGGTCAGTGGTATTTGTAGGTGCAGGATCTCTGGTCCCTCTATGACATATTCCCAGTACATGTGACACTGGATTAAGGAATGTTAAATGTCCCACCCGTCTGGTACCCACAATATTGCCTCACTCAAACGCCAATAATTTGCATCGCCTTGCCATGAGCACCAGTGGTCAGCCTTACTCACAAGATAATACCTCACAACTTATACAGATATGGGCATTTCCAAGCCGTCCCCAGATAACGCCACTTCATGATCAATTTACTGCTATCCCTTGACCTTTAGCATGTCCATGTATAGTGTTTATATATTGTTGGTAGACATGCGCAGTTGAGTTTGTTTGCTCTTTTTCTTTTTGGGGTACGAATAGCTGTACTGTGTGGGGAATGCTATATTGTTGGTAGACATGCGCAGTTGAGTTTGTTTGCTCTTTTTCTTTTTGGGGTACGAATAGCTGTACTGTGTGGGGAATGCTATGTGTACCCGGGTGCAAATAGACACTCCGTTTTTTAAAACGTTTTCCATTAAAAGAACAATTTTAGACTGATGTATGCTAGATGTGCAGTGGAGTCTTCTTGTAAGTACATTTTTGATTTTGTAAATGTCCATTATGTACACCGATGAGGCATAACATTATGACCACCTCCTTGTTTCTACACTCATTGTCCATTTTATCAGCTCCACTTACCATATAGAAGCACTTTGTAGTTCTACAATTACTGACTAACTGTTTGTTAGCCCTGTTAGCCCTGTTCTTCAATGGTAAGGACTCTCCCAGGACCACTACAGAGCAGGTATTATTTAGGTGGTGGATCATTCTCAGCACTGCAGTGACACTGACATGGTGGTGGTGTGTTAGTGTGTGTTGTGCTGGTATGAGTGGATCAGACACAGCAGCGCTGATGGAGTTTTTAAACACCTTACCTGAGACAAGTCCACCAACCAAAAATATATCCAGCCAACAGCTCCCTATAGGCAGCGTCCTGTGACCACTGATGAAGGTCTAGAAGATGAGCAACTCAAACAGCAGCAATAGATGAGCGATCGTCTTTGACTTTACATGGACAGAGAGTGGACACGGTATTTAGAAACTCCAGCAGTGCTGCTGTGACTGATCCACTCATACAAGCACAACACACACTAACACACCACCACCATGTCAGTGTCACTGCAGTGCTCAGAATGATCCACCACCCAAATAATACCTGCTTTGTAGTGGTGCTGTGGTGGTCCTGACCATTGAAGAACAGGGTGAAAGCAGGATAAAAAATATGTAGAGACACAGATGGACTACAGTCAGTAATTGTAGAACTACAAAGTGCTTCTATATATATAAGTGGAGCTGACAAAATGGACAGTGAGTGTAGAAACAAGTAGGTGGTTTTAATGTTATGGCTGATCGATGTACATGTAAACTCAAAAGTTTATACAGATTGTGACATCCTAAATTTAAAAAAACAAAAACAAACAAGTAACATCGATTTTAGTACTTTAAGACTCAAATGAAGCTTGTTGCTTATCATTGGATTAAGAAAAAGCAGACACAGGACCTTCTATCTTGCATGGCAGTTACTAAGCTCATGCCAATGTTAAATGCCCCTCATGTTCATATATGTGCAGTCAAACTAGCCCAAATAAAATGCCACTACACTAAAATGTACACTACAACTTTGTACACTACTAAATAATAAAAAAAACTGTAAAATTCCTTTTTTTACCCAGCAAAATAAGAAGTGATTTAGTCACAGCGATTTAGTCACAGTCATTAAACAATTGCAGATGTTATTGAAACCCCAGGACTGAAAAACAAAGAAGCATATGCAAACTTTGACTTTAGCTGTATTGATTCTGCTTTATGACAGAGCATGACCCAATGATCTAGTAACTCATTTGAACATCGTAATCTAATTATGAGCAAAACTGGAAGAAACTGTTTACTTGGCAGATGGAATAAATAAATAGAGCAATAGATCTTACTGTAATGCGAGACTTGTTGTAGGCCATTTTACAAATCTGCTCTTCCAGCTTTCTCTTCTGGGTCTGGAACTCAGTCATTAAAGATGAAATGTCCTCCTGAGAGCAAATAATAAATAAATGAAAATGTGCAGTACATAAATACACATTACTGCATCTCAATTTCATTAAGATTATACTGTAGTTCTTGCCATATGCAGTAAATGAAAGCAGCATTGTTATTGCAGAACTGTAGTCAATAAGGTTACGTTAATGTGGACCAATAATGAAAGGAAATTAAATTAACATGCTGAAAATCCAATCACAGTAGCAATAAAATGATTCTGGGCTTATTTTATTGAGCAAGGTTTCCTGTCATTTCCAAGCATAAATGACAAATTTGTATTTAGGTACAGACACAAGCTTTTGAATGACTGTGTATTGACTTCATGTTTATAATACTCATACTCAGTCTCATGAACCTGTAGGAGGTCAAATTATCAAATATTTGATTCAGCTCAAGTCCTAAAACAACAGAATGAGGGACAAAATAAAAGGCTAGGTATTCCTGGGTATTTGCTATTACTATGTAGTCTTTTTTAATAATAATAATAATAATAATAATATTAAATAATATTAAAAACTATAAATATATATATATAGTGTTTAATATAATGACTGTTTTTAATATTTTAAATATGTTTTTATTTATTTGTTTAGGTTAATAAATATGTAATAATAATAAAAACTTATTCTGGTTGGTAACCAGATTTCTTTTTTTTTTTTGTAATTGGGTATTCAGTGGTAACTTTACCATTACATTCAAATAAACATACACCGATCAGCCATAACATTAAAACCACCTCCTTGTCCATTTTATCAGCTCCACTTACCATATAGAAGCACTTTGTTCTACAATTACTAACTGTAGTCCATCTGTTTCTGTGCATGAATTGTTAGCCCCCTTTCATTCTGTTCTTCAATGGTCAGGACTCTCCCAGGACCACTACAGAGTAGGTATTATTTGGGTGGTGGATCATTCTCAGCACTGCAGTGACACTGACATGGTGGTGGTGTGTTAGTGTGTGTTGTGCTGGTATGCATGAATCAGACACAGCAATGCTGATGGAGTTTTTAAACACCTCACTGTCCCTGCTGGCCTGGCAATAGTCCACCAACCAAAAATATATCCAGTCAACAGTATGGGCAGCGTCCTGTGACCACTGATGAAGGTCTAGAAGATGACCAACTCAAACAGCAGCAATAGATGACGATCGTCTCTGACTTTACATCTACAAGGTGAACCAACTAGGTAGGAGTGTCTAATAGAGTGGACAGTGAGTGGACACGGTATTTAAAAACTCCAGCAGCGCTGCTGTGTCTGATCCACTCATACCAGCACAACACACACTAACACACCACCACCATGTCAGTGTCACTGCAGTGCTGAGAATAATCCACCACCTAAATAATACCTGCTCTGTGGTGGTCCTGTGGGGGTCCTGACCATTGAAGAACAAGGTGAAAGCAGGCTAAAAAGGTATGTAGAGAAGTAAATGGACTGCAGTCAGTAATTGTAGAACTTAAAAGTGCTTCTACAGTGGTGTTCAAAAAAATAGCAGTCCAACACTATTAACTTGATAAATCACTGTTTTTAGTAGAAATGCTATTTCTACATATCAAAAATTTTACTTGAAAGTGTAGTAGAGTAATGAAAACAAAACAAACCCAACAATTAGGACATGCATGCCACTCATTCTGAGTAATTGAAGCATTGATTAAAAGGGGGTTGTTCAAAATAATAGCAGTGAGGAGTTCAGTTGGTGAAGTCATTCATTCTGCAGAAGAACGAGTGTCAATTTTGGCCCTTATTTAAAGTAGGAGGGTGGCAAATGTTGCACAGGTTGGTCATAGCACATTTCCTTTTGAAATACTGGGTAAAATGGGTTGTTCCAGACATTGTTCTGATGAACATCGTACTTTGATTAAAAAGTTGATAGTAGAGGGAAAAAACATACAGGGAAGTGCAGCAAATTATAGGCTGCTCAGCTACAATTATCTCAAATGTCTTGAAGTGACAACTAAAATCTGAAAGACGCAGAAGGAAGCGTGGAACTACTGTTCAATTGGATCGAAGAATAGCCAAAATGGCAAAGGTTCAGCCAATGATCACCTCCAGAAAGATCAAGGAACATCTGAAGTTACCAGTAAGTACAGAAGATGATTAAGTGAAGCCAATTTACCAGCAAGAACCAGCAAAGTCCCATTGTTAAGAAAAAGACACTTCCTGAATGGGTTCAAATTTGCCAAGGAACACATTAACTGGTCCAAAGAGAAATGGCTCAACATTTGTGGACTGGTGAAAGCAAAATTTTATTTTTTTGGTCTAGTGGCCGTAGACAGTATGTCTGACACCCCTTGAGCACTGAATTCAAGCCACAGTACACTGTGAAGACAGTAAAGCATGGTGGTACAAAATGATGATATGGGATGTTTCTCATACCATGGTGTTACGCCTAGTTATCACATACGAGGGATCATGGATCAATTTAAATATATCAGAATACTTGAGGAGATCATGTTGCCCTATGTCGAAGAAGAAATGTGCTTAAAATGGGTGTTTCAACATGACAATGACCCAAAACATCTTGATTACAGACAAACAAGATTGAGGTAATAGAGTGGCCAGCACAATCCCCTGACTTCAATCCCAGAGAGAACTTGTGTTCTGATATCTGAAACGCGTTCTTTTGAGGCAAAACCCAAAATTGCAGAAGAACTGTGGAATGTAGTCTAATCATCCTGGACTGGAATACCTGTTCAGAGGTGCCAGAGGTTGGTCGACTCCATGCAACACAGATCTGGGAAACAATTGTAATGCCACTAAATATTCGTTCAGTAATTTAAACTAAAGTGAAACCTCAAACATTTTTAGTTTATAGATACATTTTTTGAGAAAAATGCTGGCACTGCTATTTTTTTGAACAGCCTAATATTCATTTTGTTAATGTTTTGATTTAGAATTGAAAGTGTAGTATTTTCAGTGCATTTGCATTCATGGAAATAAAAGTTATTAGAATGATTTTGTGCTTTATTCACTTTTTTTAAATCACTGCTATTTTTTTGAACACTACTGTATATGGTAAGTGGAGCTGATAAAATGAACAGTGAGTGTAGAAACAAGGAGGTGGTTTTAATGTTATGGCTGATTAGTGTATTTTATACATACATATATAAATTAAGAATTGTCCTTTGGCTTTTTTGTTTATTTTGCTTTTTTTCTTTCTCTGCAAAGTCAACATGTCAAAATCACACATATACTAGAGATGCAATACTGAACCTTTAAAAATATATTAACATGTAAAATTGCTTCATTTTTCTTTTAGAAACTTTGCAGGCTCAATTATTTCCCCTAATAGCCCAGGCTGTACCTTCATACGACTGTAGACGCTGCTGATGGGGGTGACCTTATGTGCCCGATGGCCTCCAATGCTGCCACACAGTCCGCAGATCAGTGCCTGGTCCTCCTCACAGTAAAGACTTAAGGGGTTATGGTGCTGGTTGCATGTCTCTGGTGGCCCGTGCCCAGGTCCACTGATCTCCTGCAGGGCTTCCACAATGCGAGCCAGTGCCACGTTGGGTGGAGAGTTGTCAACATCCACAGCACAGCGGCATATGGGGCACTGGAGCTGGCCAAGTGGGTCCATGGTTAGTGAACGCACGCAACCTCGACAGTACGAGTGACCGCATTGCAGCATGAGAGGTTCGGAGAAGACTTCCAGGCACACAGGGCAACGAAGATGCTCTTCAAGAGACTGTAGACTGCCACGTCTGGCCATCTGAAAGTCAGATCTCCGCAAGGGTGTTGAGTGCAGGGTCCAAGAGCGAGCTCAGAGAAGGCAGCAGGCCCATAAAGAGCATTTAAAATAAAATAGTCAAGGATGAAGATGACTGGACAAAGATTCTTGGATTCTGGAAGAGAGGCAAATTGTAAGCTGATATCTCAATACCGAGGTCTGAGAGGTCTTGTTTTTCTGCTCTTTTCATCAAGATATACTCCTTCGGTTGCTGTTCTTTCTTGAAGTGGCCACACAAGCTAGCCTTTGTTTAATGGAATGATGTTATCAGTCACATGCCAGCTTTAAGATAAGACTTGTTCTCACCTTGTTTTTTAAGAAATCAAGTGCAGTTGTTTCCAGTAGTGTTATTATATCTTTAACACTCCAACTAACTCATGGATTCTGGCTTTTCAGGGCATAAAAGCAAACTCGCCAACAAACATTAGAGGTAGAATGGGTCAATACTGAGCAGCTAAGTAACTGGCACCATTACAGGAAGACTGTACTACTGTTTTACTGTCCCAGTCAACTGGTATTGTAAAAAAACATCTAAAAGCAGCACAGCAGTGGGTCACACTAGTTCTTGTAGAGTGGCAAGACATGTTCTTGGTTGCAACACTCACAACTGAGTTCCAGATACAGGCAGAACAGGAAGGTTTATTAAGGACTTAATGGTTTGGATTTTGAAGGCCAAGCAGATGTACAGAACATGCCACACATTCCATGTGAATGGGCAAGGAAGAATAGTGCAAAGCACAATGCCATTGGACAATAGAACAAAGGAAACACTTTTCCTAAAGTGTTGAACTATAACTCATCGTCAGGGATTTTGATAGATATATCAAGGTTTGGCATATACCTCATACATACTGTATCTGCACAATTATAAACCCATTAAGACCCTATGTATAGTTAATTACTTTATATATCTACAGTATAGTTATTATAATAATAATAATTATTATTATTACATATTTACCTATTACCATTTTTATGCTTATTATTATTATTATTATTATTATTATTATATTGCTATGTTTATAGACCTAATACCATATATGTAAATAGTTATAGTTAGATATTAGATATTCTCAGTTTTTTACCCAATGCTACTATTTGCACTTCTGGTAGATGCTAACAGCAGTTCGTTGCCTTGCACCTGTACTGAGCAATAACAATAAAGTTGAGTATGTATGCCTGTCTGTCTGTCTGCCTGTCAAAGATTTCTGTCCCATGAAACTGCCCCCAACGCACAAAACATGGTCCACAATAGAAGGGTTTGTTAAGTGTGTGGAAGCATTTTACTGACCTGCGCAAAACTCATAACCTTGAGTGACCTTCACTTTTGGAATTAATTCAAAAAGCCAAGCCGTGAGCAGAAGTAAATCCCAACAGTCATTTTTCTAAATCTAGTAGACGCCATAGTCACTTCAAACATGGGTCACCTTCAGGGGTTGTAACTTTATCAGAAACACTAAGCCATGCCACATCCACTTCCAGTGCCTGATTACATCGGCTACAGGCTTTTAACTCACTGTACTAATGCTTCTGCTATCAAAGAACAGTTGGATTAAACTTCTAAAAACAAACCAAGAATTGTTAGGAAGTTCAGACACAAAACATTTTGTCCTGTTTTCTGGATCTAAACCAGTCCCACTTGCAAAAAAAAAGCAGGGCAACAAAATGTTTAGCAGAAATATTCATCCCAAAGTCTTGTTTCTAACCACTAACCCCCCCAACCCCATTTTCAAAGCTAATACTCTAAAGCAGGAGTGGGCAAACTTTTTAAAAACTGGGTTTTAAAAAATTGACAGACGGGCCAGACAAACGCCAGACTCATCCCATTATGTGCACGTTTACACATGCGTGAATGTGATTTTTTGAATGTATGTTTTATTATTTTTTATCTTTGATTCTACTTGGTGTATTGCCGTCTAAACAAAACCAATTCAGTGTTTAAAGCAGCACTTTCAACATAAGTTAATGGTTTATGTGTGACGATTTAAACCAGCCAAGTGGTTAGATCACGCTAGTTTAATAGGTGACTCCAGATGGGTAGTAGGGCTCAGTGAGATGGCAAATGTAACGAATAGTGGTGGGCAGATCGATCCAAATATCGAAAGTATCGATACCAACCTTGGTATTGGAATCGGATCGATACTAGCGTGATGGGATCGATACTTTAGTTTCAGTTTTTTCTCCGCTACATTCAAAACGTTCCTCCAGTTTTATCAAAAAGTAGATGCGTATGTGTATACAAACACCACTCTTTTACATCTAACATGCACACTTTGCTTTATAACTCTTTTAATTAAATTTTTTTTTTTAAGTTTTAATACATTTGTTCTCCAGTTACAATGTTGTACTGTACTTTGTTTTAAGCCAGAGAAGAATTGCAGTAAAAGGAATAAATTTAGTTTTATTTATTATTGTTTATTTATTATTGTTTATGAACAACATCCTTTCACAAAAAATTTTTTTGACATTCTTTAATATTTTGGTGGTTTATTTATCAAAAAGCCAGAGAGTGCAATGAGAGGGGGAATTATGTCTTCTTATTATATAATTGTTTCTTAACAAAAACCTCAGACTTATTTATTATTTTTATTCACCTAAAAACTGTAGTTGGTTTTCACATGCACATGATTAACTAATTAACACAAAATAATATAGTCGTCAAAGCATATTGTTGATACATTCAACTCATAAATCATGACACACTGCTCTTCCCTACATGAAAGTAAATAAGCTGCTTTAAAAGTAAAAAGTATCTGTATCAGTATCGGCAATACTGGCCCTGTATTTACTTGGTATCGGATCGATACCAGATTTTGCAGTATCGCACACCACTAGTGACGAATGAATATCTGTGTGTAGACCAGATCGTCCCGGCTTTAGCAAAGGTCGATAGTTTGGCGTGCGCCATCTAGTGGAATCAATTGAAACGCAGGGTACTGCAGGAAAAAGGTGAAATTAATGCGATTTTAGGACAATTTTGTAAATCCTCAGCGGGCCGGAACAAAGACTACAAACTGAGGTGGCATCTGGAGCACTTGCTGTGTGGTGGTGGTGCCACCTAGTAACAAAAGTTAAAATCTAAACGTCTGTAAAGAACAAAATACACAACAACTATGCTGCCTTTTAAATCCTTCTCGGATACTACAATTTATAGGTACGACTTGATGCGTATTGAAGTTGTATTGTTAGGAAACTAGAATTTTTTGACAATGAAAGGAAATTATGCTTACTACAATAAAACGTTCAACATTTGTAAATTACCCAAGCATGTAATTGTTATCATATTTTATATTATAGAATATTTTGTTACTATTGCTGTCACAATTATTCAACCCCTACATAATATTGCTGATCTTAAAAACTACTGCTAGTTAAACCATTAGTAACTCAATAACAAGCCCTAACTTGCTTTGATGTGTTACATAAAGACTATTTGGCCAGGAAGACCATCGACACAAACCAGTATGAATATTAATAAGAATCATATATATATATGTACATACATATATACACTGATCAACCATAACATTAAAACCACCACTGTCCACTGACTGTAGTCCATCTGTTTCTCTACATACCTTTTTAGCCTTTCACCCTGTTCTTCAATGGTCAGGACCCCCACAGGACCACCACAGAGCAGATATTATTTAGGTGGTGGATCATTCTGAGCACTGCAGTGACACTGACATGGTGGTGGTGTGTTAGTGTGTGTTGTGCTGGTATGAGTGGATCAGCTGAAGTTTTTAAATACTATGTCCACTTACAGTCCACTCCTACCTAGTTGGTCCACCTTGTAGATGTAAAGTCAGAGACGATCGCTCATCTATTGCTGCTGTTTGAGTTGGTCATCTTCTAGACCTATCAGTGGTCACAGGACACTGCCTATGGGGCACTGTTGGCTGAATATTTTAGGTTGGTGGACTATTCTCAGTCCAGCAGTGACAGTTCATCAGCATTGCTGTGTCTTATCCACTCATACCAGCACAACACACACTACCACACCACCACCATGTCAGTGTCACTGCAGTGCTGAGAATCATCCACCACCTAAATAATACCTGCTCTGTGGTGGTCCTGACCATTGAAGAACAGCATGAAAGGGGGCTAACAAAGCATGCAGAGAAACAGATGGACTACAGTCAGTAATTGTAGAACTACAAAGTGCTTCTATATGGTAAGTGGAGCTGATAAAATGGACAATGCGTGTAGAAACAAGGTGGTTTTATATACAGTATATATATATATTACACATTTTGAAAAGTGATTAGTCATTAAAGCATTTCGTAACACTACTGCAGTCATGTTTAAAATCTCCTTTATTTCTGTTTTTTTTCCATACAGCTCTTTAAGGCATCTGCACAAAGTACAGTTTCTGCAGAGGTTTAAAAAAAATCACTTCCCTTGGACGACAGATGGACTAAAGACGAGGTTAAAAGACATTTTTTTGGTCTCCCCCTCCCTTTAGTAACATTTGTCATTCCTTGAAAATCTTAAATTACAATTCTTATTACATATATCATAACCTTGAATTTCTTACAGCAGTCAGACAGTGAGTGGTGATACAGGAAAAGTGTCTTTAAAATCCATTAAATATGTACATAGACTTCACATCATGGCACTTCCAGACACGCGCACGCACGCACACACACAGCAGGCTGCACAACACTACAGGAGGGAATAGACATAAAACTGGATGATCTGACACTAATCTATTTACAGATCCCTGCTTACTGCACGATGTCTTTAGCTTTGTGTCTTACAAAGATGGCTTACAGGAGGCTAAATGTGCACTTATTTGTATTTATTCCTCAGTAAAAGGGGGAAAGGGGAAACAGGAAGAGGTGTTAAAATTAAAAATCTAGATTATATAGCGCACCGATTCTATTCGAGCAGCCCTGGCCCTGTTCTAAACCTACCTCCAGAGTACAGTACGGATAAACGGTGACTTCTGCTAAGGTGGTGGAAGGTAGACTGACATGGCTGGAGCAGGGGGACTGGCTCATAGAACTGTGTGAAAGGAGAAGAGGATTGGGAAAGAGGTGTGACTGATGAACATCGTGCAGCTCCAATGAACAATCCGGGCTACTTGGTCACTTGGATGCGGAAGGTGACCCGACCCAGGAACTTGTCGCGTTCGTCGTCGTTGCGCAGGTCCGAGCCCTCCACCTTGCACTCGATAGTCAGGGGCGTGTTGTAATCATTCTCAGTCAACAGCAGTTTCACGGCCACCAGTGGCTGTGTGTAGTTAGGCTAGGGGAAAAAACATACAGAATATAACATATGACGCAACGGTAAAGAATCAGAAGAGCTGGAAGCCATGAACACCGTGATGTGTATCAGATTCCTGTTTTCTTCTCAAGTCTTTGGAGGCCAACATAAAAAATGAGGGTTTTTATGTTTGTAGGAAAACGTACAGCCCTTCACTTCAACATAAACAAAGTAGTCAATAAAATAAATTGTATAATTGGTAAAATAAGACTATTTGATTGGGCTTTACAGTGTATGGATTAAACTAACATTCATTTTGCAAAGTCCTTTCTTTTAAGTAAGTCCAATTGCCCGAATGCATCGTGCTTCCTCTCCACCAATGCCGATTCCCGCTCTGATTGAGAAGAACGAAGCTAACCCACGCCCCCTCCGACACGTGGGCAGCATGCCGTATGCATCTCGTCACCTACACTTTGACGAGTGCAGTGCAGCTCAGCACCGTGTACGAAGAGACACACCCTGAGAGCACTCCTTTCTCATCTCTGTGCAGGCGCCATCAATCAGCCAGCAGAGGTTGTAATTGCACTAGTTATGAGAGAGACCCTATCCGGCTTAATCCCACCCCTATCTGAACAGGCCAATCATTGTTCATGGGGCTGCTCAGCCCAGCCGGATGGCAGAGCTGAGACTCGATACGACGTATTGGACCACAGCAGATCATTCTTGTCTGCAGACCTGATTTGGCTCAGTTTTTACACTAGATTCCCTTTCTGAAGCAACCATCCTATTTTTATCTGTCCCGGGTTTGGGATAGTCACTGACAAGTGCACCTCCCAATAGTTCCTAATAACATGGAACCCACCCGCCTGACAAAACAGCTCCGACCTGCCAGGACATGGTCCTCACAAGCCACATAAAGGAGTCTGTTATCTGGTGTTAACTCCCAATCCCCATAGCAAATGTAGCTGCTGATCCTGTTCTTATTTGGAAATTGACAAACTATGCTACTCTTGCTAAGAGGAAAAACAGCTCCATTGCCAATTGTTCTCACTATCAGCTAGATTTATTTTTGCTAAACTTGAAAAGATTAGTTACCCTCATTCGCAATTCCAAAACTCAACCGTTTTCCTTTGCCATACTGTCATTTATAGTATAAACCTTCTTATTAAAGCCACATTTAACACTGTGTGATGATTAAACCTAGTTTTAATGGTACATTTCGAGTATAACGCTAAACTTGCAGAGCTAGATTTTGCTCTAAATGTCTATCGGTCGAATGACACAGCAAATGAACAAGGAATATTAATGATGTCATATTTTAGAGTAGCAGTGTATTTTGTTATTATTTCCATGCAGACCCCTACATGATATCACTAATCATAGAACCTGCAGCTAGTTGGTGCAGGACTACTGGACTGGGTGGGTGGGGTTGCGTTGGACAAATGGAGGGAACGGAGAACAAAAAGTTTTAAATGTTTGTGTTAAATCTAAATACGGTGATATTAAAAAGGACCAAATATGGCAATGGTATTTATAGGATACAAGCATCAGTAAAATGTTTAATATTACACATATTACAAACACTAAAGGTACTTGTTTTTATTACCTGTATGTTGGTAATTTTGCTGAGGTACTTACATGTGCTTTTTTGCCATAGTAGGGGAAATACATCTTGTCAAAGCGGCCCTCAGCTGGGAAATACTGCATCTGCAGAAGAGTGTCTCTCTGAAACAGGACACAATAAAGGAAAAGTAAAGTCACATGCCTGTTTGAGGAAGGCATTTGATGTAAACTGCGCTGTTGCGTATGGCAAAGGCACTCTTCTCTTACCAGTAACATTATCAATAGTAAAAGCTCCTGAGAATTAAGTATGTTTAACATAATATCTTACTGGCATTTAACTTGTTTAGACAATTTAGATAAGCATATTTTGAAGTGCTCAGTATCAGAATTTCAAGAACCAAACCACATTAATCATGTTTATATGAAGGACCTACATAAACAAAATCTCTCCTCATCCTTTATCATCCATAAGATTTATATAAAGCTGCTTTGTACATTTCAGCTGATCTGTCTTCGTCATGGTATAGGCCAAACCCTACAACTGAGCTATCTAACTGATTATAAATGTTAGCAAGGACGACAATTCTTGGCACAGCAGTAATGCATATGGTAGTCATGAACTGGATGCATCATGGTACTTCAGTGTTTCTGGAATTTTAAACAACTCACCACCACTGCTGGTTTAAAAATAGCCTGAAAACCAAAATATTCAGCTGAAAGAATTTTGTGGCCAGAAACTGATACTGATAAAGGACAAAATGATGAATAACACAAATAGAGAACAGACAAGAAAAGCTATAGGATCAAATGTAAATCAATAAGCAAATCAGTTGTTCTGAGTCAAAGTCAACTTGAAGCAGAAGAATACCAGTAAAAATACCAAGCAGCATCTGTGTATCATATTCTACAGAGTTCCTAATGAGGGTAAATTAAAAGAAAGGTGGACTTAGAATGTGCTGAAAGTTTAAGTTTATTGTTAATGTCACCTTGACTCAACACTATATGACCAAAAGTAGCGACACCTGATGAGCTTGTAGGACATCCTAATCTGCCATCGTGGTCATTCATATGAAGTTGTGTTGTGTATTGTTGTTTAAACAGGAAGAAAAGCATATATGAGGTCAGGCCCTGATGACTAGCAATTAATGTTCCAATTCATCCCAAAGGGATTCAATAACAGAGAGGTCAGGATTCTGTTTCTTCACACCAAACTAGTCAAACCATGGGGGCAAAGTCGTGCTGAAACGAAAAGGGCCTTCCCCAAACTGTTGACAAAGTCAAGCATATAATTTACTTAATCTAATTTATGTAATCCATGCTTGTGGATAAAAGTGTCTGAACTCAATAATTAGGTGTCTACTGCACTGAATGACCAGAAAATAAGTGAAGACATAAAGAAAAAACTAAAAGTTGATGCTACAAATGAAACAGTTCATCCAACATTTTCCTAACATAGGGTACATCACACATCATCTTGTTCAACAGCCAAGAATTGTAATACTAATTCAGATTTTTTACTTCACCATGGTTCCATTGTTTTTTTTTTAAATGATTCCACCTGTAAGTGTTGATGTACATGAAATGAACCATAGCAGATTAGAATTCATTCTAATGGTCATTCAAATCAAGCAATACAGTTGGTTCATTGAAACATACCAGGCTTGGCTATGCAAGCTTTAATGAAGCATTAAAGCATTAAAAGCAACCTACAGGAAATCAAGCTCTTAGTTTCTAACACTGTTAAGAGGCACAATAGTGAAAACAGGGGAGCAGCATGAGGAGAGCCCGTTTTCTGAATAATGCACCTTCCTGTTGTCCTTGTATACCTTCAAGGGTTTCCTACAAGTGAGAGGTGAGGGTTTACTAACTAATGCTTATAGGAGCAAGGTGTTTAAAGCCAAAGGGGGCATTAAAATGAGGGGTTGTTTAGTAAGGATGTAGGTTTGCCGATGGGTTCTTGCTATTTGAAATAAACAGGCACTGCCATGGGATGTAACTCCTTTTTATATAAGATTTCATTTACTCACGTACTGTATGTCTATTTTTAGGAGCAAATATCTCCAAATGCCCCATATGACAAAGCAATTACGCTTATTTAAAAAAAAAATCCTACCTCTTGTGTTAAAAAAGAAATAGACTAATTGATATTATTATCAATTTGGATATAGTCCCAATTTCTATATTTTATAATTTGTATGCATCAGGATTGAATCTCAGGCTGTATTCACCATAACCTACTACATACTACTCGCATACTAATGGGGTCTCAAATCAGTATGCAGTACACAGTATGCGACCAAAATAATACTTTCCAGTATGCAAATGATACCCGGACGACAGCGAAAGTTACCAATACACGATCAGAGCTATCTTTGTAGGTTACTGCATCCAGTCATGCAACGTGGCCAGTTTTCGACAAGTTGGTGGAGCCTTTAAACGTTTGTGTGCCCTGTAGTATGCTTTGCTTTTGACGCATACTCAGTACTATATTGCATACTACTACGTGGACCAGTATGCAGTACACAGTACACATTGAGTGCAGTATACAGTATGTAGTATGCTATTTCGAACACAGCCTCAGCAGTGCTATTGGCCAGTTGGACATCTATACAGACATGAGAGGGGTTGGGGTGAACAGCCTAGCCATTGGGAGGGGCACTTGTCAGTGTGCTCTCATTTAGATTTTCGGCATTTAGCAGACGTCTTTATCCAAAGTGACTTACAGTTGAGAGTATACATTGCAAGCAATTGAGAGTTGAGGGCCTTGATCAAGGGCCCAACAGTGGCAAGCTGGCAGATGTTGGGCATGAACCAGCGACCTTTTGATTACTAGTCCAGTACCTTAACTGCTCAGCTACCCCTGCCAAATCAGTTATGGAGACCAAAATTATCTGCTGTGGCGACCTCTTAATAAGGGAGCAGCCAAAATAAAGAAAAAATTCTATGTATCCATATGGTTATTGGCAGATATGTATGCAAGATATACAGGATATTCGCATCTGCCCTTAACTGATATGTCAGTGTATCCGTTTTCTATTATGTCAGTTAGTTTTTTCCATTTCTATTACCGTTATTTCTATCACTATTATTCCTGTAAGTGCAATACAAAGGTGCAGTATGTAATATATTATTCATATTCACATTAATATATTATATTCATAATAATATAACAAACTACAGTACTTGTTTTAAAAAAGAATCCCTTCGTGTAAATAACTACACACTATGTGTGCAATGTCTAGCAGCTCCAGCAAGTCTGTATCTTATGTTTTTAACTTTTTAAAGTTATTTTCTTCTGTTTTTACCACCCTTCTCTTGTATTGCTGTAACAACTTAATTATTTTAAGTGGATCAATAAAGTCTTAACTTATTTTATCTTCTAACTCATCACTGTCTTCAATAATAATTATTAAAAGCACATCACCAACAACTTTGTTAGTCTAAGCATTGTTTCACTGATCTATATAATAAAGTATTTGTCATTACTGTGACCATTCAAGTCAAACTCTAACCTTGATTGGTTTCTGTTTGGGCCAACTTCATTGGATTTTTCAAAGCGCATTGGAAAATCACTTAAATATAAAAGTTCATCACTGAATTAAATGCTGGAGCACTAGCTAAATGCAATAAGCCCTATCCAATTGTTATGCTATTTTTTCCAAATAGGTACAAAATGTCAATGCTCTGCTGTGGGAAAATTGTATTGTGAGTGCATGAGGTTTTCTTTTTTTTTTTTTTAAGGAAAAGAAAGGCTAAATAGGGACGTCAAGGGGAAAAAAACTAGCGAGTCTAACTCAAACCTGTATTGGGCCTAAGATTTTCATTAGCTGGATGTTTGAAGGTATACAGCACACTGTGTCTTGCATGAGGGAAAAGTGAAGTGCCAGACACGAGCAGTACAGGATAGGAGCCGATACAGAAGCAGCAGAGTTATGAAGGGGTCAGAACAAGGTCCCTGGTGACAGCAGGGAGGTTGGGCCTCAATTCTTACCACAGGCGAACTGCCAATGCCAGAGGCAGCATGAAGAGAGACCATATACAAACAGGTGATTGAACAACAGGATGAACACACATGCTGTACATAAAGTATTCATAAACAACAACAAACATTTGTTCCACACATGGTTTACTTCCATTTGCACAGACATACACACCCAGGGTGGTAAGCATTACCTTGGCAGTGCAGTTGACATATGGATCTCCTCGGGGCAGCAGCCCGATTACCTACACAGAACAGAAAGAGAAAACACACACACACAAAAGAAACACAATCAATTATTACACAATTATTCTGCATGCATGCTTACTTTCCAAAGCTGTTACATGAAACACACTATATGGCAAACACTATGTTAACATTCCATCCAAAAAATTATAGGCATTAACAGTTATACTCCAGTGGTAGCCTAGTGGGTAAAGCTTTGGGCTAGCAACTGAAAGGTTGAGAGTTCAAATCCAAGCTCTACTATGCAGCCACTGTTGGGCCCTTGAGCAAGTTTATAAACACGCTAAGTCACTTGTATTCCTACAAGTGTGTGTGTGTGTATAAGCTGTAGACTCACCCGGTTTATCTTGATCAACACACAGGGCTGACCGTCGGCATAGCCAAAGTTTCTATCAGCCAGTCCCGAGCACTGGCGAAGCTCGCTGCGTTTAAACTGGCAAACCTTTTTCTCTTCCTCAGTGTCCTGTTCAGTATAAACGCCCGATTGACATAGTGCATTTTGTTCCTGCAGCGTATCATTGTACTCTGTCGTGAAGCCAAAATAAGAGAGGATTAGAAGCGTAGCTAGCAATAATTAGCACATATTATTACATCTCTGTATTACATACAGTCAGCTCAAGAACTATCCAGGCACATTTAGTAAAAATGGGTAAAAGTAACGTCATTAAAAAGGACTTTGTGGTTAATTAGCCTTAAAAAAGGAGCTAAAGTTATAATTAGACACCCCCGCAGGCAGTACTTTTTACAAACTCTTTTTGGAGAATCCAGAGGAGCATAATAATACATAATCTTAGTACATTATCTATCCAGATCATTTTGCCTCTTTGGTCCTTTCTCGTAGACTTGCCAGTTAAAAATCACACCACTGGCTTACCATAGTATTGGCTAAGAGCACTTGGATGCTCACGACCAAAGCTTAAGTCTGTGGTCTTCAGAAAAGCTTTGTCTGTATTTGAACCAAGGTTTTTAATTACTGTCCTGCTAAGTAAACCCAGTTTATACATTTTAAATTACCTGGTACTTCATGGAGTCATTTAGTCATAATTTCATTTACATTTTCAGCATTTACCAGACGCTTTTATCCAAAGCGACTTACAGTTGAGACAGTGTACAATCCAAGCAATTGTGCGTAGCAAACTGTGTGTGGGGCTTGAATCAGCAGCCTATCGATTACAAGTCCTGTCCCTTAGATCACTGAGCTAACACAGCCCACTTGTAATGTAACAAGTTCCTATTGCCTATGTAATAAAAACTACTTAACACTAGTGATTCAAGTCATGTTTCTTTCTTTTTACTTCTTTTAACAGTTTTCAGCCAAAAGAAATTCAAATTCTATCAAAATGCTGAAACTCACAAGGATAAATGTAGGTTATATGCCAGCATTTCAAACATAATACTAAAATATAATATTATAAATAAGCCCTGCAATTAATTGGTGCCATATCCAGGATATTCCTGACTGGTATTTGTTGGTGAAACTGGACCTGTCAGATCCTGATCAGGATGAATGTTTGATGATCAATTAAAAAAAGAGAGAGTTAAAAAATAATCACATATATCACCAGATCAGAAAGATGAAATAATAGTAAAAAAAAAAAAAAAAGGATTCTGCTTTGTTCATGTTTCCAGGGGTGCTATTAAATGTGGAAAGGACTGTACTTAGATTATACAAAGAAGACTGTACTTTGTAGCATTTAACCATTTGCATAATACAACCCCTGGCAAAAATTATGGAATCACCACTCTTGGAAGATGTTCTTTCAATTGTTTAATTTTGTAGAAAAAAAAAAAAATCACAGACATGCCACAAAACTATCATTTCTCAAACTGTCAACCCTCTGGCATTAAGAAACAATAAAAAAAGAAACAAATATAATAGTTGTGGTCAGTCACAATTGCTTTTTTTTTAGATCAAGTAGAGGAAAAAAATATGGAATCACTCAAATCTGAGGAAAAAATTATGGAATCATTAGAAAACACTGCACCATTATTACTTTGTTGCACCACCTCTGGCTTTTATAATGGTTTAAACTCTCTGAGGCATGGAGTTAACTAATGACAAACAGTATTCTTCATCAATCTGCCTTCAACTGTCTCTTGCTGTTGCCAGATCAGCTTTGCAGGTTGGAACCTTGTCATTGACCATTTTCTTCAATTTCCACCAGAGATTTTCAAATGGATTGAGATCCGGACTATTTGCAGGCCATGCCATTGACATTATATGTTTTCTTGAAGGAAAGTTTTCACGTCCTTTGCCCTATGGCAAGATGCATTATCATCTTGAAAAATGAAGTCATCATCACCAAACATCCTTTCAACTGATGGAATAAGAAAAGCGTCCAAAATTTCAATGTGGACTTTGGCATTTATTGAAGACCATCTCCCCTGTGCCTTTACCCGACATGCAGGCCCATATCATCAACAACTGTGGAAATTAACATGTTTTCTTTAGGCAGTTATCTTCATAAATTTCATTGGACAGACACCAAACAAAAGTTCCAGCATCATCACCTTGCCCAATGCAGATTCGCGATTCATCACTGAAGATCACTTTTCACCCACAGTCCACGATTGCTTTTCTTTAGCCTACTTTAACCTTGTTCTTTTCTTTTTAGGTGTTAATGATGGCTTTTGTTTGGCTTTTCTGTATGTAAATCCCATTTCTTTTAGGTGATTTCTTACAGTTCAGTCACAGACATTGACTCCACTTTCCGGCCACTTGTTTCTCATTTGTTTTGTTGTGCATTTTCTGTTTTCAAGACATATTGCTTTAAGTTTTCTATCTTGATGCTTTGATGTCTTACTTGGTCTACCAGTATGCTTCCCTTTTACAACCTTCCCATTTTGTTTGTACTTGGTCCAGATTTTAAACACAGCTTACTGGGAACAACCAACATCTTTTGCGACATTCAACAATGATTTATCTTCTTGAAGGAGTTTTATAATCCTCTCATTTGTTTCAACTGACATATCTTGTGTTGGAACCATGATTCATGACAATCTGCTTTGTGCAACAGCTCTCCGAGGTGTAAGCACTCTTTTTAAACTGAAGAATAATTAGCAAATCTAATCTGCTGCAGATGTTTTGTTTTTAAACTGCAAATTACAGAGTGATTCCATAATTTTTTCCTCAGATTTGAGTGATTCCATATTTTTTTCCTCTACTTGATCTAAAAAAAGCAATTGTGACTGACCACAACTATTATATTTGTTTCTTTTTTTTATTGTTTCTTAATGCCAGAAGGTTGACATTTTGAAAAATGATAGTTTTGTGGCATGTCTGTGATTTTTTTTTCTTTCTACAAAATTAAACAATTGACAGAACATCTTCCAAGAGTGGTGATTCCATAATTTTTGCCAGGGGTTGTAATAATAATAATCTGCTTAAGAATGGAACTTATCACCTCACTGGAATGTATGGGGTTACCAAACCTACAACCGCTCATCTTTGTTTCGTTTTTTTTAACAGAAACCGTTTTCCGCCTGTTCAATTACAGACTGTAAGCTTGTTAAGCCCCTTCTAAAAGCTCCCCTAGTTTTCTTATAATCAGCTCATGTAGTTTTGCCCATTTCTATATACTTACGCTGCAGGAAGTTCTCCAGACCATCGACAAACTCTTTGTACTGCTTCTCGTCCGAGCGGTTTACTTTGATTTCCAAAAACTCGGGCCTGATCATCACACCTGTAGACAAAGCAGTGAGAGAATTGTACATAATTCACCATACTCCGCTTCATCATATCTAACAGCATACAAAGAATCCAAATTTAATTCAGATAATAGACCAATAATATTTGCTGTATGCTCACGAGCCATTTTATTGTGTTTACCTATCTTGTACAAACATTAGCATTGGCAAGCAATTGGCAAGTTTATGAGCTACAGCTACCATATAGTGGGTATACAATTACTGTCCATCTGTTACACTGTAAGCTTTGTCACCTCCCTTCACCCCAGCAATTAATGAAAAAGAACAGCCACATGACCCCCACTGTTCAGAGATCATTTGGGTAATGGACCATTCTCAGCACTGCAATAAAACTATAATGCCAGTAAATAATGTTTCTACTTGCTGACCTTTTATCCAAAGCCACATACAAGTGTGACAGAATATAATGCAAGCAGTTGAGGGCTAAGGGCCTTGCTCAGGAGCCCAACAGGGGAAAATGGACGCTCGTGGGCTTTAACTGGTGGGGCAGCGACCTTCTGATCACTTGTCCAGTACATTAACTAAGCTACCACATATTGTTTTTGCAAATTATGTGTACTGCCTTTTAAAATGCTGATGGCCCTTCCATATCCATATTCCCCATCAGCACACTTTTGCTCTGATCAAAACTTCTAAGAGTAGGCTACCCCAGGCATGGCTGGTAGAAATCTGTAATGGGGGAGTCAAATGGCATTAATAAACAACTACAAAAGCATTACATTAGAATAAGACCTCAGATTTATCCCACTTTGTGTTAACTGAAATATAAAATATAAAATCTATATTCTGAAAGTAATCCAAGTGCATTAGGAATAGAATTTAAAATGCGAGAAAGCAAGAAGAATGTCATTAGCGACTACTAAGTGCTTCAAGCATTCAATCACTATTGGTTTTAGATAAAAAGAATGCCAAATGACTGCTGTCTAATGGCACACATGAAAAAAGTAAAATAACAGGAGTGGAGTCCAGCTGTTTTTCCAAACGAATATGCACACGTACAAGATTCAGAGTTACAGTTTATTATGCATAGAAAAAGAAACCTATTAAACATTGGAAAAAAATAAAAAAAGACAATAGATTTCTTTTCTGTCTACATCCCTTCTCGGTCAGAGAAGCGCAGCAAGATTGAAATTGAATATGACAACACTGGGTGAAAAAGGAAAATGAATGATAATAAAACAAGACATGGGTGAAGTCACCAGACACCTCTTTGGACTGATTAGGGGCATATTCTTAAAAAAAAATTTAACCCTCAGGGGGCAACATGCTATATGCGCTTTGTTTTTTTTTACCATTCTTGCTAAAGTCTTAACTAGACAGTAGAAGAAGGAAAGGTGCTGCCTTTCTTCCCTTAAGCATGGCCAGTGTGTTTGTTGCTCCCTGACTGGACGGGAAGAACAGCCAACCACTCGCATCTGGTCTTCATAATGGTAGGATAGTTCATTAAACCACTGCACCACCAACCTACTCAAATTCGTAATAGGTTTAAATATAATGGCTTAAATGTAATCATTAAATTTAATAACTTCTGGGATCATTCAAAAACCTTTTGTCTTTTAAAATATCTGAGCCTCCTACCACAAGGTAAGTGCTCCAGAAATGTTATTATTATTGATGCATTTTACTTGTTGTAGATGTGAGTGTTTAAAAATACAATAAAGATGGAAATGATCACTTAATGGATCTTAACAGGTTCTCCTCCACACGCATTAGACTAGAACCAAGTCATGGAGAACAGATGCATGCTTTCTATCTACAATTTGTGGAAGAGGACCCAGAGACCTTAGTAAGAGGTAAACACCTCCAGTTATGTTAATTTAACCATACTGTCGTCTGCACACCTGGCTGATATGGCATCCCTTTAACATTTCAAGTGTTTTAATAACGTATAAAAATGATGGTAAAGACGTTACCTGGGTTTGCCACTCGATCCCTGTACTTGGGAATGTGATCATCCAGTGTTTGAAGCATCACCCACATGGTGAGGGAAAACATCCCGGCAAGAAAGCCATAGAAAGCAACGTAGAAGAGAAAGATCAGTGCTGAAAAGACAGAGATAAACAAAGCATTAGTTTTTGAAAGTACAGTTTGGCCTTTTTCTAGGTCTATTGTAATTATAAAAGCTGGTAAATAACTAGTTGAATCAGATCTTTGAGCAGGAAATGTCCAAATTCTTATGGCATTTAGCCCTTCAGGAATGAAGATGGTGACTTCTGGTTTACAGTAAGTGTATAAATGCTTACACACATGTATCCTGACATATTGGTTGTATATTTTAGGTAATCATGCAGGGTTGCTAATGGATTTTTGAGTTTGTTTTAATTGTGAATGCCAGGTCATGCAAGATCATGTTGATGCCAGTTGCCTGGCGAATATTACTGCAATTTTCAGAGTAGGCAGACAATTGAGATACGATTGGAATATTAAATAGTTTCAAATACATTTAACAATATGAAAATTAAGTATTTAAGGGTGATCCGGTGGCGCATCAGTGTAATACGCTGGTCCAACCAGCGGAGAGTAAAAGCTTCAGTCTTAGTGTAAGTGTTGCTACAGATCTGGCCGAGAACAAAACAGGTTGGCTGTGTCCAAAGGGAGGGTTTCTCCTCATTGCTGGTGCAACAGCAACTACTGCTGTCTGGTCAAGGTGTTAGCACGAGTAGTGGAGGCTCTCATGGGGCACAGTGTGGCGGTTTGTATGCGGTTCAGTTCTCTGTGAGAGGGGGCGAGGTGACGAATGTTAGCCTGCATTCACATGATGCATGGCAAAACTGTGCCATGGTTTTCTATGGAGACACGGTGCCACTTAATTTGCCCCTGAGCTCCCTTGAAGCATCAAGCACCGTGCAGATTTACCACTTTGAGGCACGGTTTTTACCGCTTGCTACTGCAAGCAAACTTCAATCTAAATAAGCTTGAACCAGTTTGCTGCTGACCTTTTCAAAGCACCACCATGAGAAGAATTGTTTGAGAGACATAGTTAAAAGTGAAACATATAGAGTAGGAGGAGTTAACTGATTTTTATTGTTTGACAAAACCCTGAACTGTTGTATTCCACTTTAAACTTAAACCATGGCATTGCAAGAAAAATACGACATGGTGACTACTGTAAACTGTAATTACTGTCAATATCGTCAATATTGTGGTTTGTTTTCAAGCTTGCCGCTCAGCTGCACAGACCGAAGGAAAGGCGTGTACGCCACTGTCACCAGTCCATGCACTAAACAAAGCGCAAACCACTTAACATGTGAAAGCAGCCTTATAGACTCGGCCCCTTCTGTCAGGACGGGGGTGGTGCAAGGGCCGGAAGAATTACGATATATTTAGTACATTATATTCAGTGTTCAATCATTTTTGAAAGTATTT